>NW_027122649.1:600000-1200000 GCF_030686945.1 Centruroides vittatus | reverse complement strand
TTTAATAATTATATAAGTCATACAACGATTCTTATAACACCAAGCGATAATACATCCTATTCATCTATTTTTTCATCTTTTTTTTCTCTTTGTATTCTTCAAATTTGAACGCAAAACATTTTATTATATATATATAAAAAATCTATAATTGAATTTACGAATTTTATAACTGATTTCACCAATTTATTTGTGTTTTATTTAATAAAGAGATGAACTTCGAAGCTACTACTTAATGATTTAAGATTAAAAGGATTTAAAGATTATATTTAATAAATTCTAAAGCACATTAATTTTTTTAAAATTATCTTAAAATATTTTAATCTTGTATAATCCGTTCGTAATAATTTAAAAGAATTTATTAATTTATATATAATTATGAGCCTAACCATTTGTTTATTTAGCCAGTTTAAATATTGTTTTTAATTTTATATTTGGACAGTTAATTGTTGTTTCGGGAAGGACTTTGTTGCGAGAATCAATAAATTTATAATAATTAAATTAACATAATTATTAAGTTTAAATTAAACGGATTTTATTATATTTAAAGCTTCATTTACATTAATAAATTGTTTACATTTCGTGCTTAAATTGTTATATACGGTCGAATTTCCAATAACAGCAACCTCTCAACAACGGACACCACCAAATACTGGCAACTTTTTGTTCTCTTCAGTGGCCGTTGTTCAGAGGTTTGACTGTATTACGTTTTAAGGAAGATTCGTTATATTTTTAATCATAAATAAATAAAATTATTTGTCTTTAAGAATCTTTAAAGAATTTACTATAGTTTTATCTTACTTAATACTTCATTAATGCGAGTAAATTCCGTGTTTAGATTGTTGAATATTGTTTTAGGACAAGATTTGTTGTATTTTATTTACATCATTCAATAAATAAATAAAATTATTTTAAATTTAAACACAATTAAATACAGTTTTTTTTTTTTCATTTTAAATATATTCAAAGCTTCGTTATAATGAATGTATTGTTTATATTTCGTGTTTAGATTCTATTATTAACGTGTTGTGAGAGTGATTCTATGTACTTTATACACAGAAATAAATAAATAAAATTATTTTTTTTATATTTTTAAATAATCAAATATTTAAATTTATATATAAAAAAGTTATTATTATTAATAAATTGCAGGTTTATTTCGATTTAAAATCGAGAATTATATATCTCTCTATTAACTAAACTGTTATTTTGTATTTAAGAATAATAAATTAAATATTTAAAAATTTGAAAAAAATGATAATAGTTTATTTTATTTATTTATTTTTTTAAATATTAATTTTCACGTCTACTATATAAAAAATTACATGGACTTTTAAATTTATATGAATTTTCAAAAGGGAAAAAATTCAGATAGATATAAAGAAAGAATGGGGGGAAAAATATATTTTCATCTCGGTAATTGTGGTAGGTTATTTAAAAATTTTTGTTCATAAATTTAATAGATTGAGTCAGATTAATGATTAACTTAGAAATTAAAGAAAATTTGAATTTCTAAAAATGGTTTGTATTTCAATTATAAAAGTCATATAAAAGGTAAAATTTAATTTTAAAGTTGATTTCAAATACTTATAATAAGACGGGGCGAAGTAATTTCTGCTTTTTTTTACACTATTAGTTAATTTTTGTTTCTGCAGTTTATTTTTCTTCTTACCTTTAAGATTTATTCAGTTTTGGTGTTGGTCTCTCTCCCGATGTTTACTAAATCCCTCTTCGCTTTTCCATACCCGAAAATATATTTTCTTCTACAAAAATAATTCGTAAATTATACTCCAAACGTTCAATTTTTCATAAAGAAACAGAATCTTGTCGTTGGAATTCTATTGCTTTATACCTAAGAAATTTAAAAAATATATTAATGTATTGTCTAAATTTTATATCTAATCTGCATACAAGTCATAGTATACTCTATTACGTCATTTTACACTTCTCCATTATAAAAATTTGTAGAAGTGATATCAAAGGTGCATTCGTTTTGTCAGAATAGTGTTCTTTTACGTCAATTTGACGTCATTTTACACTTCTCCATTGCAAAAAAACTATAATAATGACGTGAAATTGACGTAAAGGACTACTCTGACACTACGAATGCGCTTATAATAAGCATATATATATATTGCTTTTAACTTTGTTTCGAACATTAATTTTGCTTTAACTAAATTAAGATTTTTCTTAATTTTTAAGAAAATTTTATTATTTTTGTCTAAGAAATTTAAAAATTATATTAATATATTGTCTAAATTATGCACTTAATTTGTATAAAAAGTAAAATAAACACGGCTTTGCTGTTAATTTTATTTTAAGTAAATTAAAATTTCACGCTGTTTTAAACTAAACTTTTTATTAAAAAGAATTAAAAATATACATATATATATATATAAATTAATATATTATCTAAATTATAAACTTAATTAATATACAAAACATAATAAACTAAGTGAACACTTAATTTTGTTTATTATAATTAGCGTATTCATTAATGAATTGTGTAATTTATTTAACATTTAAATTCGTAAATTGTGCATTTCATTGTTTATTATGATTGTGTTTTGCTATAGGGCATAAAATTATATAGCATTTATTATTGAGTAAACAAATAAATATTTGTTGCATCCGTACAGAAATTTACAGATAAACTCATAAATTCTCATTATATTTGTCTGCACGTGATCGCTCCCTCCTTTCAAACACGTGACTCTATTCTAGATAAATATTTAAGAAAACTTTCGAGATTTAATATATTTTTTATGTCTTAAATTTGAAAAATATATTCGATTTTAACGTAAAAATATCACCTAATACGTTTAATTACATTCAAAAAATCATGACAGTAATCTTCCACGTTTTTTTTTTTTTTTCTAAATTTAAAGCGTGGCAGTAATGATTTAATCCGTCCGAAATCACTTCCTAAATGGTAAAAATTTCCCTAATCAACGTCAAAGTTTCCTTAAATCTACCACAGTTTAAAACGGCGAGCGCCAGTTCATATGTCTGTACGTTCTCCGACGTCTGAAAATTTATATAAAAATCAATAAAGTCCGTTGAAATTTTTTTAAAAAATAAATATTTTTACGCATTAATAAAGAATATTTTATAGTAATATTATCTTTAAAAAATTGTTTAATAGATTTACTATATCAGTATTTATTTTTATTTTATTTTTCTTTACAATTTTTCTAAATTATATTATCGAAAAAAAATTTTTATAAACGACATTATACGAGTTTTTAAAGCAAGTCGTAACCTTGAAAGTGCTAATCAATTTTGGTACCTTTTTTTTTTTTTTTAATTTTTGGTAAAGTTTCGATCAATCTCCTTCACTCTTATTAAGAAAAGGGGAAAAAAACAAAGTTTTAAAACCAATAAATAATAAAAAAAAATCCATCATTTTATGGAAATTATCAAAGAAAAAAATAATTTCCACTTGTTTCAATTAAATTAAATTTTATTTTTATCCGAAAAATATCTTTAAAAAAGAAATCCTTACTTTTTTAATGCGTTAAAACGATTTTGTATCGCGAAATAACGCCATAAATTTGAATATTTGCAAATTCTGCTGTTTTAAATATTGATAGAAATCTACAAAATTAACATTTTCATCCCATTAGAAAGTTTTTATCTTCGTATAAATATATATTTTTTAGTAACTGCAATTAAAAATAAAAGTTTACGAGATGAGGACTAATTACACGCAATATTTTAATTGGATTCTTAAAAAAAAAATACCATTAAAATTATTAAAAAAATATATAATATTATATTGAAAAAATAATTCAGGTTAATATGTAATTTATAATTTTAAAGGCTTTCCAGAACACAAACTGGGATATTTTCGATTTAAATGAGAGACGGAAACATATTTAAAGGAAGAGATAACTAGAGAAAGAGGAGTGCAGAGAGAGATGGTTTTCCGTTTGATTACAGATTCCCTTTGCTTTCAGCAATGCCAATGCTTGATAATATCTTCAATTGGTTACTACTGAAAGAAGGATAAATGTGCCATTTTGTAAAAAATTGAAAGAAACTTTTTACTCTGTCATTTTCTACCATAAAATGGTTTCTATTTTAGCAAATTCTAAAAGTCATTTCTCGTTTGTCAGACTGTCTGTTCGTTAACTTTATCGTTTACGTGTATAGTCTTACATAGAAGTTTATGTTCTACTTCGATTAAAGAAAGAAAATATATTTTTATATTTATTCCTTATTTTTTTTTAAATATATACCGGTATATATATTTAACGGAAAGTAGCTATCGAGAATTTAGAAATTGCTAGATTGATATTTTAATATTAAAAATATGATTTAAGTTAAAAATAAAAGTTTTGGATCATTCATGATGACAGTTTAATTAAAATTTCACTATTACTAGATCAAAATTTGCTTCCTTTTTTCATATTTTTTCTAAACTGTCTTTAGTGGCTTTTTTAAATATCAAACTATTACAAAATGAAGTATATTAATTATTATACAGACCTATCCTTCAGTTGAGCGCTAGATTTTTTTGTGTTCAACGTGTTTTCTATTAATTTAATTAAATAAAAACACCAGGTTGTACATTTTTCTACTTCTAGATATGTTATTTTAATAAAATTCTAAATTTTTAACTATTTTTTTTATCATTTGGAGCTCAAACATACACCTTAGTTACTAAATAAATCTCTTTTTTTAAAGTGTAAATATAGTATTTTAATAGTGCAACAACCTAATATCTTTTAAAATAGGAAACAACTAACAATGAAAAAAAAAACTTTCTGCAGCTTTCAAACTGGAAAAAAATCTATTTTAGAGACATTTTAAAATTCAGTAAAATAGATTTTTCTACAAATAAACACTTTTTTTTTTTTGTTTTTACAATGCAAATATTTCTACTTTTCAAAGGAGAAAGGCTCTGATATAAGATGTAATATCAAAATATTATACAAATTTACAGTTCTGGTATAAGGTAAAGGTGAATTTCTTCTTTGGTAAGCACGAGATGGCAGCATCGACATGTCGAAGATTGAATTCTGACGTTCAATGAATTACGATGAACAAATCAATAATATCCTCCTAGAGATATTTGATAACTGCAGATATAAAACATCGATAAATGATTTGGTTAGCTTACATTTTAAGAAATTCAAAATGGATTTTTATATATTCTAGAAAATAATTTTTAAATCCTGAAAAATATTTTATTTTCTTTCTATAATATTGTATTTAAATTTGAAAGATTTATTATGAAATATGTAAAGCGTTTAAGTACTCTACCAATGATCTTATTACTAAACGTTTCCAGTTTATTATCTTTTCTATTTGTTAAACCTCAAATACCAGAAATAGAAAAATCTATTCTTGTTGCATGGAGAAGTTTTCTCTAGGTCCTTCTGACGATGACCTCTTAGGAAGTGATGAAGGAGAGATCTCTTCTTTTTAATGATAACAGTCCATCCGTACATTCTTCACATTTCTGTCAGGATATTAAGGAGACAAATTAACGCTAATCAAATTCCGAGCACGGGTCCTGCCTCAGTTACCGCAGATTTGCACATGAATAGCTTCCCGGTGGAAGCAGAAAGGTTAGAGGTTTGTCACTTTGCCAACAGCTCTCTTCCTCCTCCACCTCGTTTCGGATGATTTCAAAAGATGTCATTTTTAGTTTAAGTAGTTCAATATTAGTTTTTTATGTCTTCATCCGAAAATAAATGGCTTTTATTAATTTCATACTTTAAAAATTTTTTAAACTCGCATAACTTAATAACTCGATTTTCTCGCGTGCCGCATCCTCCTCCTCCTAACTTCTCTAATCAGTTTCGTTGTTGTATAAAAGCGACTATGGGCAATCTTCTAAAAATCGAACATTCTCCAAATTTTTATACTCCAAAAAACTATATTTTAAAAGTATTTTAATTAAAAAAAACAAGACGAATTCCTCTAAAAATTTTACATAAATCTTCATGATATCGACTTCCTTAAGATAATGCAAATTAGAGTAAAAACGAATTTATAAGAAAATAATGATAATTTACGTCAGTAGATGGCAGCAGCGCTGTGACATGACCACGAATTTTGGGAAATTTAATCCGCCCCAAAAATCCAATACTTTTGACACTTCGCGATACATTCCACATAAAAGAAATCACGTGATATTCGTTTAGATATATTGTAATATTAGGATTGCCACCTCCGAAATTTTTCTTATTAAATTTTAAATATTCAAATGAAAACACAAATGGTCCCATTTTTGTAAAAGAAAGGGAAGAATTCTTCGAGTCACGCTGTAAAACTTGTTTTCTTGCATTAAATATGATTAAAGGAAAAACATGCCAACAGGCGTTATTGATATTTGATAAGAAACATCTGCGATATGAAAGAAAATATTTAAATCAACCCGTTTTAGTTATGGCAATCTTTTGTAGCTTTAATAAATGTATTTTTAATAGCAAACTCTTCTTTTATTTTCGGATATTTTATTTACAAAGATATCATTTCTACAAAGGAGCGAATAACATCTTTCTCTTTAAATTCTTTCTTTCTTTCTTTTTATTAATAATTAAAGAGTTTTCTAATTATTAAATTTTAAAATATTACTGAAAAGCTGATGCACATTTTAAATATTTAAAATCATTTTTAAACAAGAATTACATGAGGAGTTTTCACGAGCAATAGCGTGAGTTGTTAGCATTTTAATACAAGAACATTTTTAATCGTAGAAATTATTGTACTAATTTAACTTTACAAACTTGTAAATATTTCAATTGAAAAGTTTTTGATATCTTACATTTAAATTTATTAAATTTTCTTTTATAATTTTTTTTTTAATTTACGGAAGAAGAGATCCAATTCGTTGGGATTTTAAATTGACGATGAGATCTTACCTGATAGATTCTGTAATAATTAGCCACAATTTAGATTTGGAAGCTCAAATTTTTAAAAATTTACTTATATAAAAGCGCTTAAATCCTTATAAATTATACATTTGTAAGATCTTTCCTACCTATTTTCACGCTTTGGTTGGAAACTTAGCTTGATAATAATTAATGTCGGAAAGAAAAATTTCAGTAGATACACTTTAAACTTTGTAATATTATTTTATTTTATTTTTTTTCGTATTGGTTGACACATTAAATGTTTTACTTTCTGTTTCATTCGCTTCAAGAATCCAGAACAGATAGCTTCTCCGCTCTTCCATCACGTCAGCTTGAACGGAAAGATTTCAAGCCGCATCAACATTACTTTCCGTCATGTCTTCACGACTTTACTGTGGACTGCGGGTAATGGCACTAATAAGTTTTAGTATTGGAGGGATATTGAAGTTGGCGTGTCGGGGAAGCTTTCAGGATACGAAAGTCCAAAGGATGAAATTAAAATCGATGGATCTGTCAATTTAATCCAGGTGGTGGTGAAGTTGGATGGCTTTGGATGAATATCTCTGCTGACCTCTAGCTAGATGCTAAGGTCACCTGTCTTGGACTCTGGAATGAGAAAGACTAGCATGAAAGAGCACTTTACCGAAAATAGAAACCGTTTAAACTGGCGAATTCAGATATGTAACCGGATATTTGGTATCTGTTTTCGTTTTTACTTTATCATTAGGTGAAGGATGGCAACAATATAAATCAGTTTGACCGTTCTTGCCTTATAAATTATTTTTATGCGATAAAAAAAATCTACGTTTGAATTATTAAAATTTGTTTAGAATTTAAAATTTACCACCCTTTTTTTTAGTAATTTGACATTTTTATAAAAATCCAAAATTTTAATATAAAACGCTCTTCTTATTATTAATAAACATTGTTGTAAAAAAATTTAAATTAATACGCAATAAAAAAAGTTTTTGTATCATAAATTATTTTTAATTATAGCTTTAGCTTGGAGAATTTTTTTATAGATATTATTAACTTTTTAAGCGGTTAAAAATGTAGCAATTAAATTTCAGCCTGTTAATCATGCTGCGCGTAATGCTGCTAAATTTATTCTGTCATTCTCCTATAAAATCATTAAACGCGAGAGCAACATCGTCATTTGCATATCAAAATTTTACAGGATATTTACACCATCCAATAAAAAAAAAAGAGCCATAGACGGCCATTAACATCTGCAAGGCACAGTGCCGTTCACCTGACAAAATCGCATAGGAGTGTTTGGATGCACTATCGGTTTTGGACAGGGTTTTGAAGGACATAGCTAGCGACAGGAATCGCGAATGATGGATCGTTGTCGGGTGCAAACCGTTCATCAATCACCTGTCTCAGTAAGCCCAACACCATTGCCCACAACGAACTGCCGGATGGGATAACGCCATCTCTCCAGGGAAATTTTCTAGTCGTCGAGCTGTTAAGGTTAACGCTACATCGGTTTTCAAGATCTTACCCAATTCTCGGTTTTCAATTTCGCTGCTTACAACAACACCCTTTTCAGAACACGAATCGACGAAAGGAAATCTTCACCTGCAGCCAGCAGATATATTCCTTTACTGCTTTTTTTTCTTCCTCGAATTTTTTTTCCACTTTTCTACTCCTCCCTCCCTCCCCTCCTCTAGATAAAAAGTTTTTATTTTAATTAGATTTTAATTTAAAAAAATGTCTATATCCGATAAGTGTTTACGCGTAGAAATAAATGTGTAAGTCGCTGACTGCTTCTTTATTGTGCTTTAAGTATTGAGAATGCTGACTGTTCTCCATCTCGAGTAGAGATGAAGAGGACTTGAATTATTAAACCTTCGCTTGGAATGATGATTTAGCCTCTTGTTTTTTTAATTTAGTCATTATTAATGTTTCATTTACTCTTTTAGTTTTGCGTGTAAAAATGATATAAATGAAAAAAATAATAATACTTTTCGCGCCTTTTTCTGCTTGGTCTAATTACGATAAGTCATTCGGAAGACTGTTTTACTTAAGAAAATAGGAAAGGAATCGCTAATAATCTATATTTTCTGTCAAAGAATAAGGAAATGGTCGTGTTGCAGAATAAACTTCTAAATTCAAATAGACTGTAATATGACAGCGACAATTATTGATTACAAAGTAGCCATGTTCATACTCGCCCATATGTCACAACTGTCATCTTTTGTAAGGTAAATAATATCTCTCAGATTAGGATCTATGAGTATGTTCTACCCATTCTTTTCGTCTCGTTATTTTATCTACATTCAATTGAATGTGGGTTATTTTGAATAAAAAATTAAATATTAAATTTTAATATGTTTGTATAGTATACACCGAAATATATATATATATATATATATATATATTTCTGTACAGTAAAGTTTCGTTTATAAATAGCGTGAGCGGAGTCTTAGGTATAAGATTCTGTTTCCATAGCTGTGAACATTCCCCCTTAGGGGTGAGAAGAAATCTATCAACAATAGCCTTTATATTGGAAGCAGACACGAAAGAAGGATATCAAGAGAAGAAAGATATTGCTGAATAGGGACAGAGATCGAGGCAGGATAGGGAATAAAGGTTAAAGCCTTCTAAGCCTCTTTCTATAAGAATCGGGCTAGTAAAGTAGTTACAATAAATTTTCACCGATATATTTTAAGATTTTTGCATCGTATATCCCTTCTGAATAAGGTAGAAAATGTATATTTTGCAGATGTAACTCGGTATATCAATCACTTTTTTTCTTCTTCTTTATAAAGGAATACGATTCTTTCATTCATAGCAATCTTACATTGTGCTCAAGATAATCCTTGTCCATGTAGGATGCCTTGTTGATTTCGTTTATCACATTTGTCATGGGAAGATAAAAGGGGGAAACAAACGGATCTAACGAGCAATAGAGTCATAAGGAATGATAAGACGCTCTTGGCGATTATCCTCCATCGAGATAGCAAACGAGATTATGTCAGATTACACGAAAGTAATAGAGATAACGCTTACAAAAACCAGGACTAGTCAGGACACTCTTTGACATAAAAGGGAAGACATTTTTATGGGCTCGGTTCCTTTACGAGATCTACTGGTTATTGAGAGATTAGAGTAACAATTAAGATGGCTAATGTCTCTCTTGGGTTATCTTTGCTTAAACAGTGAATAATGTCGAAAGTTAAATGGGCTATCGACACCTAAAGATTACTGTCTTTGACTAGAATATTAACCTTCTAAATGAAGAAATAAAAAAAAAGAAAGGAAACGTTATTCACAGGCGTGATTTTCTAAGTAAGATAATATTACTCGTATTAACTCGAGAGTTTCCAAAATGAGATTATTTGATAAAATGATAATGAAACTAAATGGATATTCATAAAATTTAAATATAAATGGATTTTGCTTGTATATCTTGAAAAGGAAATTTTTTAATCTTACTTGGTTTACAACTTGGAAAAACTTTTTGATCAAAATATCAATTTAAAAAAAAAGTGTTTGGCTAGAACTCGGCAATTTTCTACTCTGTAAAATGTGACATGCCAAACCTTTTACAGTATATAACAGATCATATTTTTTGAAACCAAATGATACTTCACTGGCAATTTCGGAATATTTCACTCTCCAACTACATTTTCGCCTCAAATTTGGCGATTTCACAAATCCTAAATCTGAAATATATGTTTTCATTTTACAGTTTTGCACTTTATTTATATAAAACTTTGTTATTACGGAAGAGATATCGCGTATTTGCAGTATATAGACTTTATTTAATTAAAAACTAAGCTTATATATACATATATAGAACTTATATTTGTATTGCTACAAAGTACATAAAATTTTGCCGTAGAAACAAATGTTTGAATAAAATATCTCAATTCAGTAATTTCGTTCCATTTCTTATAAAATGTAGAATACTTATATTTGAAGAATGTCTATAGATTTTGGAATACACTCGAGTAATCTTATGTTTTGAAGAAAGATTTGATAAAAAGAATCATTCAACGACAACTACACTGAATTCGAGATTAGAATTCCCAAGTAGATAGGGCTCTTGTTCTTGTTCAGGGTTTCCAAAGCTTGAATTATAAAATGCTAAAGTTTTCCCTAGGTTGAAAATAAATTTCCGTTTAGAGGAAAGTGGGAAGACATTTGGTCGGAATCTTTCTTCCAGGAAATCTGGAGGTTTCTCGCGTGAGGAGTGTTGGAAAAACAGGGGAGAAGGGATTCGAGTGATCGATTTGACGGTAAGAAAAACGTATATAACCAAAGAAAGAAAAATGCCCGTTGGTGTTTTAAAAGGCAACCGACAGTTAAGCTAAGAAACGTGAGGATTTTGCAGGAAACTAAAGGAAAAACGGACCTACGTATCGGGAATAACCAATGAAGAGGTACCTCCTTGTTCATCCGTAATATTTTTTGTAACTTTACCCGTTTAAAGACTTATTTACTCCTCAAATATTGTTATATTGTAAGTGGCTAACGAGAAGATCTTCAGCCTTTACCCAATTCACTTCTCCGACACTTCACGTATTAAAAATCTATATAATCTATTCCCGATATGTGTATTTCGAGTTAAAGCATATATAAATATTAAATTCTAAACGTATTTTTTAATTATAAATAAATCACTGAAAATATAAACATTAAATTTACAACAGCTTTTATATTATGTTAAATTTCGTCTCTACGGTATTAAAGTTTGAAATTTTTCTGTTTAACCGCTAAATAACAATAAAAATCATCCATATTATAAAGAAATATAGCGTGAAATCTTTTATTTTTAATACTTCAAATAAAAATTTAGCTATTCTCGCGTATCGTAGGAGTTAAATTGTTGATTGCTTATGTTCAAAAACGTTTGAATATAGCGCTTCAGGTTATAAATTTTTGTAATTTCTAAATTGTACTGTTTATTTACGTATTTTTAATTTGAAAATAAGTAGATATTACTGAATAAAAATAATAATAATAAAAATGCGGGTACTAAAATCATTTTACTGTAATGTCCTCCGGTTAAAGACGTCTTGCAATCATAAAGGTACAATTGCACGGTTATCAACTCTCATTTATTCAAATCGTATCCGAAATATTATATATCCTATTCGCGAAATTGTCACATCGATTTTTTTTTCTCGATATTACGTTCATAACGCTTACTATAAGAAACGGCTCTGTATCACGAATACAACATTGTATTCTATGAGAAAAAATATAATCGTTATAACGAAAAGTAAAAATGTTTTATTAATTATAATTTTTTATTTATTTTTATAACTTTAGGAGCCTTTCTGATATGGGTACAATCATAATCGATTCTATAACAATATAATGCTTAATGTACTTCATCTTACCTTGTTAAACAATTAATTATATAATTACACAGCTTGTAAGCAATATAATGGCAAATAATAATTTAATATTTTAATAACATATTTAAATATTAAATAATAATTTCTGAGATTTAAGTGTATTTTGCAGTATAGATTAAAACAATCAGACTTAAGCTATATTCTTTTTATATTAAAGAAAAAAATAGCCACCAATAAAGATAAAACATTTAGAAATATCGATTTTGTTTCTTGACATATACAATTTAATTTATATTTTCCTGAAGCTATGGCTTATATATTATTTTTAAACGTGAAAAAGAAAACATACGAAGCATTAAGAATTTTTATTATTAAATAATTTAGTTTTTATACTAAATTCAATCCCTAACTATAAAGTTTTATGTAATAAATTATTTAAAAAAAAAATTAAATATTTTACATTTTAACTTTTGAAGAAAATCGAAATATTTGAATTGTTTATAACAATATCTTTAATATAATCATGCCATATATAATATCGGAAGTTAACTTAAAGGATAAATTTAAACTGCAAACAGATTAAATTATCATTAAAACGAATCCATTATTTATTTAAATTATTTCTGATATTTTTAGATATTCTTTTTTAAGTTGAAATATTATAAATGGACGAATGTAACTCAATTAGAATTAAAAAATTGGAAATTTCAAGAACAGAAGCTGTACGATATAATATAAAATGTTCAAATGTCCTATTTGCTCTTTCAAGCAAAGAAAGAAAACATTGAGTAAAGGCTGTTTCGCATAAATCAAAGCCGTTTCTTCGTGCTCATGCAATGAATATTTGTTTATCGTTGTTAGAACGAAAAAAGAAAAAAAAACTCTTTCAGATATATCATCAGACAACAATAATTTGTATGAGTTCCAAGTCTCTTCCGTCTGCGAACTTTACTATTAGTCCTACCCAACTGTAATATCTTATATCGTATGCTTTAGCAGTAAATATGGCAGAAACTGCATCAATTTAAAACATAAAAGAATTTATAAATAAATCCGTCGTAGTTACTATCTTAAATTTTTTAACGTTTCCTTTTTAAATGCATTCGTTTTAAGTTGCACTTTCAAAAACTGATATATAAAAGCTTGGAGCCGATATCGAGCCGAACGTAAAATAGACAATATGTTCCATTATCGAGTGGTCTAGAGGAATAACATCGTTGGAGAGAAAGAATGGTTGAACAAGAAAAGAATCCAAGTCATTTTCTCCGTTACGAATGTGAACAAAAAGAGTTTCAACAGACAACCATTTCTCTTCCATGTCGGAGACAATTCTTGAAATCGTGCGAAAGATATTCCTTGCAAGGGCTATGGAACAAGACTGATGGTAGCTTCTTGTGACATACCCACTGACACTTTCTCTTGCTGACGTCGATTTGCAATGAATCGATGAATGTCTGTAGACTAGCCGTCCGACAATGTAGCATGACAAACGGTCTGCTATACAAGTAGGCCTAAGCATTGTATTTCCAAAACTTACACAATCCTTGTAAAAAAAGCGAGCTCACCCATCACTTCTGAAAGGAGCAAAGAAGAATAAAGCTCTCACCTGAACTCATTTAAAAGTTCGACAAATTTCTTTCGTGTTTTGATGTCGTATTCTTCTTTCTATGATTTTTCCCCCGACTATCGGCTATAAATGCAAATTGTTTAAAAAACATTTTTTTCTTACATTCTCTTTAATATTTTATCAACTAGAAAAGAATTTTTTTATTTATTTTGTTCGAGTTGTTTCCAGATCAAATTTCGGTTTCGATTAAGTTTAGGAAGGTTCTGTCGCGACTTCTAAAGTAGTGGAAAGGATCAAGTCTTAAAGAGGTGATTATAAGATTGTACCAACTACACCTGGGTCATTTTCTTCGGATAGATAATAACTCTTTATCAAATTGCCAAGATTGTTTGCAGTTGTTAGAAAAGAGAAAAGTGGAGGAAAAGCGGGTCGAGTCCCCAACGAGAAACCGCAAGAATCAATTATGAAAAGAACTGGTGCTTGGCTATCTAATTAAATTAAGGAGAGTTGCTTTCATTTGTAGACGTCCTGCCATTCCTCAGAGACTGGCAAGCGGGGAATTGTTTTGCAGTTATTAAGTCACATAGAACGAGTCTCGGTTTAATAGTTGATCGCGTTAATTAATGTTGCTCGTTTACTTCTTTTCCCTGTTCATTTAGCTGTTTAGGCTACTCAATTGTTTGATACTGTACCAAAATAACCTCTTTTGACTTTCATAGCTTTCTTTGTAAGTTTAGAACAAGTGGTCGTGACACTTCTTAAGACGTATTAGACGAGTGGGAGTTGCACCAAGACTTTTAATTAGATAAACAAAGAAATGTTTCCAGATGCATTTAATATGGATTTCGTTTATGCAAATCTACCGGACAATCTACCACAATGGATACCATTTAAGTATTTCTCCTTAATTAGATATTTCGCTACTTAGTTTAATAGATTTTAAAACAGCTCGATATAGTTTATATTGGCGTATAAAGTGTCGTTTTGTGGATAAATAATGGGTGTTCCTTATAAAGATCTACATTGTATACGAAATTTTAATTACGACTACGTTTACGATTTGGGAATCGTAACCGTTTGAATAGCGTTTGTGAAAAGAATTCGAGAAATTATAGATAAACTTTACTAACTCATAATAAAAGTTTCTTTCGAACATAAATTTAGAAGTGGAAAAGGGTCAATCTTAACAAGAAAAGAATGTTAAACAGGAAGCGGTAATGTTGCTACTAAGTCTGACGGTCAATTACTTGGAGAGTAGAATCCTTCCTTCCTGCCACGGAAATCTTGAGGAATCACGTGGGATTTGAGGACCATCAGGCAACTATTAGAAGAAGATTCAGTCTTTCTCTTTCTTAGCCTTAATTAACCGTTATAGGAAAAACAACGCTCGACTAGCTCTGGTGAGACTAAATCAGAAGTGTCGACAGAATCACAGTCTGTGTTATCCTATCCGGATCCAACTTTTTCCATTATTTTCTATTTTGAGACGAGTGGAAATTTTATATTTTGCATCAAACTATTGCTAAAATGTAAACACGTGTAGAAAAATCTAGAAGTGAAGATAAGAAAATGGAAAGATAAAGGGATTCCTGAGAATTTAAAGTATTTGACAATGCAATCAATTGATCGGATGGAAAATTCTTGTCGTCCAACTAAGAGGGGAAAAAAAGAAAAGGTGGGAGCTGTTGACTTTTGACAGTGGGACAGACCCGCGGCAAACTGGGAAAGACAAATTAGAAAGCCGATACGAGCAACTGAGACCTCGATGTGGCGGTAAGAAGTGACACCATCGATCCGACTACAGCAGAATGTAAACTTATTTGTCGGTTTAACAAATGACATGGTTAGGAAACAGACTGTATTGATTCTGTCTGTCTCAGGAAAAGTCCTGGCACGTGTAGCTGCACGACCCACCAGTTTTATTCACAAATAACAAATTGATTTGTGCGGCAAAAACTGCACCGTAGACCGATAATTATTTGTTCACCATACAATTAATCGAGTAGAGCAAACCCAAATTAGAGAAAGAAAAAAAAATTATATATTCCGATATAAAATTATTAACTATACGAAAACGTTAAAAATGCAGATTAAGTAATTTATTTCTACGGGAGGACGGCGTTTCTTTAATTAAGATCAACGTTTAGTCGACTTGAATGAGATAGAATTACCACGTTAGAATTTTTAATTCATTAATACGAAGTCGTTAAATTGTTAAGATTTTTTCCCACCTCAAGAAGAAACGGTCGCTTCATTAAAAAAGAAAATGTCATTTACGACTCACATCAAATATATGCATGTCATAAAATATTCAGGGTTCCATGTTGGAACATAGTAATTTAACTCCATTTCCATTCTTGATGAATGAAACCATTTTTGTAAATAGGTATTTCTTTTCCTACCACTGTAATTTAGTTAAAACACTTTCAAAGAAAGATAACACTTTCATAAAGAAAAAACTATCCCCTGAGGTAAAAGAAAGACTGTCCAATGGAAGCAGGTGGGACAGAGAACTACTCTCTTCTCTTTCCACACTTATTATTAGATTTCTCGTGAACTTCTTTAACTCCATTTCCTTTCTCCATTGCAAGTGGCAACACAGACTACCATTACCAGACGTAAAAATCTCGTCCTCCACGTTTTCTTCCCCTTCCTCGACTACTACGTTGTTTCCTTTCTCCAATAAAAAAGATAGAAGGCTTTTCTGCCTTCTTTCTAATTCTCTACGGAGAGAACAGGAGACACTGTCAATATATAGAGTTTCGACTGATGGAAATGGAGACTTAATGATTGTCCAACTTTCTAGTCTCGCATTCGACTTCAGCTGATACAATTTTTTTTTTTATTATGGCCAAGACACTTTTCCTTTTAAAATTTCAAACCCAATACAGCGTGTCAGATATTGATTGATAAGTGAATCGAGGCATAAGACGATTAGAGGCTAATGTAAGCTAATGCACTGAATGTTATGAGCAAAATATGGTCTTCGCCACTTGATGCTCGATTTTATCGATTTTACTTAACGCCAACATCAATCAATATTCAATATCAATCAAATTAATGTCTTGCGTTAATTACGAAGATAATTTTGCTTGGTTTATAACGGTAATTCCTTTAATTTCGTTAAACTTTTTTACTTTTAATAAGAACGTAATATAAGAAGGAAAAAATAATTATTAACATTCTTGGAGTTTCACGTTTTAGAAAGTTTTTCTTTAAAAAAAAATTTTTTTTCTAGTTATTTTCTTTAGCACTTTTGTCTCAAATTCTATTTCATTTTTGTTTTTTAATGAAGCTTTCTAGTGTTTTGTTCTTTATTCTTAGCCGGAAAACTTAGTGATAAAAAACCATTAATTACTTCTTAGCCGCGAAGATTATTTTCAAAACAAAATGCACACCATTCATTGCTGCGAAGAAGGAAATAAACTTCTAACACTGCTGAAGGAGAATAGAACAAAAGCTAATCGATGTTCTAATTATAAAAAAAAAATCATTATTTAGTAAAGGTCTTGAATGCGAAGAGCACCTGTTTCTGAGCCTGCGGATCCAAACAGAATCGTAGGAAGACCGAGTTGTATCAGGTGTCTCGACATACACGACCCCTGGGCGCCGCTTAGAAAGAACACGTTCTGTCGTCTCGAGTGACACGGCCATCTGTCCCTATGTCCGGTGAAGCTAATTACCATCACTTAGGTTGTCCAGCAAAGTTAATTAACAGCGAACAAACAATGGCAAGAACCTACCTACTAGAAAATCTCCGGAAAAGACCGTTGGGTTTCGTTTTTATCCATTACAATTCTTCTTTGAAGAAAACGTGTCTTCGATTTTTCTTTTATTTTCGATAAACACTTTAAGAAAAAAATTTTCTAGTGCATAGTTTTTCGGATAATAACTGCTCTTAATGGGAAGATCAATCGATTCATTCATGCATTTCTTCACCTACAGATGGCACCGTTTGAATACTTTGACCATCTCTCATTCTCCATTTTAATCATTTATTTTTCCGGGTTTTTATTTTTATTTTAATATAAATTTAAATAGCAAAACCAAATAAAAAAAACATACGTAAGATATTAATCATTTTTTTATTTATAATAATTTTTAAAAATTTCTATTTCATTTAACAATTTTATTTTGAAAACGATTAAATTCTTCAACATTTGCCTTTCGGCAATAATTACATCAAGGATGTACAGTAATAAAATATATTTTTCCAACATTTTTTGATAATTTATCAATGCCTTTGAACTTATATAAAACGAACAATTTTGGCCAAATTGTTTGGACAACTCGTGGATCAATTTGAACGATTTCCAATGGACTAGATTCTGAGTGTGATATTAATTTTATCTTCTTTTTTTATTACAAAAACAGAAACAATTTTTAAGAATAAGATAAAAAAAAGAAGATAAATTATCCCAAAACTCAATATATCCAGTTTTAATAACTATATATAGTAAATTTTTATATATACTCTATTTATTACAGTTAGATTCTTAAGAAAAAGAAGATAAAATATTAATGTTATGTACATATATTTGTGTTTATCTTTCTAATTCTATAAAGAAAAAAATATATATTTTTTAAAAAATACGTTAACTACAATCATTAAAGTAAATTACTAAATATTTTAGCATTAAAGATGCTCGAAAGTAAGAATAAATTTTCTTTTTTCTTTTCCTAGTAAAAAGATTCAAATCCGAGAAGAGTTTCTCTTATTTTTGTGTTGTTTATATTTCAAGTTATAAAATTTTAAAACAGTGCAGAGGTAATTACAAAATTTCAAGCCTTCTAGCAGCTACTGCTATTACTATTACTGGAAAGCGGGCCTACCTTTATAGGTAGAATAATTCAATGATGATGTTATTCTCGTTTCCCTAGACACAACCAAAACTGGTTAGATAATTTAATAGTAAACTAGAATACCTTCAATTTACATATTAAATACTTATATCAAAGATTTTACAAAATTTTGAAATAAACTTTATGAAGTTTCTATCGTAAAATCTTGTAATTATTTAAGGTGTTTGTATAGTTTTGATGATCAAAACATTTCATTTTTATTACATAGAAGTGTACTACAACTACTACTACAATACTAATAAATCGATTTCTATATTTTTAAGCGTTATGATGGATCGAAAATTTCTGAGTAAGAGAATGATGGAAAAGAGCCTATAGTTAAGAACTGTCACCTGTTATAAATGTTAGAATAGAATCTGGAAATTGATTGAACTGAAATCAATTTATAATGAAAATATTGTTGTTTTTTCTTCTGTTCGTCTTGGGTGATAAATTTGTATTCGCCTTAAAAGATCCTTGTAAATTCGAAACAAAATTTATGTTATAGAAGGGAGAAAATAATAAGAAAATTGTGATTATAGTCCTGGGAGATACACAAACAAAAATCCATTATGGTTCAAGGTAATAACAAGAAATAAACCACAAAGAAATTTAAGTAATAGCTTGTCTTCAAAATTTGAACTGGGATTAATTTATAGTACTAATATGTTTAATTTACTATAATATTTATTTTATCTAAGTGCTACTATGAGTAGCACTCTATTTGATGAGTATAGATTAAGGATTATCTCAAGCACTTTTCTTAAGAAATAGCACACAATTGCAGTTTGATAGACAGTTTCTCCACGCCACAAAGAATAAATTTATTCAGAGAAAGAGGGCTGAAGGATAGAAGCAATCATCTGAAAGGTTTAAATGATTACGAATTTAAATGAATATATTAACTATAAAGTTAACTTATACCATTATCGTTTCCTTCCTTACAGAACGATAAAAATATAACAACTTACTACAGAGCTGCTTGTGAATAATGAAGAAAGAAAATCTTTATTTTTTAATACATTAATTAAGATCTTAAATTAGTTTTTTATTTCTCTGTTTCATGTTTAACTTTTAAGAAATGAAATCTTATATTTTTTAAAGATGCAATTTATGTATCTTAATTGAATCTGTAATGGCGTAAAATGAAGAAAATAGCACTCGAAAATATTTTAACTTTAAATATTATTAGCTAAAGTCATATTTTACTATTTTTTACGCATGAATTCGAATAAAATTTTTATAAGTTGATTGATGTAAAACCGTCAGACGGTATTTTAAATAGTTTTTGATGGTGGGAAACTTCAGTCGAATATATTTTCTTACCCTTAATGATGTTTTAATACTTTTAGTTATTAATATAATTAATCATTGTACTGTAAAATAGTTTTTACACGCATTTCCAATTTAATTTCCAATTTAAATTTTTAATGATTATTTATAAACATATAAATTTTAAATTTATTTATCTATTAAGAAAACTTCGAAATTTTAGAAATAAAAAACTAATATTACTTAAGTTCTAGTAAATAATTTAATTAAATTTTTAACAAATACAGAATCAAAAATAAGTTGTTTTTTTTAAATGAATAATCCCTTAAGACTTAATTATATAAAGTTCTACCGGTAAAATTGATCAGCCTTTTTTTAAGATAGAACAAATCATTTAAAATAAAGGAAGTTTAAAAAATGTTAAAGTTGTGTTGGCATTTCTTAAACTTTTCCTTCTTAAAGTTGTAAGACAATTCAGTTTCAACCTTACTAGGTATATACAATAATAGCTTTATTAGTGTACATCATAGCCTGCGGTGTCGAACTGTACGCCTCTATCCTGCCTTTTCCTATTTGTACGTACTACGAACAGATTCTGCAGGGAACGTTGACAACGCTAATAAGAGACGATGGAAGCTGTAGCAAACTTTGCTAATGGAATGTGTCCGCGCCTTCCGGCATTTTGGACTTTCCCGTTACAGTTTCTGGACGTTGTCTATACTTCCTTACCCCTCTCCAACAGATCACTCCGCCTTAAGGCGTACGACAAAGCCAATCAATGAACTAACTTCTCCGGAATGTCCAACCGAAAGTTTGCGAATTACTTATTGGTCTGTGTCATATACCTGAGTTTCCATGCCACAGAAACTATCTACAGCTTCATTCAATATTATATAAAGCTGTTCCTCTGTGAAAAGAATTACTTTACTTTTCCATTGAAAAGGAGTAAAACTACCATAAAGTAAATTAAGATCGAGAATTCCGATGAGAATTCATCTGTCTCGGTTACCTGACCGCGTTTATTAATAGCCATCAATATACAGTATTTTCTCTTGCTGTGATTTGAAACTTTATAGATTGTTAGATGGATATCGATGAAATCTTAAATTGAAAAGTTTTAAAGAACTTTCCTCTAATAGTTAATCGTAAATTACTTTTTAAAAAATGTAAATAATCATTGAATTATATAAAATAAAGATTTATTTACATACAGCCAAACCTTTGAACAACGGCCACTGAAGGGAACCGTTCGAAGGTGGCCATTGTTTGGAGGTTATTTCGCATGCATTTTTAAAAAGTCCCTTAAAAAAGGACCGTGTTTAGAAAAAGCCGTTATTTAGAAATGGTCGTTATTGAAAGTTCGACTGTATTATAAAAAACTATTTTTGAAAAATTTTATATATTTTTACCATAATTTCGCTCGATTTTTTCCCTAATGAGGGCTCTCAGCCCTTAGGTGATGGTGAAGCAATGTTTAAAAAAAACTGATTTAATTTAATATATTATCGTTCTTATATAATAATAAAGAGGTTTTTTTTCCAACAAAATTTAAAATAATTTTTAATATATTAAACAATCGATAGTAGGTAATGTAATTATACTGATGTATACTTTAGTATTATCTTTTATATAACCTCTTTATATAATTAGAAAATGTTTTATATTTGTTTAAAAATTAAGTTTATATAACTAAAAATACCTTTAAAATTCTTATTTAATCTTATTTATTATTTATTTTTTGGTCAATAATTCTGTTGTTCGAATTTTTCCATTTAATGCCTCGAATTTTAAAACTGAAATAATATTGGATAAAATATTTACCTGTATTAAAAAATATATATTGAAAAATTTCGTAAAAAGTTTATCAACTTCGGTTATTTCTGATGATAAAATTTTTTCTTTTTCTTTTTGTTTTGGTTCTATATCAAAAATTGCTTATTAGAACTGGTCTTGATTTAATAACTTTTTATAGAAGATTCGCATGACTTCTCTAACGTGGAAACAGCAAAAACTTTGTTGCTGTGACAAAAACTAAATAGTTATAAAATTTATCTACAGAAAATAAACTTAAAACTCCAATTTTCTTATAAAAAAAAACGTAAGTAAAAAATTTAAATTTTTTTTTCTTGTTTTAGGAAAATTACAAAATTATTGTGATTTTCTTTCCTGGTCTTTAATTCTTTTGTAACATAAGCTTTATAAATACTTAGCTTTTTCTTTTTTCCTTTTTTTCTTTTTTTTTAATAATTATCTGCTATTATGCCAATTAGAAACCGAGCGAAATGAGCTCAAATGAAGCAGCATCATTTATTTTTTTCTTGTTAAAGGTGGAGATTAGATACAGTCTTGTTTAACTTTACTCTCAATAGTCAGACTTGGCTGAAACCATATTTCTTGGATGACACAAAGATGTCCACATTTAAGAATTAATGGCGGAAAATTGCTAATAAAGAAAATTATCCCGGAGCGTTCTCGTGTTCTCTTTTCTTTTAAAGCTTTTCTGCTTTGATATTCAAGAAAAGCTGCTTTTTACACGAGATAAATATGAATATAATTTTAAAATTTCGATTGATGACATCAAATCAGCCATATTTCAGGGAAATCATTTTAAAGTTTCGTAACTTTGCTTAACTTTGCCTAAACACTTAAAACATTTTTCTTATCAATTTATTATTATAAAACAAAAATAATAGCTTAAACCTGTATACGTTTATTTATTTTAAAATCTGTAATTATAATGTCTCATAACAAGCCTTTATAGCCTATTTATAGATCTAAAACTTATAAATATACGTCAGAAATTGCCAGTAACGAATATTAAATGAACTTTAAAAGTAATTAAACAAATATTATTCTAAATAATTTCAAAAATCTAATTGAGAACATCACATTAATTCACAGAAAATCCAAGTCTTTCTTGTTCAAACTGCATTGTACCTGTAACCTATTTTATTATGAACTCAAAACCAATAATTCTCATCTATGCTTCCCATTGGAAATAATTAACAACCTTAGTTCAATCAAACTACATCCCAGGGAGTCACATTAAATTACATTTCGCTTCTGGTATCCTCGTATACTCGTATCAGACAGGTCTGCAACACTTTAAAACTTCTGATTTGAATAAATTCTTTCTATCTACTAAAATAAATGAGACTCTAGTTAATTATTATATATTTATTGTTTAATAAATACCTAGTCTGGGTCTAAAATCATTACAGCTGAGATTGAATGCTTAGGGAAAAAATTCAAGAGAAGAAATTCTCTTTAATGAAACTTCTTTTCTTTAATAAAAATAAAATAAATAAACTATTAATGTTATTTCCATATATTATAAGTCATTTTCTTTAATACAAATTTACTTTAAATGTATTTATATTATTATTTTTTTAATATAAAAATTATTTTTATTATAATTTGTAACCAATTATGTAAACGTTTGACTTTTATTATATTAAAAAATATATTTATTATGATTATGATTATTATTTAAATAATAGATTTCACCAATTTTTCCTATTTATATATTTTATTCATATATTAATTCTTTAAATCAAGTTTTAAATTTTTAAAGCGCATCAGACAAATTTCATCAAAGCATTAAACTTATTACATTAGAAATATTTTTATTTTAAACTTTAAATATTTAATTTAAAAGCTTTTAGTCTACTGTTTAATTGCTTATTTTAAAACATCAGAAACATTGGATTTTTAATTAATTATATCATTTTTATTTTCATTTTTCGAGCGGTTTTTTTTTATTATGCATTTAATCATAAATTAAATGGAATTTTTCTTTTTTGTAATTGATAATTTGAAACTTTTTTAAAGATTAAAACTTTCATTAAAAGTCACTTTACTTGGGTTCTATTTTCAAATTGAAACGTTTTCTTTTGCCTTAAGCATTAGATTCCTAGATACAAAGAGTAATAAAATAAATTCCTCTCTATAGAATAATTAATGAGATATTTAATATTCATTTTATTAGTTAACTGGGCAATCTTTATTAAATGAAATTTCTAAAACTGTTTCTCTCAATTCTTTATATTAATAATAATTTCATATTATTTAACTTTGGTCACATGCAGTTAATTCAGTCCATCAAATTTTGAAATACTTTCGGAATTTAATAATAACTTTAACAACTACCGAATATATATATATATATATATATATTCCATAACGACGACGACGACTTGTTAATATAATAAATGAGTCGAAAGCCATTAGATTATTATGGATATTGTTTATTGGGTATTTAAAGTATATTAAACTAAGCGATAAATTACGAATATTGGGTCTGCAAAGTGTTACTACTCCCATTGAAACGTGTTTATTAGGATGAAGTTTAAAATAACTATTTCATTTCAAAATTTACCAATATTTTAAGATTGATTGCTGATTCAAACGTCATTTAGTAAATTATTTCCTTTAAATAAATAAATATATATATATATATATTCGTTATGGGCGCTGTTTGTTGAATATAAACAAAGTCACGTGCTTGTGAGTTTAGGCCTAAAATTTCTATTCGGAACCTATAAATCGAACCGTAAATTAGAACAATAGTATAATAAGTTTATATTAATATATAATTAAAAAATGTATGTACGTTTCTATTTAATTTAAAGTTTAACGTAATCGATTTATGAACTGTTTAAGAATTGGGATTTATTAAAAATTCGTTTCGTTGAAATGATTAAAGAAAACGCTTAATGCATTTAAAAATAGGCGAGAAGAAATAAAATTTTGCAGAATTTTGCTATTTAATACAAATGGGTTAATGTTACCTTAGGTAGCCAAGATGGCGGCTCGTCTCTAATTCTAGCAAGGAAACAGTGGGAAGCACGTTCTAACCTAACCTAACCTATTCTAATAAATTACCATAATTATTAGCAACCAAATTATTAGAATAGGTTAAGTTAGGTTAGAACGTGCGTCCCACTGTTTCCTTGCTGGAATTAGAGACGAGCCGCCATCTTGGCTACCTAAGGTAACATTAACCTAAAAATGAAATTTTAACAAATCAATCTTTCAATGGGACAACAAATCAATTCTTTTTTAATAATTAGTAGAAGCAGCTTTATTAATTCGAATTAGAAGATCTTAGCCATTCTTTACAGGTAAATCGTATATTTTATTAAAATAGACAAGTTAAATAAATTAAAATATTATTATATTAATATTTAAAGTACATTAATTGAAATAATAGCTGTTGAAAAAAGAAAAAAGATAATAGTAACCGTAGCGATAATGTCCTCGCTAATAGATTGAAAACAATAAAAAAAAATTATTTATTAAGCTCGATTTTGAAAGAAACTCTTTAATTAGTAACGGCTCTTTTCAGTTTTGTTTTAAGGCAGAAATTATTGTAATAGCTTATACATAATCAGCTTTTATAGAGTTGAAATTATATTTCAAAAACATCCTATTATTTTTACTTAATAGAATATTCTATTCGGTATAAAAATATGAAAAACATTTTATTTTTATGATTTTAAGCGAATAAAATTATTGGAGCAATGCAGTCCTGAAATAAATGCAAGATATATGATGACGTCTCCTTGGGGAAATTGAAGAACGACTTAGAATTGTTGAAAAGATCTTTCTTCAAAGCAAGGCATAAACAAGCAGATTTTTCTTTTCAAAAGTGGAAGACTACTTCTAAGTGAAATTTGAATTCTAAGGAGATTTAAGTTTAAAAAAAATAATAAAAATATTTTTCTGGGCAATAGGATTTTTCGCAGGAGTGACGAACGACGAAAAATGATTTCAGATGGACAATTCAGTACCGAAAAGTTGAAAAGCAACGTCAACAGTATGTCAATATTACCTTACAAAACTATTTGATCAAAATTTTGAAGGCATCTTGCCAAAGCAAACATAATAAGCAATGAAACAGGATACTTTATCTGTTAGTATTGGAAACGGTTGGATGTTATAAAAACTCGCAAAGATTAAATTGAAACTTTGGTCATTGTAAAACTCTTCTGATGAAAATTACTAAAAGATTTCTGTATTTTGATAAACTTTAAGAGAATATAAAATATTCTATAAGTATCTACTAACTGTTAGACGTTTTATTAAATTCTTTTATTGACGTTTCTCGCACTTAGTCATTTTTTTTTTACCTTAAAAATTTGACATAAATAAAAAAAATTATGCGTTGAAATATTAATTAATCGATAAGAAATGAAAATATTTATAAAATTTAAATATTTTCATTTTTAATTTTATTATCTTATTATAATTCATTTATATAATCTGTAGAATTATTATGTATTGTATTGTACTGTACATCTGAAAAATATCACCTGTTATTTTTTTCATATGAGAATATAACAGCTGATATCTTAATATAGACATTTTATAGGCATATCTGATTAACATATTTCTCTTATGGTATAATCTGATATAAAATTCTGCAAGTTCGAAGAATTTTATAGAAAATATTCTTTTATTAAATATCATTTTTTCATACTTAAAGAATATAGTCACGCAAAAAATGCTTCTAAATTTAGGCCCATCATATCCTTCTGGGAGTTTTTTTTTTTTTTTTCTTTTTACTTGTACTTAGTTAACTTCTGCAACATATCAAAGTTTTATGTTTCATATTAAACCAAAAATAAAATAAATTTAATCTAGTTCAATGCTAGACGTTATCTTTATCCCTCATTATTTTTACTTTTTTTTTTTTTCTTTTACTTAAAATTTTTCTTGATGTAATAAGAAAAATTCCTTTGGTTTCAACTTTGTTGTATTATTATAAAAATCTGCCTCTAGGTCAAAATAAGAAGAAAAATTAATTTAAAGTTTGAAAAACTATTTGAAAATTTTTATTAATAATAATAATAAGTCATTTAAATTTAATTTTTTAATCGAAACTAAAATTTTAAAAATTATATTAAACTTTTAAAATTTATTAATAGCTTTGAACGTATACACAAGTATAAATATACAGTACAATTTCATGTATGAACGAATATTCTGAATTGAAACTTACGTTTGATTCCATTTAAATATTATATTTGCAATTTGCATGCTGACATGCAATATTTTTTTTTTTTTTGCATGATTTAGTTCTAAATCACCTGAAGAAGGCTAAAACTTGATGCATTTGTTCCTGTTATAATTTTAGGTCTGTTTAACGTTTATATTTTGCTTATAACCCCTAATATTATTAAAAAATTCAATTAAATTTTTCATTTTCTCATATTATTTATTTGGAATTTATAATTTTTTTAAAAAAGTAAAGTTACAATACACTTCTGTGAATAAAAAAGTAGATTAATTAATTATAACTCGTAGTTTGTCAGTCTATTTCTAAAAAGAAAAAAATCTTATACTGTATTTGATGGATGGAAAAATAGCAAAAAAAATTATTTAAAAAATTCAAAAGTTATAATAATTAATCATTTTCACTAAAATTATTATATATTTATTATTATTTTTTAATTTTTAAAATATAATTTCGGATTATTTTTTTAATCCTAAATTTGTCTTTATTACATTTATTAACCTACGATTATTTATCTGAACGTTATAAATGAAAATCTATTAATTAATAAGAATTAATAAATTAATTTTGCTATTATTCTGTACAGTAAATTTTATTCTTTTACCTCAAGGTAGAACCTACAATATATTTACTTTTTTGTATCTAAATTTTTAATAATAGTTATAATTATTTTTTAAAAAGTACACGTAATTTTCTTTCATTAATAATATAAAAGTACTATTAATTAATGATAAATAACGTATAAATGCATATCTATAATTAATTCAAATGCAATTATATTTGTTTTATTATCTTTTAATAAGGATTTAATGCATTTACTTATCTTTTAATATTTAAAAATATATTCGTTTTTTTTTTCGATAGAAGTTAAATGAGCGTGTATACTAATTGTTTGTCGATATTTTTATTTTAGAAAGGAATTAAGAAAAGAAATGACATTAATGTAAATAACATTAGCAATTACATTACTTTAATGCAATTTGCATATTTGCATGACAGTATCTCATCTTATTTTATAGCAAGATTACTTTAATTCTACCGATAAATAATTCTTTTATCATTTGATAGCCATTTCGCTTTTTGATGTCTTTACATCTTTTGATAATTGCTTGACTTTTTTATGTTTTAACTAAGATATTCGTGTAACGAGATTCTATACAAAATTACTTATTTTTCCTGGTTCGTGTACTGTCTCTATAGTAATGACTTGCATAATTCTTGATCAGGTTGGATTAGTTTTTTCTCTTTCTAAAACATATCGAAGGTTTTTAGATATAAGAATTGCACTCTATTTTTTTTAAAAAAAAACGTATCTGTAATCAGAATTTAATATAAAAAAGAGAATTCTAACTCAATCCAATCTTTTTTGTGAGAGCCTTATAAAGAAGAAAGCTTTATTTTTGGTACATCACGACAGGTAGGCCTATACACACAAGAGATAAAACTAAGGATTAATGGATAAAATTGAAAGAAAGGAAAGAAAGTACAAGAAACGAAATATTATAAAAAAAAGAAGAAGAAAAAAAAAAATAGAAGTTGAAGTAAAAGCAAAGGAAGACCACCAACAGTCGGAGTCTGCAATTGTATGACACACCCCCTCCCGCTGTCCCAATTCCCGGTGGTCCCAGGACAGTAGGAGAATGGTTGGCTTCTTGCCAAACCATCCCTCTTCCCAACATATTCGGAGTTAAGGATTTTTGTTCCTCTTTCTTGGTGTCGGTCGGCTGTCAAAGGAAATTATGAAGGAAGAGTCCAGATGACATTTGGGAGATGGGTGGACCAACGGATTCTCTGCCGTCCGGAACTTAAAGCCCTCTCCCTAGTAGAGGATTTGTCCTTCACGATCCGTAAAATCAATAAACGGCAAACAGAGATGAAGTCGAATAGGACAAGAAAAACGGTTTTTGTTCTGTTGTACGTAGAATTTATGAATGACACCCTGCAGCCGAGTGTTTTTTATGCAAACAGATCTTAGTTCGTCTTCATCAGTTCTAAAATAACGTCTTTATACAGTTGTTTTCTTATAAATCAATAACGAATTATTTCGTTATTTAACTTAAAAGATATAAATTCATTATATTTAAATCAATATAAATGTAATTTGTACTTTTAATTTAAATGACTGAAATTTACAAAATTTGTAGTTTATTTATATTATTAGTTAATTAGAAATTTAATGATATTACTATAAATAATATTAATAAAATAACATTTACACTTATCGTAATAGAAAAAAAAAAAAAAATATATATATATAATATATATATTATATATATATATATATATATATATATATAATAAAATTAAATGAAACAATCGCTTAAAGAAAAGTATATTGCGATAAAAAAAAGAACTGATTAAAAATCAAAATTTTACAACCCTTTATTATCTGGACGATTGTGATTGGTTATATTTTGAATTAATCCGTCACACTACATCGATATCGATAACGGTTGCTATGGGGACAGAATTCGAGTAATCTCTACAACATCTTGTGTGTGCTCACACGAGGCGGGTGTGCTATGGTAGCGTTATCTATGACATGCTATGTCAGTATATGGCAGATACGATGTTTGCGGTGAATGAAAGGGGACGGTATGTGTGCCGGTTGGGGATTACCAATCTCCCTTCACTAGTGACAGACAAATGTCCTCTTGGAAACACCAAGCTTCTCTTGTACATGTCACTGCTTAAGTAGCATGCGAGATAAAGTCCTTTTGTGAACATACTGCCGAATCAGTTTCGAAATAGTTAAGAGATGTTGATTTAATTATTCTGGATGCTGGACACTATCTCCCAGTATTCATATATACAAATCTCTTTCTAGCGCTTACTACGTTCGAATAAACAATTATATAGTCCTACTGATATGTATTAAACATATTTACGACTACGGTTTAATATATTTAAATTTATTTTAAAGCTTTAATATTCAGGAACGTCTTATTTAGCGGTAGGAAAATATCTGTTAGAAATTTGTTAAAATAAAATTTAAAAAACTTCGTGTGGGAATTTAATTACAATTTTTTAAAAATTGAATTCTTGCAAGATTATTATTTATCATTTCTAAAGTTATTTATCTGATGGAAACTTGATTGTTTGGACAGGTTCCGGAAAATCGAGCTATTCCCATGTTAAACTTATCAGTAACATCCGGTGGACCGATGGAGCGTATTTTCTAGATAATGTTGTATTCACTTTCTGTCACAATGAAAGATAGAACAAAGACTAGCATAGTTCTGAACCTTCTTGACTTGACCTCATCAAATTTTTTATTAGAGATTTTATTCTAGTTACGAAAAAAACCTGGTATATAGCTAGATTCTACATTAGTCTTTAGGGTCTACTTTTGTTTCTGTTGGTAATATTGTTTTAATGTTTAATTATAAGAGAAATTTTATTGTTCATATTTCGGAAGGATATCAATATCAGCATGCTGATAACGATGCGAGTAAAACTGGATGCTGTGAAAGTAGAATGGTTTTAATTAGTTTGTTTTAATAAATAAAATATTTCGAATAAACTAGGAATTATTTAATTAAGATTGTACAATTATAAGTTTGGAATTTAACGAAAAAAGTGGAATACAATTAACTTTATTACAGATTTTATAAAATTTATATTGCGAGGAAAAATTTAGATTTTTAACTGGGAGAATATTTTAGTTTAACGAGTGAAAGTTGCGATACGAAGATCAAGTTAAAGCTATTTTATTAAACTTCATTTTCATTTAATTGATTTTTTGGAAGAGACGGAGTCGTGTAGGCACTTTTCTAACATCATAATCTTTAGTTTTAGAAGAGACGTTTTCGAGTGACTAACAATAAACCTTTAGTATCCCAGAGGCGTTTTCTCCCTCTACTAAATACGAATTTTCTCCTAAATCTTGCAGCAACCTGCAATTTGGAATAGAAAAATTTTTCTAGCGTAATCCAGGACCGCTTGAGACACTGTGTGGCAGAGATATTGTCTATCTTGGTTGAGCTGTCGGAAAGAAGGGGTTTACAATGGGACGTAAGGCTTATCTTATCGCCTGCTGCCAGGCCTCAGAAACTTATCCTTTCCCGCCGTACTAAAGCTTGAAGAGAAGGTAATGTAGCGGGAATGGTTCTGTGCTATCGGTATAGTTACTAAAATCACGTGATTTTGAACAATCTCTTCGAATCTCTCCATCATTTACTACAGAGTAGAATTGTTGAAGTATTTCTTAGATTTTTTTTCTCTACTTAACTTAAGTACGTAGCTTTTGGATTCTTTTATTATCCTTGATGGTATCTTTATAATATATATCTGGATTTTGAAAAATTTTCCTATTCTTTTTCTCTTCTCTAGATGATTGATAACCGAAATTTTTCACATCTGAAAAATGCTCTTATCTCTTTATTGAAATACTAACTTGGTCTATTATTTTATTTATAATCAAATTTTTAAATATTCTACAATCTATAAATTAAATAAAATCAAAACAAGAATTTTTATATCTTAAATAAAACTCTGACGATTTAAAATTTATAGTCTTTTATTTCCAAAATCGGCCAGAAAAATCAAGTAATATGAATTTAAATAAATAAACTGCTTTGAAGTTTATAATCTACCTTGTAGAATATTGCAACGATAAGAATATTTAGAAAAATATGTTGAAAAAAATAATATAAGGCGAATCCAATTCAGTTATGCTTATAAAACTGAAGTGTTTATAAATAAAAATCATTGTTTTGATGATGTTTATTTACAAAATCTTCAGTTTTTTAAGCTAAAAGCAAGCAAAATATGTTTCGTTTCGCTTGTCTTAGTTTATTTTTGAACTTTAGAGCAATCTACCAACAATTTTCTTATTTCTGATCCGATCAAATGCTATATAATCATTTTATGAAGTTACTATATGGTCCTATTTCTGAAGATAAATATATAACTGTCAATCTTATAGAAAAACAATATTAATAATGTGTTTCTAACCATTATCGTTATTGTTATGAAGGTGACAGGTTTCTTTATCTACACTTCTACGATACCATACATTATTTTCGATATTATCTATTTATTTATACTATTAAAAGAAACTGTTTCTATAGACTATAAGCTGTCTAGTTGTAGTTTCAAGTGGTTATCGCCATTTAATAAGTTGGATTCTATTCTAAATTAGTCTCTAAATCAAACTAATACCATTATATTATTTTTCTATTTAGCTATAAAGTATTAAATCAACATTCTAGCATAATTAGTACAGTCTTAGATTATATTACTATAATCCTACTAAATTAGGAATGCGAGATTATTCGTGCAACTCGAGCAGAATACTATTTTATCCTTCCTTTGTCTGTAAATTAATAAATCTTAAGTTAAAAAATTAAAAAAAAAACTACTCAAATTTATAGATAAAAACTTAAAACTATGAATATAACTGATAGGACTTTGATGAAAAAATATCGTGCCGTGTTTAACATTATCAACAGTATTTAAGATTGACAGTCAATATCTTTAATTACTAAAAGAAAAAATAACCTAAAAAAGATTATACATAAATAAATTAAAATTTAATAACACTGAATCCACTGTTTCGTAATTATAATGCAAATCCGACCAAGTATTAAGAATAATCCATTCCGTCATCACTGATTATTATTTGTATTCGTAGCTTATAAATGTCAACGGAAACTAATTTATAATTAGTAAGATAACAGAAAGAATAACAAAATGTGGTCATTTTTTATGCAATAACATTTTAGGAAATTCGACGGCTTTGCGTTGGTCAAGGGTCGTCATCATGAAAAGCCATCAGCATCCAATTATCTCGACTAATTGTTGAAATTAATTAGCTCCTCCCTTATCTTTTCCGTCCAGCAGTTGCACGAAAACTAAGAGGATCAGTTTATTTGTTTCTCTTCAAACTCGGGACTAATGACTTAACAATGCCTTCCTAACAGTTTCTTATACTATCTGATAAATTTAAATATACATTTTTCTACTTTTAATGTCAATTAATTGAATTTTAATTAATAAAAATACTTAAGTTTACTTTACTTTAAAGTTCGAATGCGTATTTACGGAATAAATAATGTAATATTTACTTTAAACTTTATATTTTAAATGTTCTAAGGAAAATAATCTTTATAAATACTATATAAAGACGTGCTCTTTCTTTCTAAAATATTTATATATAAATATAAATTATATTAAGTCTAGAAAATATTTTTTATCTTTAAAATATATGATATATAAAGCTCTTGTTTATCATAAATTTTTTGGGTGTTTATGCTATTTAAATTATAAAAATAATTGATTATATTTATATAATATTATAATATATTTAAAATATAAATTCTTGTAAATTTAAATTCCTATTATTCATTTTTAAAATGCCTCATATATTATCAAAATAATTGATTGGGATAGGATGAAAGATTTATTGTCATTCGAGTTAAATTGTGAAAATAGCAAAGTAAATGATATTTGAAACAGTTAATCAATAATTTCTATTCAGAAATCATTTAATTAAATTTTAATTTATTGATGACTATGCTTTATTCAATGCTAAAAATATTCTCTACAGTGTAAAGGTCAGTTCTAAGTATAGTAAATCAATGTGATTAGAGAAATTTGGAGAGGGTGGAGTGCAGAACTATCCATCCACAAATTGTTCTATGTAGAATCATCATAACTGTAAAGGTTTGATTGGTCCTAAAACTTATAAAACAAGTGGTTGGGAAGTTCGACTATTTTTTTTATTAATCTACCTCCATTACTTTTTTTTTTAATTTAAAATATATGTAAAACTATATACAGAAATCAATATTTGAAAACTATGTTTAGAAATATTTAATGCATCTACAATACTTTTTTTCTTCTCCAAAAATTTATATTTTTTAATTATAATTATTCGAATGTAATTAGTCCATAAAATAAAATAAAAATATATAAAATTTTCACGTTTTTATATCAATTAATGATACCCATGATCAATATTTATATAATTAATTTTAAATGACAAGCTATCAACAAAACTTTTTTTTATATATTTTCGTTCGAAGAAATATCCTACTTACAATACTATAAAAAAATTAAATATAAATTTTCTAATAAATAAACTTAATATATATAATTTATCAAATTATTACGACTTTTTCTAAATCGCAAATTTTATTATTAAATAGTGATTTTGATTGAAGACATTTCGAGCATTTATTTATTAAAGTTAACGAATTTAAACTAATTAAATTAATAATAATAAAATTAAATTGCATAAGTCATAAGAACTGGTATTTTTCTTTCTGTTACTCTGAGCGATAACACTCGATTACAGCATTATTTATCACTTTTCTTTGTTGATAGAATATTTTCTAGCTGATAAGCAAACTATCTCTCGAGAGAAGTGAGAAAGGAAAGGAAAAAAAAAGAGAGGAAAAGAGGGAAAAAATAACAATTTGATAACTAGAGAGTGCGTTTATCTATCACAGGTTTTAATATCACTAGAAAATAATTATGATGATAAATATCAGCGAGAAGAATCTGGAAACAATCATCTTACTGTAGCGTAGAAAAATTTTATGTCCTTGACGAATATTCGTATTTTACATTTAAAAGAAATTTGAGTGTTAAAACTGATAAGCAGATCCTAAAAGTTATAACATTTGAAACTAAATGGAGTCAGATAGCATCTCTGATGACAGAAACAATAATTATCTTATTCTTCTTAGCTGTTTGTCTTCAACTTTACCTCTAAAAAAAAAAAAAAATTCTTTCTATTTATTTTAATTGAATTGATGTTTTTAAAAGTCCCAACTTTTATTATAACTACGAATTAAAAAAAATTAGCAATAAATGTCATTAATATATTAAAAATATTAATTATATTTTCTTTTCTTTTATTCTAGGTAAGTATCTTTCACTTGGACTTTTTATATCCTACTGTTATTTAATCAACTCTAGTTATATGTTTTTTTTAAAAAAAAGGGATAATCAAGACTTTAAAGAGGTATTTTTAGTGTACTTTTTGTCTTAATATTAATTTTTCTTATTAAACGAACTCATTTTTAATCATATGTCATAAAGATACATATTTAAAAAGTAATAAATGTGCATATAAAATTTATATACACAATAGATTTTAGCTTCATATTTTGTAAAACTATTATAATAATAACTCCATAATTAATTTTCTTACATATTTATGATCAATTTTGATCATAAATATGTAGGAAGAATACTGGAAAAATTTAATTAGCAGTTTAAATATAAATTTTCTAGTTGGGAAACAATGCAAATCTTAGTGTGTAATGGTCTCCATTTTTTTTTTCCTTTTTTATTTATTTAATTTTTTTACAGACCAACACCTAATTGTGATTTTAATAGAGGAAATAACCGGATTTATCAAGTTAAATGCGTATTTCCAGTTAGACTTTTTGATGATTTCGTCTTTTCGTTAATTGGAAATTACAGTTTCCTCTCCTTGTCGGCCCATTTCCATTTTCGTTTCTAATTGCCATTAACTTGTTAATTATTTCATTAAATTGTTGGCTTTATTCCAGCCTTGTAGCCTTTTCTAAAAGTGAAATATTCTGTAAGGGAAAACAATCTCCACTAACCGAGAAGTGCTCTACCATTTTACAACTTTTAATTAAGATTTTTACAATTATTTACGATCCTAATACGGTAACATCTTTCTCAATTTATAAGCCAGGAATAATAAATTATATTTAAAAATTTTCGTATATAATTAGGAGCCATTAATATTAACTAAACAAAAAATTAATTTTCTAAATTATTGTTTACCTTCATTATAATTGAAAATATGTTAGATTTATATAACGTAATCCAAGATAATTTCGGAGAGCGTAGGATGTTTATCATTGAGAGATAACGAGCTAAATTATATTGTTAATCTAGTCTAGCAGTAAATACAAAAGGATAAAAAACAAAATGTGCCCTAAATCTGTACCAAAAATAAATTATCGAGTCTGATGTAGATGCAGTAGAATAAAAGTTGATGGGAACTTTTTTCGAGATTTGTCATTACTGTCATCTAAGGAAATTCCATCTTGCAACTTACCAACTAAAACGACAATGTGTGCAGTAAAACCACCATTGACTGAGTGAGAGATTGGTGGCCTGTGTATTACTCAGTGTTTCCTTGTTCAGCACATTTTTCTGCTCCACTGGCATTTACAGTTAAAGTTTGCTGAAGCAGCAAAGTGGTTCGAAACCGTTAGGGTAAATGTTAGAATTGAGACTTCAACTTAACTTTCTTCAATGACGTCATACGGTCGTTGATTCCTGGCTAAAGACCTTGTGAATAAGTAATGAAGTTGTTTATTGGTCGGTAGTTACCGCACTGGCCGATAGATGGCGAGATAATAATTGCCTAGCACCAATATCCAATTTCACCCCTACTTACGATTTTTTTCAAGATTTTTCGCGAAATTTCAACGAGAAAAATGTTTGTTTGTTTATTTATTTGTTTGTTTGTGTTTTAATAAATAATACTATAGTATTTTTCTCTTCTTGACGAACAGACACCTTGACAGGAAAGAAACGTGATCACTAATGAATAATCAAATAAATGTTTCTTTTACCCTATTTTTGATGTTTTTTTTTACGTTATTAAAATTATAAATAGAATTTTGGACTTTTTCGACAAATTTCTTCCTGAGAATTAATTAAAGAATGTGAAATTTTATGTTTGTTTAAGGAGCTTTGATAATCTATTCTTTAAAAGTGTAAAAAGAAATCATTTCTACGATATTATAATTAATGAACAAGTGTTTGAGCAAAAATTTTCTATACTTTTATACATATATTTATTTTATAGACAGATTTATTACACGAGATTTCATTATTTTGATATTTATTTCTGAAATATAAAGAATAACTTTAAATTTCTATTTTTTAATAACGATAAATAATTATAAAAATTGTATTAATTATTTATTATTAATCTCGTATAAAAACATATTTGTTTAACCACGTATTTATCAAAGAAAAAAGAAAAAAAAATCATTTTTGTAGAGTAAGTATTGTGTGTAAGGCTACCAACAGATAGGAAAAGACAATTGGAAAGTCTTAATTTATTAATGAAAAGGTATTGAAGAAAAGTGAATTTATTTATTGAACATTTGTTCAATAATTAATACGATTTTCTTTTAATCATTAAGTTTAAAATCTATTATATGCAATATTTATAACAGATTTGATAACCTTCATAAACAATTTATCTTCTTGATTTTTCTTCATCGCTTCCAATCAGAACTGGCATTAAACAATTTAATTTTGATAAAGTTCAAAATTAAGTTGATAAATTTTAATGTAGATTTCTTCGTAATTCCATTACATTAAAGTGCGGTGGTAGCGTATATACAAAAGTTTTCAAGTAAGGAATATTCATCATAAATGATATGATAAGAAGAATAAAAGTAAGCGAGATAAAATGACATTTTACAGACAAGGAATGAAAAGAGTCAGAAACTAATGTCAGAAATATTTGTCAAAACTATGTATGTTGTAGCCGTATACATTTGACAAACAACAGAACAGTATCAAAACATTGTAGAATTTACAAACACCTCGTAATTCAAATTGTGTCATAATTAATTTTAACGTGACGTAATTCGACTAGGTAAATGGCATTTTCTGATTTTGTATCCAATTTAACTTTATGACCTACGTCGGTATAATCCAAGAAGTTTCAAAGTTGAGAGACGTTAGAAGCAAGGTATCATTTGTCTGGCTAACACCTGGTGCTACGATAACCTTCACACTTCTCAGAGACTAATTAGGTTACTTACTAAAAGATAACAGAATGTTTCAATCTGGAAATAAGTGTTTTTTTCTTAATTTTACTTATTAGTTACACTTTGATGATCGTTTAAAGTTTTATCATTAATCAGTAATTGGAAGCAGCGAAATTTGACTTTTCTTTTTTTAAATTTTTTTAAATTTCCCTTCTTCGTTTTGCTGTAAGCATGAGGTGGTAATTTATTGACATACCAAACGTAGTTTATAGTTAAATTGTAGATAAGATCTGTACCAGCGCAAATTATAATGGCTATTAATTAGACATAGGAAGAAATAAATGTACTTCTGTAGATATATAATGAATTTCTTCCCCATATCGATGAATCGTTTAGAGAATGCATTTAATAAACAGTTTATTAATATAATACGAAAGAAAAATTCACATTTCTTCAATAACCTATCATTAACGAACACATCATTGAAAGCAAATATGTATTCCTCGATGTTTGTTATTAAATATATGATTGAAGAAGAATTGATGACTGTAATTGTAAATGAAATTAGAAAAAAATTAATTTAAAATTAATTTAAATATTCTTATTTATTCATTTTATCTCTGTGATAGATACACAGTTAATTTATCCGATTGTTAAATGATATAAGAGATGGTAAACCATTAATTATTATTATTGTTTATCATATAATTAATTGTCTATTTGTGCGCTTTACTAATGAACCCATCCTGTTTATAATTATATAGTATGGAATATAATCACAGATACATTTTGTCACATTGCATTCCTATAAATTCTTGATCTCATATAGATTTTAATCGAATTATTGTTAATTTAAGCATGTCTAATGTGTGTTTTGATGAATTATTCTCGGGTTTTCGTGTGATTTATATGCATTCTTGCAGTTTTAAGAAGTGATAAATCTAGTATTCGTGATTGTTTTTAATTCATTCTCATACGTCTATGTAATGCATGTGCTATATTGATATGTGAATTAGTACATCTGTCTACTTAAATAGAGCTGGCCAACCAAATATACATTAGTGACATTGTATCATATTAAACTACTATCAATTAATTGTAGTTGTGTGTGGTGAGCTAACAGCCGTCGGCTTTGTAACGACAGATGGTTTGACCATGTCATTACCAAGATACTGAGGGTTACCGATGTCTCTACTGTTATTCCAGGAATGTATATATATATATACATCAGTATTAATCTAGATACATTGACGATCGACTGAGTTTCAGTTAAATAAACCAAACCGGGACGAAATTAATATACTAAATAAGTCTTTGGTAGCTATAATCTGTAGATTCTAAAATGAATGTGTTAGATAAATTATACTTTCCTTTAAAATATTTCTTAGGCTCTAATATATGACGGCCATCCATCTCACTTTTTTCGTTGAGCCAGAGAAGAGATATTGAGATTGTAAATCTAAGTATCTTCTCTCCAAAAGACAGCTTGATGATTGACACAATTATTTATAGATCTTTTCGAAAAAATAAACAATTTAAGCAGATAAAATCGTATTTTTATAGTTAATAAGGCAATAGTAGATCCTAAGTCTTTCGTTAAAAGTTGAGGATTTTGTACTAAGCGCGCATTGATCTGTACAAAGCATCTAAAAAATCCCGATTTTCAGGAAAGAAAGAATAACGAACCGGATACCTCGAGATTAGTTGGTAGGAAACAAAATTAGAAATATTTCAATCCGCCCGCACTATACGGACTCTACAGTAGATCGAATGAAGATTGGAACATAATCCGTCGACTTAGAACAAACCCGAGCGAAAACTGTTAAGACCCCTCTCTGGATATACTATATAATTCTTTAACTTCTTTACTCTCAAGGCCTTTACTTTGTCAGGTCGTTATATCCTATCGCCCTCGTTATCAGTCTGGCACATTCGGTACCTTATTCTGGGTCATTCGTTATCCTCCTATGACCTGACATCACCATTGTCCAATTGCTAGGCTTTACCTCTACTAAAATCTTTACCTTAATGCTTTTCATAATGCAACAAAAGATAAACTTTTAAATTTTTAATCGCGCTGACGAATTAATTATTCGATTTAAATTTTAAATTAAAACTCTTGCTTAAGTGTAATATAACAATTATTGCATTATATATGAGATTATTATTTTTTCATATAACGTCTTTCGTTTTTTCTTAAATTAATCTCATTATAAACATTAATTTTTACCTAAAGATCGAGTCATTTTTCAATTAATATTAATGCTATTTATGCAAGAATTATTTAATAATATTCAAAATTTTTAATTTAATTAAAAATGTCGTGTTTATTTTTTGTTACACGTAAGTCTATAATACGAAATTCTAAATTTTTAAATAAAATTAAAAAAATCTCCTTTATTTTTATTTATATTAAATTTTAATTATGTTTAAAATTAAAGTGAAGATTTAAATGTATAAGAATTAAATTTGTAAAGCTTGATATTTTTTCCTTCTTTGTGAAGAATTTTGTATAAAATTTAATTTTTTAAATTTCATATATACATTTTTAAATCCGCTTGTTTTAAATTTAAAAAAACGAGATATAAAAGACTAAAAAAAGAATTTCAAATTTTATATAAATTATTCCAAAGATCATAAACATAAAACTTCAATTTTAAATCCCGCTTTCGTTTAATGTTATAATTAACAAAGATAGTAGATAAAATTGTAATTATTGCTGTTAATTTTTTAAAAACTTATTTAAAGATATAAATCAGATAAATAGGATATAAAATTTGCTATTAAAACTGTACAAAACTAACTGTTTACAACTGTAAAAAAATTATTTAAAAAAAAAAAATTAGATATTAACTATGTTGTACACATACAGTTTTATAATTTTACGATGAATATAGTGGCATTTGAATAAACTGGCAAATTTCTTCAAGTTTCTTGCTACAAACAAGAAAAAGAAGGAAAAGACTGACACAATACATACCATTTGTCTAGCATTAGCAGACAAGGCTCAGAAACAAGATTGATGTTGTATTTCTTATTCAGACTAAAGACTTTGTTTTTTTTTTAATTTCTAACAATTGTGACAGATGTTTTTATATATATTTTTTGGACTATGAATTTTTTTCATCTTCTTTAAATTGGAGATTTGACGACTTTATAACGATTACATTTATTCTAGAGGCGAAAAACAAACGCGATAATGTATCTCGTTTAAGAATTTACAAATTAAAATTTAAATCAAATTGAAGAAAAGAAGGGAAAAAATTCAAGAGTGGAAATGAATTTCCTTTGTTTTTTTTTTTTTTATATTTCTTGAAGTTAATTGAGAAGAAATAATTTTTGATATATATTTTTCCCCCTCCTCTTCTTCCCTTCTTTGCCAAAAAAAAAAAGAATTTTTAAAAATGAAATTGTCTTTTGATATAAAATTATTTATATAATTAAAAATATTTGTTAGTAAATTAAACTAACAAATATTATCGAATAAATACTTGAATTTTAAGATAATTCTGTGTTTATTAATAGGAGAAACAGTACAAATTCTTCAATACGAACGGTTTTATATAATTGATTAGCTATTAATTTATTACGAAATTATAAAATTAAATAGTTTAGAATAAGTTTAGTAAAAGTTATAAAAGCATTTACATGTTAAAATCAAACAAGTAAATTGGAGCCATGTATAAATAGCAGATTTTTCCCAACCAATTTCTTTAGTTGATCTTTTAACTGTTAATAACATGGATAAAAAGAGATTGCCCTAAAAGAAACACACTGTTGATAAATTAATTAAAGGACTCTACAGAGATAGAAGAGAAAAGGGAAAATATAAAAGGTTAAAGAGAAACTGGAAGAAGAAATTCTAGAAAAACAATGAGCATAGAAAATGGATGTAACACGAAGCAGAATTGGGGATAAGAAAAAGGATCAGATTGCTACTGAATGCCACTCGTCAGATAACTAGAGTAGAAAGAAGAGCTTATTCATAAAAAGGAAGAAGAACAATCATATAAATTAAGATTTGATTTATTAGTTGGTAAATGAACTACTCCAGAGATTTTTCTTCTTAAAAATTAGCAATTTTATGTGTCCTGATGATTTCATCGTTATATATTTTATTCTTAAAAATTAATGTCGATTAAAGAATGAGAACAAAACGACGCTTTCACTTCAACGAACGACGGGTGGAGGATCAATTTTATTTTAAACAATGTCCGAAATACCGACATTATTTTTATAAAGCGGCTGGTACAGTTTATTTAGCATAAGTTTAAGATAAAGACGAACAAAGAGTAAAAGACCACGTTCGTTTCACCGCGTGAAAGTTTTTAATTGGTTCTGAGAAAGATGATTATATGGAAGGAACAAGTGATCGTCTTTCACAACCCATTTCAGGACAAATATAGAACAGATGGTTTAAACAATGTCAACACCGGTATTTTTGCCCGAGGTGATGACTTAAGAGGAACTTTTCAAAAGAATTAAGTTTCTATTAACAATTCTGAATGCAAAATTAATAAGGAAATGGAAATAAACGAAATGTCGCTTTTCGTTTCTATCCATTTAAAATTCTAACACGTCATAAATTCATAAAATATATAACGAGTATATTAAAATTCTTGCAAATATTATACCGTAATACAGAAAAGTTTTCTGGTATTAAATCATGTCATTAAAAATTTTCAGCAGTTTGAAGTAAATTATTGATAATAAACATTTATCATTCACTTAATAATGTAGAAATTCGCTGATTATCACTGATGTTAGTTTCCAATTCTTCATAGTCGCTAGAAGTATCTATTCTATTGTGATTACCGAACGTTTGTGAGGACCATCAATTTCCTACATTTCGTTTTTTCTCTCTTTTCCTCTCGAGTGTTTTTATACAACCTTTACAATTGTCTGCTATTTTCGTCTTGGCCACTTACAACTCAAATCAAGTAATTGTAATTTTAAACATGCGAATCAGTACAGATTAAGAATGTTAATTAATCGACAAGTGTTGAACGAATTCGGAACGGAACTGTTATTTTTTATTGCCGATTAATGTCTTCCATTTAATTACTAAATCATCTTTTATATATATATATATAAACTAAGTATATTATAAACCAACTTTCATTACATCTCATTCTATAAAAATAATAAAATTTCTATATATTTTGCCACCAATTAATTTTAATAACTAAAACTTGTATTTAAAAAAATTATATTAATTTTATTTCGAGAAATTCAGCTTTAAAACATTAAAAAAAATGAATGATTTAGGAAATCGAAAAGAAAATAATTTTTTTTTATGTGTAATATTTTTAGATAAAAATCGGAAAAATGATTTGATGAGGAATCTCATCATACAAATTAATTAATCTTTTATTTTTTTAGTTTTCTCGCTGCTGTTATTGATTTAAATATCTCAATGTTCTACACGATAATTGACAAATTGTTTAATATAACACTTAATCTATATCTTTGATACTTTTTAATGCCAAAACAAATGTTTTTCTCCGACTTTTTCTGTATAAAAAATAAACCTTAATTTATAAATTACTTGACATAACTCTCTCTCTCTTTCTCTCTCTTCTTCTATACATCCGTGTGTGATGTGTATGTATATGATGTATATATATAAGCTCTAGAAACTCGGAATCGATTTATTTCTACAGTTTTTTAGTTTCTGCATTTTTTATTCAGCCGAAAATTGAATATTTCACGACTTCATAACGATTATCATTATTCTGAATGTGGAAAACAAACACGATAACGTATCTCGTTTAATAATTTACAAATCAGAATTTATTTTAATCAGAAAAAAAAAATTATGGATACAATCCAATTTTGTCTTATAAAATTCTATTTTTAACACAACAAAATCAATTTATTGCTATTTTTCATGCCGAATAACCATAAAAAGCTATTTGAGCTTATAACTGATCTGAATTAAGATATATTACTGAAAAAATACACTTTAATTTTTAAAATTTTTATTTATTTTAAATATTAAAAAAATGTTTTATATACATACAAAATTCCTTTAAAAAACAAAAACGAATTCTTCTATATCCCTAATTTTATATCATAGTCTTTAAAGTAAAAACATATCATAAATATATTTTATCTTTCTCGTAACTTCCCTTTACTATAAAGATAGAAAAAGCGGAAATTTTAAAAATTATTACCTAGAAACAGTAATAAAATTTAATGACATCATTAATATAAATTTACTAATATTAAAAAATATATATTAAATAGCCTTTTAATGTGATATTATATGTATATATATTTATTAATGATTCAAAGGTATGGAGTAATAGCTTTAGATTTCTATATTTTTGAACCATTCTGAATTAAAGAAAAACTTGATTATTTCACGATAACTAATTGGAAACAGCTAAATCTATCCATCAAATTAACAGGCGGAGTCGCATTAGTGGCCGAGGATTTGCCATCTATCTATAATTAAAGATCTAACATCTCTTTAGCATCACTCTCATTTGTTAATGTTGATAATCATGTGATAGATGCAGATTATAATTGATAGAATTTCGCTCATCTCCCCCTGATTCATTTTCTTAATGCGCTTTAAAATGATGAATTATTTTAATATTTATTGTAATAATTATTTTTTCGTTGCATTTTTATATTCATTTTATCTCGATAAAAAATATTCTTCAGTTATTAATAACTATTTTCGATCGATTTAAAAAAAAAAGAAAAAAAATTACGGTAGATAGAGTATATATACTTTTATCCTTTTGGGTCGATGAGAAGTAGAAAATATAAGGTTTATACAGGCTTAAATGTGTATGTACTTTTAAAGTATAAATTAAATATTTACCGATTTTCTATTTTCGTGACGTTTAAATTGAAGAAGGATTTCGAGTCGAGTGCTACTTTAAAGGCAACCTCACCAAATTCCGTCTGAATCGACCAGTCGAACTATTCCGACTGTATTCCACTAGCAGCTATTCGTCATCCAAGCTAATATTACTGTTACAAACAGATCTGCGTTTGTATTCGTGGCATTTTCTATAGCGTTAAGATCACCCAAAATCGAGGGTGAGTTGCTCTTCTTTTTTTTTTTTAAATCTAAATAGCAAATATTAATCATCTCGTTAACGTGAACGTTTCTAAATAATTATTATATTTATGTATGAAAGTTAATAATGAATAACTGGAAACGGTTAAAACGCAATTTATTAACGATTTATTCGTACGTAAAAATCAATAAGTGCTCTTTATTTTGAGAAAATTGTCTCGGTTGTAACGTTTCTCGAGTATAAAAAACAGCGATTTCTGTATAAGCTTAAATCTTGGAAACAATCGAATGTAATGGTAAGATACCTCAACACGACAAAACACTTTGGCTGTGCTCACCATTATCTTGCCACCTGTAGATGTGTCTTTTATTCCCACGCTTCTCTCTGTGCTTGGTATATTCGATCTCCTTTGACGTCATATTCTAAACGTTTTCAGAACACCAAGAGGAGGATAAGAAGAAAACTATCTCCATAGACATCTCTAGTATCGAACCGTTGCTAGATGTGGCAGAAAATACTAAACTATAACTTTTATAGATACTTGAATCACAATGTATATGTTTTATATATAATATTACATGTAGCATTTGAGTTTCAACCGTGTTTCTTATGTGGCGCATTTTCGGTAAAGATCGATATACACTGTATTTAAATAGTGATCTCTACTTTTTATGATATGTAAGCTTTTCTTTTTATATAAAGATGAAAATGGCGGCTGCTACTTTTCCTTACGTGAAATTAATATATATTGACTATATTTACAGCGTAATAATTTAAAATTTTTAAACTTTCGATACTTATTTTATGATCGCTTCAGTTTTAAGTAACTTTTCAAATGGATGATTTATGAATCTACACAAGAAGGTTTTATCTATTGAAACTAATTTATGTATTTAAATTACAGATTAAGTATCGTAAGTTAATATTTTTCAATTTTAATAAAAGTATTGCTGCTGTACAAAAGGCATCGTAGAATTTCCATTCCTTTTGAAAATTTCTGAAGCTTATTGATGCGAATAAAATTTTATCATTCATACACAAGTTAATAAATATCGGCAGTCACTCAATTCCATCATAAAATTGTCATAAAAATAAACTTTTGTATGTTTGCAAACGTATAGAAATGTCGCATACAGATATAACATCGCATCTTCCATTCAGATATTTTTCAAAATTTTAAATTCAAATTTCGAATAAATCTCCGGATGCTTTACAATTCCCAATAGATAAATCTAGATACATAAACATAATTAGAATGAATTGTTTACAGGAGTTAAGGGAAAAATCTGTTTTTAAAATTTCAACATATAACGCGAAATCACTTGTTGGTTACAAAATACTAGGGACATTGTTCTATCAAGTGATTCCTATTAGAACGATATATTTCAATGGGAATTGGCCAATTCTAGCAACTACAGAGGGACCACCTGTGTCTTGAATTGAACGACTCTTTGTCATTAATCACTCTAGACGCTGACAGCTTGAGTAATTCAAGTAGGGAGTTGCGATGATATTCTCTCTTGAGAATTACCAACAGAAAACTTTTGAGATGAGCTAGCTAATGAGATATTATAGATTCCCAAGTCAAACTAGCTCTGTTACTATTTGCTGTTTGGTCTGATAACAGAAACTGGATTTATATACATCATGTATAAGCCATTTAAATTTATGTAGGTGCTTGTAATGTAAAATTCTGCTTATCTTACAGAGTAATAAACATTGTAGAGAGGGGCAACTATTTTTATTTTTGTAACATAAAAAAGTAAATTAGAAAAAACTGCACGTTTCGAGGAAAAATGCTTTCTTTTTTCTATTTTTGTCCTCTGCGTTTTTAGTATGTGATTGATATAGTCAATGACAATATTTAACGTCTAGGCTGTGCGATTAGTATTCAGGTTGGAGAATGAACTGCTACTGACTAATGGTTATATTGTCAATTAAATATATTCTAATTATCTCATTGAAAAGATAGGTTACTAAAAATTGCACCAGAACATTCACTTAGCGCTTAATCGTATGCGGCTTTCGATTACTAAATGGAATTTTAAAATTGAATAAGTCTTTACAAACTCGGAAAGGTAGAAAACAAATGGCTGAATTATTAACGTAATTATAAAGGTGTACGTGAAAAAAAAGCCAGTTGTAATATAGACAGATGCAAAATTCTTTATGGCCTAGCTATTGATTTCTCTTAAGGTGAACTTAAGGTTTAAGGTTGTAGTGAATATAACTCTCATCCAGATGGTTGAATCCACAAAAACATTCGGTTCAGTAATAAAAAAAAGAGTGCGCCGTGCAGAGTAATGAAAAGTTATAGACTAGAAAAAGAGATGAGATCGCAGCTAAGTCTAAAAGGGTAGCTAGTTGCAAGCAGTCTCTACGGACAGTACGACAGTTAACCGGTGACCAGACAGCCGTTACACCATCCCGCCAGACATTTTACGTAATTACGACGGGTCATTCAGGAAATGAGGCGGGGGACTCGTCGAGCAAACTGGGACCAAATGCTAGGCAATAGCAATGTCAAACCACTCGGAAGCAAATGGCCAGAAAGAGTCGAGATGAAACTGTCGCAGTTGCAAGATGGACTAGAACGGCAATGAACACAACCGAATAAAAAATTAAATAACCTGCAGCTCCACTTAATGATACTGTTCCGTGTTTACTTAAATTTAATCTCTCGCTAAGTTAACTTGTATAACTCATCTTAGAAAACACTCCCACTCGATAACATTCGAATATTTATATTCTTTTTTTTATAGATCTGCATAATAATATACTATGTACGTGTATATATATATATTGTGTGTATGTTTGTGTGTGTGTGTGTGTTTGTGTGTGTGTGTGTGTGTGTGTGTGTGTGTCGCGTGGGTAAACAGAATATTATTTTTTATTCAAATCCTTTTCCTACGTATAAAATATATTTATCCTACGTTTCTTTTGAGTAAAAAAGTAAATACTCAATTCATACAGTTAAATAAATATTGACATATATGTCTTTGATACATTCCGCTTTTTGAAAAGTTGGAAAATTTACGTAAATCTAATCTATGTTTATAGAATGCGTACGAAACGTCGAAGTAAGGGAATAAAGATATGGAAACAAAGTAGTGTTTTTTTATTACCATGCTTTTTTTACTTTGATGGATGTACTCGATACGTAGCTTGGATATAAACTGATGTAGTCAATGCAGAAATAAAACGGTTTACAACCATTAAGAAACGTTTATAATCTTAATTAATCACCCAACGATATAGAATTTGAAAGATAGTCTTCTTAACTATCGTGTATGAAAAAATACAACGGAGGAGGAGGAGGAGGAGGAGGAAAAAAATATAAAAAAAGACGAGAGAGAGAATCTGTGTCTCGAGAGACGTTGAGACGTAGTCATTCATCTCAGAACGTGACATTGTCGAGGAAATGCTACCGTCTTCCAAGCTTTCCAGGTCGTCGAAGCAACGATGCCGACGTACTAATGCCATCCATCTTCCAATATCTTAGCAGCTTTACTGAGCAAAAACGTCGTGTTTTCTACCTGAAGATCTGATTCGTCGATCGCTAGAGCGGAACAATGACGAAGGTCGTCAGATACTCCAGTTTTGGTCTGATGAATCAGGCTGATCAAGACTGGTCGAATAGAGTTGAACCTGATCTGATGAGATAGACAGACTATACATAATGGCATCGATCAAGTACGTGTTGAAAGGCTTGATAGAATATGATCTGACGAGTCGCCTCCCCTGTTTTATTATTATATATTTTTTCCCCCTCTCTCTTAAAATCAGTACTTGTCAAGAGAAGTAATGAAGCGCCGCATTGATAAAATTGACGTGTCACTATAATCAGAGGAGAATTTTAAAGTTTTAAAACTAATTACAAATAAAAGTTGTTTTGTAAACGTTAACAGGAGAGAATTTTTGTAATTATGAAGAGAAAGGAAAGAATTATAACCCGAAAAGTATATTCGTGATAACGATTATCTAAACACATTGTTGTTATTATTAATAAGAGATAAAAAAGGCAATTAATTCTTTTAAAATTAAATATATTAAATTGTTTTTATTGTTATTCTGTGTGATTTTCGGATAGCTAATTACATTTTTGTTATGTTTAGTGGAAGTGCAAATAATCTTATTTTATAAGTTGACAAAAAGATAATTATGCCCGAAATTAAAATAATCATAAGAAAGTTATTTTATAATTACTTCCTTAATTAGTAGTAGTTTTGAATTACTTTTATCAGTCGGAACCATTGTTTTCCTAATTATCTTTCTGCTAACAAATACCGAGCGATAAAAACCTTCTCCAATTAAAATGAAAAATAGAAAAAGCTGGTCGAATAGAAAAGAATTGGATGTAAAATATTTAAAATTAATAAATTTATCTTTCGACTTGGCTTATCCGTTTTTAATATTCTTCTCTTGTTTGAATTGTATGCATGTAAGTTGAATTGCATTATTTATGCTGCTTGATTTCTTAATTTTTAGATACAATTTATTTGTTACTTTTGTAAAATATACCTGTCTGTAGAATAATTCTAATTTTAGCTTTATTTATTAATATATCGACCCATTCATTATATTGTGAATGCATCATTGTGAATTTTATCGGATTTAAGATGTTCGTAGATTCTTAGCCGACATATTGAACAGGGTATCTGATACCGACTGCGATATATTCGGAGGTGTTATATATATATTCTATAGGGATAGATGTTAAGTATGAGATATATATAAGCCTGAAAACTGATTTAATAAGATCCACAACTTCTATATTTATAACTAGCACAGATAAGATTTGTACAGTTTAAAACACTATATGATTCTTTTCACGAAGGATGTGAGATTTGTGCCACAGATCTCACGTATTCGGACTAATCTTTGACATCGATAATTTTAAAAATTTCATCCTGATATAAATTTTTATCACGCGAAATATTGTAAATGGAATATAATTCTCTTATAGTGTCAGAGTATTTTATTATGCAATTGTCGATATGCTCTACAGAATATCAATTATCTTAAACTGGTATTGGATAGATTCTAAATTGAATGAAATAAACGATTTACATAATTTATTCTTCTTTCATTCTTGCATAAAATGTTTAGCGGTAGTTAGAAATAGTAGTGATTAGCCATACGTAATAATGAAAAATTTAATTTCTTTTTTAGAATTGATATTAATATTAAGCATTCTCTACGTCAGTATAAATTTTTTGATTATTTTATTTTCAACTTTCAATAATGAAAACAAATATATTTGAATTTTCTAATTTATAATATTGCATTTTCAATTCTTTTTTCCTCCTGTAGAATAAAATTTAATCATTCTATTTGTGAAATTTTCAGAATCAATATTGGCTGAAAATTTAAAATGTTCGGCTTCTGTATACAGTCATCAGAATGAAATCGAATTAGAATATAAAAAAGAATTCCATTCAGTATTATGGTATTTTATGGTGATATTGAGATTTTTCTTTGTGTAACTGGTGCAAAAGTATTCGATAAACTTTCATTCAGATTCTTTCAAAAATATGTGTATAACCTACATAGTGCATATTTTTAGACTATGCAAACATGACACATGCCTAACACGTACAATTATATTTGTCAAATAAATCGATATTCACTTCCATTCTTAAGAAAAAGTCTAATACATTTACAATCTTTATTTATATTATTTTCATAATTGAACAATGTGCTGAGAAGGGTTCGAAAATACCAAATTAGATGTTTAAACTGTAGAATACGTCTTGCATATCTTACGTCTTGCATATCTTGCATATCATACGACTTGTGTATTTTAAATTAATTGAAGTTTCTTTAATGATAAAAACTGTAGTATTTTCGTTTACTTAACGAATTTTCTTGATATTAAATTGTTTTTCGTAAATATTTTATTAAGACTTTACACTTCAAGAAACAGTGTGTCATAAATCTGATGCAGCATGAAATTTTTATACGTCAGGTAGTTAATTTTTAATAGTTTCGAAGAGTAAATTTTTATATACGTTTTAAGCAATTTGTATATACAAAATTCTCAACAGACGGCAGACGGGTTCTGTTTGAAAAACATCATCATCTAACAATTGTCTCAGTGGCATCTTAACACATTGGTCTCTGCGGATACTTAACGTTCACATTCTAATTGTACAAATGTAGTTATTTAACTTATTCACTTCTATAGTACTTTTAGAATTTTATTGTTGTCATTTGATGCAAGTTTCTGTTCCAGACAATTACTCCAGCATTAGTGGACCATCAACGAAATACGCTATTGACTGCTATATTTATAGACGTAACGAATGGCTCCTGTCAACGGCCTCGTGCCAACGCGATTTCATTAGGATTTGGGTATCGTCCTAGCACAAAGTCTTCCTACGAAACTACCGTCAAGAGACTCCTTTTCCAAACTGTGTTCATAAAATATGTGACCCGCGTAGTAATCTTACTTCAAGAATATCATCCAGTATACTATCCACTAACTACGGTGTATCGTTTGGTTGAGTTGAGATCAGGTTACGCTACAAGTAGCTCGATGTGTATTCAACCATCTCCTACTATTGCTTAATGGTATGCAATGGACGTTAAACTAGTCGATATTATTGCAAGGGTGTGACCGATCGTTTAAACCATGACACACTGCATTATTGCAATATAACCGCTATCGGAGCGTTCTGAGTGTAAATGTATATGTTTGCACCATCGGCTCCATTCAATATCGAGACATTGTCATGTCCAATCGTGTATATAACGCGCTATACTGGCGCTTCGTCACTCTGCCGATTCTTAGATAAATATCAATACGACTAATTTTTAAAAATGTGCATCTGTTGGAATATTTAATAGTTATAATTCTGTTTAAGTTGGTGCATTATCGGTTTGCACTTAGTCGTTTACAGCTATTGAATAATGATAGTGAGCACTTATGCTGTTTGGTTTATGAAGTGGCATGGATGTTGTTGTCATGGAAACTATTACCATCTTGCATCATCGTAATCGCGTTTACAAAGCCGATGTCAAGTAGAATTGTATTCGCCCTCGATATATAATGAGTTGTATGAGAATTCTCATGAAATAGTTAATTAAGGATATACTTCCATTACCCCGAACAATACAAATCGATTTTGAATAAAATATTTTATGTATAATCTAACGAACAATTTTAAAATAACAACTGAAATACATTTTAATGCAAGGAGTTTCTCTTTAGTTAAAAGAGGGTGTTTTTTTGGAAACTTGCAAATTTCATTCGATGGAATTACACAATTTTCGTGAAATTAAATTGTATTTATTAAATAAATATACCTATTGTAGTCTTTAATAAAAATTTAAAATGATTATTAAGATGTGGGAAGGTCGCATCCGACAATTTATCGAACGTTCTCTCGAAGGGAAAGTTCTTCTAGAGAAAAGACATGGTCATAAAATTATAATCAATAAAAGGAGGAGGAATTCATTAAGACGAACTATATATAGACTAAAATCTTTATTTTAGAGTTTGAAAATTTAAGGGAGTGGAACGTTTTCCCCCTTGTTTGACGTTTCCCACACGAAGAACTCGAGACATCTTTTGAAGAACAAGTTTCTATAGAAATCAATGAAAGACGTGGCGACATTAAGTTCGATTCGTTTCTTTGTCTTTCTTTATTCCTTTTTGCTTTCTGCTGCGATTAATTCGTCATCTGTTGATCGACTGCTTTTGCCGAGTTGCCACCAATCGATGTGAGAAAGGTTTGTTGTCGAGGCTATTTCTACAGTAGGTACCACTGAAAGGAAAACTAGAGTAGTTCGATGAAGGGAAAAAAAGGAACTCTTGCTTTGTTACTTCAGGCAATAATGGCTATTTGCTACTTCGAGTAGAAATATAAGGTTTGTTTTGCAGCTTATTTTTAAAGTACTAAAACAGAAGCGAAAAAAAAGTAGTTTGCACTATCAGATAAAATTCCTTTCTTTTATTGCATTCAATCATCAAATATACTGTATCTTACAATTACTTCTAGTTTAATATATAAGAATTTTTAAAATGAATTAATCATAAAGATCTTTACGCAACGTTAATTTAATCACTTTGAAAGAAATTACGCTAAGTTTAACATTCAAATGCATCTTATTAAATATAATTTAAAATCTGTTAAAATATTATTTTTAATATATTTATGTTAGGAGAAAGTCAGTTCTTTCGTAACAGTGTTTAAATATCTAGTCTCAAATCATATTTTTTCTACGGAAAAAAAATCGTTTTTACGAAAGTAGATTTTTAATGAGGAAACCAGAACATACAAAATGATACGTTTCGTTTTATATTTTATTTATTTTTATATTCTAAAGATTCTCATTTTTAATAATATATGGATATATGATACAAGCGAATACTATTCCAATTATTAAAGGTTTTTTCCCCTTTGAAAAACAGAATTTGGTTTCATTTAAAAAATTAGAAAGAGCTTCGTTAAGAAAGATTTCTAGTCTTTCTGTATCTGTTATTATTGAACCTGAAAAAATAAAAGAAGTTATATTTGATCTCTCTTTTCTAAACTTCCTTTCACCGTTGTTATTTTTCATGTAAATTAATTCTAATTTAAAATTAGTCTATTCTCTTAAAACGTTGAAGCGAAGAAAAGAGATTTGTTTTCCTCTCAATTCTCTTTGCATATCCGAGTAATTTAATCTTTTTTAGTTGGATAACAACAAAATCAAAATGTTACCTCAGTTGATTTATCTTATATATATATATATATATATATTTTACAAAAATAATATATGAATATAAACTCATTTTTAATAAAACTTATACACTACATCTAGTTCTAGTAAAGAAAAATGGAGTCGCGGAGGTAAAGTTTAGTTAGTTAATCTACAATACGATGGAAATAAATATTAATAGAAAGTATTTTAAAGAATCCAATTGTGTATAAATTGTATATAATTAGTTTCTATATTATAAAAAAAACTGTAGGCCTATATAAATGATAATCTTCTTATTGATGCGGGAAATGATCATTAGCGATTAATGCAATTTGCCAAGTGTAAAAAGATGCGATAGGAGAGATGCAACTATCAACAACCTACTGTTAGTACATTCAATCTCCCGACAATGGTTCATGTTTCAAACATATGTTCATCTAAAGTCGACGAGGGCAGTTAACTCAGACCCGAACTTGCGTGACGCGCAGACAAAGGACAAGAGAGCGATATATTTCTAGGACCCAACATAACTGCCAGATTTATTGGTTGTCCTGTACTCAGGCATAAAGACGCTACCGCCATCTGCCATTTATAGATAGAGTTTTCCGGTGAACTTTGCCAATTTATTTCCGTGACAAGCCACCCCCACCCATACCTCGAGTGCGAAAGCATTCGCTGCATTTATTTATTCTTTTTTTTTTTATTTCGAAACTTTAAAGTTGTTTGAATGACGTTAGTTCACGACCTGCTTGGATTTTTATCGATTCTTTTGCATAAAGACGACCTTTTTGTTTCTTCAATCTCCATTTTTCTTGTTTTTTAGTAAGAGAAGAAGCAGTAAGCGACACCTGGCGTTGTAAAATCGAGAAGAATTTATTGCTCCAACATCCAAAATATCCCCTACAAGCTTTTGATGAAGTTTTTCTTCTGAAGCTATGATTTGACTTAATGTATCCACTAGATTCTTACAACAATATGGTTGACATTGGCTCCCTTCGGTGAAACGTGCTTTTTTAAAACTGCTCAATTGATTATCTGGTGATAAAACGTGTTAAAATTGAAGTTTATTCCCTACTGCTTAGGCAGAAAAACTCGTTACATAATTAACATTCAAACAATAATTTAAAAGTAATAAATTTTAAGATTTCGTCAAGTAAAAACGTCTTCTACATTTTCCAGTCCATAAAAAGTTATAAGAAAATCACGTTTATAAATAAACAGTTTTAATTTTATTCTTTAATACATGGAAATTCATTGCTTTATCATTATAAAAATAAAATTATTTCCTCTTTTTTTTATATAATACTGAAAGAATTTTGAAATTCAAAGATCCAATCTTATGAATTTCAGAAATGTACATCTATATTCAAACAAAATATGTTAAAGAATAGAAAAATCTGCGTTTACTGATTATATAAATATTTTATACGTAAAATATTAATGTTATATTAAATGTTAAATTACCTGAATGTAAATTAATGTCTACGGATCCATTTTGTTTTTTTTTTATTTTAAAATTAAAATTACAAAGTTATGCTATAGTTTTATAAATAATATAAAGATTTTACTAAATTTTTTATTCTGAAATAGCAAATCATTTTAACACAAAATATTAATTTTTTTTAAGTTAATAGATGCTTTCTTAATTATAAGCGTGGAGGTAATATTGAGTATGAAATTGTACTTTTGCTGAATAAAAATTAGTTACACAATCTACTAGGAATATCTGAGTAATCAAGCCGGTTACAAAAATAAGGATTAAAGTTAAGCCGCCATTTAGACCATCTTCTGCCACTCTCTAATCCGGAATCTTCGATTTTGGACAGTAATGTTTAACGGTGGTTGGTCCTTTGTTTAAAAACGAGATTAAGTCGATCCAGAAAGTTTCTAGAACGTGAATTTTCTACACTTTTGTTTCCAATCAATCCACATAAAATACTGTATACAGACTGTTTATATCTAGTAAATATATATTTTTATAATACTTTATATAAGATATTTTTCTATTTAATTCATCTTCCATCTTCTTCATACATGCCAAATAGAGAACTTCATATTTGTTACTGTCGCTTTTGTTTAGGTATTTTCTTGCAATATCAAGCATTCATTAACTATTATTATAAAAGAAACAAATAAATAATAAAACAATGTTTTTTCTATTTAGAATATTATTAAATTCCTATAATCTATCGATATTATTTGTAATTCTATTAATCTTATATAAAAGTATAAATTTGAGGTTATATAATGTATCAAAATTTAATATTTAATATTTTTTAACCTATTAACTCTTTATAATGTTTTTCTACGACAGAAAAATCAGAAAGTCCAATAACTCTTCACAATGATTGAGAGGTGTGATTATTCACAGTCTATAGAGAGCTTACATTGACAAGAAGAAAAATGCAATTATCTATAAACTAGGAAAATAGCTGCAGTGACGTTATTTGGCTATCTAACTATATAAAAAGTTTAGTTATAGAAACTTTATTCATTTGTTACATCTTTAATTCCGTGTTTATTAGAAGCGCATAGTCTATTGGAACTTTAAATATACATGGCGTAATGATCGCTCATTTTCTTATTTGAAATATTATTACATAGAATAAGTTTTTGGTCAATTACGAAAGAAAGCAAAAAACAATTATCAAAATCCTATCCTAATAGCTTACTCCAACAATTGGACGTTGGTAATTTTTTTTTTTTTCCTGTCTTCAGTATTTAATTTTATCTGTAAAACTACATTATTCTCTCATCGTTTCTCTAACCTCCATTCCAATTTCAGAGCAATATGATCCCTACCTATGTCTAGTCTTCCATTTTCTAATTTTGCCCCTTAAACTCATTTGCTGTCGCTTCGGTGTCTCGTTACTTCCTGTTAATTAAAGGCACTACCTATTGGATTACAGCAGTTCCAAATGACCACGTATGGACCTTATCTAACCATCTAAATAATGGTCGATGATGTGCGGCATTATTTTTCACAACATAAAAACCGTATTTCTTGAACGTTAAGGAAATTTTAACTTTTCTTATAGTGTCATCATGGCAGATAAATTATACATAAATGTGAATAAAATATGCTTATAAAAATATACGTTTAATAGAATTACGAGTTTTATAAATGCATTAATCATTAATCTAGCTTAAAAGAAATATTTTTATTTTACAATCATTTTTATTTTTATTTTAAATTGTCTTTCTCTGCTTAGTTTTGATATTCTTTTTTATTAAAATTTTTAAATAAATTCAGTCGAAGACATTTCTTTTTTTTCATGAATAATTAGAATAAGAAAAAGTTTAAAAAAGTGATTTTGCAAACTATAAAATAAATAATGCATAGACTGAATTGTGATTTTATAAATATATTAAAATTTAAGACGAAGAATATATTGTAAAATTTTTGTTTTTTTTATAAAAAAACTTCTGAATATTCGAGGTAATTTTTATTTGTTAAAATAAATTATTAGAGAGTAAATTTAATGGTTTTTTTAAAACTATCGTGTGCTGTTTTATAATAATGATGATGATGATAATGTATGTTTATATTTAATTAGAATTAAAGAGAAATAAAATAAACGATAATTTTTAAAAAACATTTGACACATTAAAAAATGAAAAGGTTGAAAGAATTGAGAAGGCGTGCGTTAGAGTTATTCATGCAACGTACTGTACTTGTAACTGGCGCATCTGTTGAAAACAGTTAAAGATATCTTTAAAAACTCGAGTAGTTTTAGAACATTTCTAGCCGAATAGTTTTCGCATTAAACTTTCCAAGTGTTTAAACTGACATCTTTACCATTGCTATCCACTCCAACAGTCGATATACGGTAAGGTTCAAGTACCTTTAACGCCTGCAACTCTCATTGGATCGAAGTTTTCAGCCGACGGGGTGTGTTTTGAAAAGAGTTGAGGCCGCACACAAAAGGCAGTTATTACTCGCCATATCACGGGCTACATTAGGTGTAGCGGAGGAGGAAAGACAACATCTGGACCACCAATATCACGCCTGCACCTCCTTCACTTGTCAGTAGCGTCGGTCAAAAGGTCGTTACTCAAGCCTGCCAGCTGATTGGCCAATTAACGTCGGAGTCCAGTAGGCCTAACTTTTGTGACTGGGATGTGATAGGCACCTATTGGCGTCTGCTGTTGATGGGAGGAAAACAGATGTCTCGGCTGTTACTCCCGTTGTAATACTGACGTTAGGCTTATCGATTCTTTGGTTGTATCAGTCAACTGGTGGAGGTTTCTGAAGAGAATTCGTGTCAAAAGGAAGCCTCTTCATGATATTATTTATCTCTTTTAAAAAAGAATATATATAGACAACTATACCGATCGTTGTATCGAAAATAAACCCTTATAATTTTTACACAGTAAATTTTACAGAAAGCGGTTTGGTGGTGGGTGGTCGTAAGTTTGATTTTACTCCACGTTATCCCTCCTATATAAATAGATGGTCGTTTATATTTTTAATATATAAAATCAAAGGTATAGCCTAGAGGGACAGTTCTATTGCGTGACTTTTAACACTGACTCCTCTCCAATTAAGATGATTAGTTGCTTCAGGTTACTATACTCGAGTAATCGAGCATCGAATGCTCCCTCCGGCTGGTCACTTGAGAGATGGAAACTGACACTAGAACTCAGTTTCCTTATTTCCTATTAACCCTTTCGGCTACATCAGTTCTATCTGATATCTAATTGAAGACAAATCACTCTTTGCTTAATTCCTATTAATAAAGAAAATGGCGTATTTTAATTGTTGTTATCTATATTAATTGATCGTTCCATTTTTTATAAATCTCGATCGCTTGAATATTGTTTCCAAGAAATATGTGAACTATTCAATCTGCAGGTATCCCTATTTTTCTTTTCCTTCGAAACTCGACTTTTATGTCTGGAGAAAAGCTTAAAGTTTTATGTTATCGGGCTTGATACCAGTGGCAATTTACAAGGTTTAACTTTCTATTTAATACCTTTATCTTACTGTAACTTGTTCTAGAGAAAATTAATTTCATTCAATTCGAAATCTTCCATTTAAATTAATTATAGATTTTAAAAAATATTAAATATCTCCATTAAATGTGTTTTAAACTCTTCTATTTACTGACAAGAAAAGTATAGAAAAAATTAATTTAAGATGAATGTAAGAAATATGAATTATGAAAGGTATTTATAAGCTAATTAAAATATAAATAAATTTCTTAAAATATCATATTATACTTTAATAAAATGTCATATTATGAGACTATTCTGTTCATGTTTTTTGATACATATTTTGCATACTTTTCAGTGATGGAATTCAGAAACATCAATATTAATAGCTTTACATCCAAAACATATTTTAATTGACTGAATCTAGAAAATTTCTTATTAATATCTTTAGAATTAAAAACTAAAAATATCCATGATATTTAAAAAAAAATTTACTTGAATATTTTAAATTTTAAATACTGGATATCGGCGCAGCATTTATATTTTCTTACTTCATACACTTTTTACTAAGTTACCACAGAGTTGAAATATTTTATTTTAAGATTGTTTTTCAAATTTTAAAAGAAAATATAAAGAAATAAACTTTTTATATTTTCAATACTGAATTTCTGTTGTTGTTTACTATATTTATAGCATGAGATTTGAATGTTAATGCATGTACTTTTTCTCTTTGTTTTTATTTTTATTTTTTCTGTGAGAGCTTTCGGCTGTGATAACAAAAGGGGGGAAGTCTTATATTTAGCACGGTGACTAAACAAAAGAATTTATCTTCTATTTTCTCAATTCTTTTTGATATTTTATTTATCTAGTTCTAGAAATAATTAATTTCGCTTATTAGATTTTACTTGGGAAAGATAATCAGATGCATAAAGCACGATCAGACGTCTACACGCTCTAATTTCATCGATTTAATAAAATTTACCATCCAACGTTTCATATGCGAAGATGAATTTTTGCCGGGTAAATCCGAAAGCAAAGCTATCGGGTAAAAAAGTACAAGAACTCATTTAATTAGCGTTGCGTTGCAGAAAGTTTTCTTTGCTTTTTAGGTCATTGGCGAAAGTTCATCGGTGCAGATTCTTGTTTCACAAAACCGCCGCCAGGTGTCCACACGTCGTCCGCCATTTTAGCGAATTCCTTTCGGGCGACTGCACTTAATTAAAGTTCTAGCGGAGCCATTGCGAACAGGAGGACGTTTCAAGGAGACTGGGGGTAGAACAAATTAAAATATCTAGAACGTTAGATTGGCGTTGTAATTTAAGTAATCCCCTACCTATTGTACCTCTGTCTTTCCTGTTCTCCGCTCGCAGAAAGCAATTATTTACCTCTGAAGTTATCAGTCTTAGTGCGGAATGACAAAAGATTAGAATATATCGAGATAATCTTCCGGGTTAAGTACATAATTATGATAAAGAATCAATCATTTTGTCATGTTTATTAATGATATCGGAATCCGATTTAACATTCAGCATACTACATCGGTCGTAATTAGTATTTTTCATCTATCATTCGATTCAACACTAAATTAAAAATATGTATTTTCTAGAAATAAATCTCTCGAAACTTTTTCCAATGAGAATTATTAATTTGTAATCATTTTTACAGTTTATATTTAAATAAATATGAATTGATAATTATATTTATTTTTTAAAACAAAATCTATTTGGTAAATACAGATTTTCCGTTTATTTTATAAGTCTTGTGAATAGGGGAAGAAAAAAACCTGTGCTAAATCTCGGAGCATTACTTCCTTTTCTCGACATCCCACTTATAATGTCAAGGAGAAGAAGTTCGACAAAGGTCAGACTACTTGGCACAGGCTGGTAAGTGAGGAACCGTGTTGTTGTAATCAGTAGAGTCCTACAGGAGGACCGCTGTCAAATTAGTCCCCGTGGATCGAATTCGTTTTGGGATTATAACTTAAGCTTCTCTGGAAATACTATATCTGAGTTATGAAGAGAGTTATCATCATTTAAGTAAAATAAATTAAGCAAAAGTTTCATGCTGAATTATGTTTATACTGCTAAAATTTATTATAATTTCTAAAAGTTATAATTCTACTACTGATACGTTGTTATAATTAAATATTATTTTATTTATTATACATTTTCGAAATTAATTATATACTTTTCATTTATAAATTCAATTGCAGAATGATTTTCGATCGTCCTGTATCGGATACTTTAATATAGATCTACATTAATATTAATAAAATTTTAAATAAACAAAATACAATAAATTTTTAACGCAAAAATTAAGAAATTTGTCTTTTTTTTATTATTATTATTTTACGTTATATGTATGTACAGTAATGAGTTAGTTACCATTGAAAACTAAGATTTTTGAACTTTACATTTATATTATTTACGCGAATTTACACGAATGAAAAATATTTTATATATTTTCTAATAATTTTTATTTATAAAATAAATAATTAGCGAGACTAAAAGTAAGTACAGTAAATCAATTTCCGTTTTTTGATATTTTAAACTATAAAATTCGAAAGAAAATGATAAGAGATTTGATGTAGATTTGCTAAATATGCTAGTTTTCCTTTTAAGTAATTGTTTACCGTGTACTTTTTTCTTTTTTTTTTTTTTTTCTAAATGAACCGACGATATATTTACAGCGGGTCATCCTTTGTGAGAGAATATTGCGAGGTGCAAACACGCCCGAAGCTGTTTTCGGATGTAGTTCTTATTCTACTTTAAACACATTTACTTTTTATTGAAACAAATAAATGAAACATTTTCTCTACCCTTAATGAATATATCTGTCGTCAATTGTTTTCATAAACGTTTAAAGAGTTTTTCCTGCGGCTACTAATTTTGAGCATTATTTTAACTCAATACATTGAACACTCGAGAGAAACGTAGGAAAAACGCTGTTTGCGTTCAAATTTAAAAAAAAAAAAAAAAATGACGAAAAATAAGAAAGACAAGACAAACAAGAAAGCGTGTTTTCTTAAGTTTCTAATTGCTAAAGAGATGCTCTCACGTTACTAGTAACGATGCTATTAGAAAGGGTTTGGATAAACCAATATTTTCTCTGTCAGACTCGCTCCCTTCCTCCCACATCTCCTTGTAATCCTCGATAATTATTTCCCGCTAATAACTCGTCTGTTTGTTGCTAAGCAACCGAGAGAAGTTTTACAAAAGAGAAAGTACGAAAATTCCCATGTTCTAATTAGAGTTCGTTCTTTTTAATTCTTCGAGACATGTTTTGGGAGCGAGTTATGTATTTTCCAAAACTCCGACTTAGCCAATGATGGAATCATAAATATTGAAACTAAATCACACAGTTTGCGGATTTAATGAACGGTTCGTTTGAAATTGTAAATTAGTTTCGACATGTAAATTATGTTTGTCCAAGTCGACATCATCATACCAAGATTTCGTCCAATCTAATTGCTGAACTAATTGTATAACCTTAATCTATAATCTTAAACTATAATCTAACAAATTATAATGTTTAAAAAAAATTTGATATCGCCAAGTGATTTTTAATGATTATTTAATAAATTGATGATACCAGAACCTTTCTGTTCCCTCGAAATTTAAAAATAGTCATAAACACACGCTGTTTTTATCAGCTGGAAATCAGACAGGTGAAAAATTCAGCATTTATTTTCTTCCATTTTTAATCCTTAATGTAGCAATTTAAACATGATAGCATCGTTATTGCTGTTTCTCTATACATCATCACCTCTTTATGCATTAACATTATTTTAATTTGTATATTTTCACAAATATCTCGTAATTAATTGTAAATTCTTAGTGACTTTCTACAAAATATAAATAAAAATGTGAAAAAAGTACAGTAGAAACAATAAAAATCATAAATTTTTTTCCTTAAGTCTTTTAACATTTATCCTATTTTAAATCAGCTTAAAGTGACAGTTTTTAATAAAGATAAATTATATTAGAAGGCTTTTTCTATCTTTACGAAAATAAAAATTTAATTTTCAAATTTAATAACTTCTACAAGTAAGACATTAACTGTTTTAGCTATTAATTTTTTGTTTCGTTTTTAAATTATATTATTTGTTAGCCATTCAGAATTTTTAATATTCGAATATTTAATTTTTTAATTTTATTGTAAATTAATAAAATATTTAATAAAATCTCGTAAGATAGTTCGGTAAAAAAAAAAAAAAAAATTTAAAAAGCTAACTTATAGTGTGGGCCTGTATCAGTATTTCTCAATTAGTAGTACGCGATCCCTGAGGAAATAGATATGTCATGGATTTTCAATTATCTTAAAAGACTCTTTAACTAAGAATGTCTGGGAAACACTGAATTATACGTTTTTAGTTTTATATTATAGATTAAGACAATAATAATTAATGAAATATTTATCGAAAACGAGATAAAAAATACAACGTAATTTTTCTCCATATTAATCTATTGTTTCTTAGTAAAATTATATAATTATATTTAAAATATTCTTATAAATTAGGTATAATTTTGTAGTGTTTTTTTGTTATTCTAACTATGGATGAAGTTTGCTAATGCATTCTTTGTTAGGAAATTAGATGCAGGTAAAATTAATAAAAATTTCTAGTTTATCTTTAGTGGAACATTAGCTATACATAAATCCAAGATAATCTTATTATCTTTGCGATAAGAACTCATTTTCGATGCTCTTGTATATGTTCAGTCCGTCACGAAAATTACTTTAATCACTCTTACCGTAGGAAATAAAGAGGGGAAAAAAACTAACTAACTTATAACAGCGAATTTTTATTTTTTATATATAACGACTGCAAACTTAATAATAAAGATAGAACAAAATAAGATTTATGAATTTTTAATGGCGAATTTTTTGACATTTAACAAAAAATTACATAAGAACTGTTTATGTCGTTAGATGAATATTTTATATATTTAGCAATAACACTCGTTTACCTTATTCTAGTCGGCGTATAAAAGTTTTTATAAAAAAGAAAAATAAATAAAAAATAAACATTAACTGTTTTTCTTACAGAATTTTAAATAAGTAAAACAGAGTAAAACTGCTTAACAGCGTATAAGAATATATAAGCTTGCATTCTATAAATTTATGTAGAGGAAGGGAAAGGCACATTGCGTATTGCCTAATGCTTATCGATTCTTTATTTAGAATCTGTCGGCGCAGAAAACAAATGGAGTGATGAATTTAAATTTGTACTAAAGTTTTGTCTTTATGGTTTGTTTAATTTACGGATTCTTTCAAAACAAGTTGAAGCGACAGGTGGCGCCTACAAATGGCAGAAACAAAAACATGAGAGGCAAAGCTGTTGTCAAGACTTCGTGCATCATCGTCTGCCTAGCTCATTAGCGCATACGAATGTGCTGTCAGGTCTCATTTCTCGCTTCCAATGCCCTAGCTACATCTACTCCCCATTCTTTATCCCTCTTTCATTGGACTAGTTCATTCCAACTTTAAGAGGAACCACTGATATGATTAGGAAAGAACGGATGGGGATGACTACAGCTTTTTCCTCTTTTTTCTATTTTTTATTTTTTCTAATTGGATAACCTTTGAAAATTTTTACTGTGCTAAGCTTAAAAAATAATTAAATTTTTAAAATGTCGTTTAGCATTTAATAACGAAAAGCTATGTTTTTATATTCATTGTGAATATTTTGTTATAAAAAAAAAATAAATAATAAAATTCGAAATTTGATCATGTTTTTCGTGTTTTAGATAAAGTAAAAACATAACATATAAACTTTATATACAGTATAAGAGTATATATCAGTCAAGAGGATGTAATATAATTGATAAATTGTACAAAAGTTTCCACTCGATGTACTCAAGTAGATGAAAGATTTCTTAGAACACCATCGAAGGTCTAAATGACAATGAAAAGAATAACAGTTAGAACACTTCACTTAATGGTTACAAAGTTTGATAAAGGCCTAATAAGAAAATATTTCTATATAACTTGTAGTTTTTACATTTTAAAACTGTCATATTGCAATCGTAGGCCTGTAGCAATTGTGTAAAATGATTCCTAGAATGTGCAAACGTCGAAAAGATTGACGGCTGCATTCATGTTTCCCTCGGAGCATGAGGCGTGGCTGCTACAGATGGAATTGACAGAGTAATTGCTTGAATTAGAAACTTCTTTTTCGTACCTTGTACAGTAAACGAGAATTCTTTCTGGCCTTTGCTTTAAGGAATTGAATACAATAAAGCTAGATAAATTACGGAATGATTAAGAGAAACTAATATAAGGATGATTTTCATTTTGCTGGAGGATTTACTTCAAATTACGCGCTGCACACCTATAAATAATTGGTTGTAAAGCATAGTTCGTCAGAAATGAAAATTCTTTGTTGTGTTTAATGTAAGAAAATTGAGTAAACCAGTCTATTGAATCGTTTCTCTTACAGGAATTGTGTATATAGAAGAATTCATTCTATTCGTATCGGTTTCCGGGAAACAAAAATGTCTTCTATTGCGCTTTACCGCGATGACTTTAATCTCCATTTAGCCGAGAATTTAAAGTCAAGACTTTATCCAAGTTCTGGTTTGGATGATTTCTTGAAACCTGATGCATGAACGAAAGCAACGACCGTTACTATGGCAACTCCGTGCTACGAAGTCGGACAAGACATTGATTACTCAAGAGACACGAAGATCCAATTGGATGGTTCGACTGTACCTGACGTGATTGTCTTTTAGTTGCCAGACTGCACTTTACAAATGCGAACTTTTTCTTTTATTAAGTATAGACTATATATATATATATATATAACAACACAACACACACACACACACACATATATATATATATATATATATATATATATACACACACAACACACACACACACACACATATATATATATATATATATATAAAATCCTACACATGTATAAAGGTAAATAAAATTGATAAAAGTAGACAATTCCTGAGTGGTGAAGTATGGATTTCGAGCACACTTTTCCTAATATTAGAAGCAAATGCGAATTCCTGTCTTTTCTAATAATTTGTGCTTGTTCTGTCTTTTCTTCACTCACCGATCTGTGTGCATCGAATGGTGTTTAAGTTCAGAGTCCTGGACAAATCTCCTAAAAGCTCTGGTAATGTCTTTCCCTCTAGAGACATTTATAGCTTGGTGTCCTATAATTCCTCTTATCGGTTTTTGGTAAGGGGAAGAAAGCAACTTTATAGAAAGAGAAAGAAGAAGATTTTGCTTCTTATCTTTCTGTACTTCGTTTTCTCTCACAGAAAATAGTTTGATCCAATGTGTTAGACTTCATTTTTTTTTTCAACATGGAGGATTAAAGTTACTACTCGTATTTTAGCAAATATTTGAACAAGATAATCCTTTATTATTAAAAAATGATTTATGATTAAGACATTTAAATAGCATTATAATATTTGCAATAGATTGCTTTCCTTGTAATATACGTTGGTTTTTTGCACCGTGAAATTTCAAATCAGACAAAGAAAGTAATTTCTTATGTTCTTTCTCTCTAAACATTCTACAACTGAAATAGCTAAATCTACTTTTTAGTAGTTTCTTGTTTTTACCCAAAAGAAAATTTAAAATTTAAACCTAGTCAGAAACCTTGTTGTCATAGTAACAAGACATCACATTCAATGTTTATTCGGAAAAAAGAACTAAAAAAGCTGAGGTCAGCTGTATTTCAATGAAGGAATGTTGGTTTTTAGCTTCTAGAATGATTTTGCATGAATTTTATCAGGAATGGTCGTGTTTGCAGGCTTTTAAGGGCCCAAATAATTTATTTCGTAAAAATAAAAAATAAATGAGGAAGTTATATATTATTTAAGTATCTTATTATATTTATTGACTTCATATCTGTCTGCTTTTTATACCTTCTTTATATTTTAGTTGTATATATATATATTTTTAAATTTGAAATGAAGTTAAAATAATATACATTTTGCTAAAAATTATGATAGAAAATTTAAATATTTGAAGATTTTATAATTTATTCTATTCTTTATTTATATACTTACATGAAAACGAGGAAAATTCAGTATTTTATACATATATACATATATATATACACATACACATACTATTGGAGCTAATTAAAGTAATAATTGTTGTAATGGCAATATATATATTTTTTTAAAATTTAAACTTGACTCTTGATTCAGTATTGGAATGCCTTTATAAATATTAATCAAAGACAAAATCAATATGCTGGAAATGCAGAGAAGACGATTCAGATAAGAGGGCCCATGTTAACTCAATCTGGTTTGACGGTTGCCATGTTTCTATAAAGAAAAGAAAGAAGTAGATAGACAGCCCTTATCACTAAAGGTATTTGACGAGTGTATCCCAGAGGGATGTCGTGGCTTGGACCGGCTTATCTCTGACCGTCTTTCCCATGGGGATCCTCCAGTCTAACCTAGAACTGGTCAAAGGTGATGCGAAGTTCAAAAAAAAGTAAAGTTACTTGGCGTCTGTCAATAAGACGTTGCAATTGTCCTTGGGCTGAATTGTCAAACTAAAAGCTGTAAATTTTTTTCCTCTTTAATTTAGATACCGATCTTAATTCCGGTGACTTTTTTTGACTCTCCTCCTTTAATTTTCAGTGGAAAAATCAAACGAAATTTTATTTTCCTGTAATTAGCTGGGATTTATTATTTGTTCATTTAATTATCAGTTTAAATCGAAACAATTGCTTTCACGTAGCGAAACGATATTAAACAATGACCGTTAATGAACAAATTATTGCCGTTTTTAAATATTATTCGTACTTTTGATTCGAATCAGGTTAAAGCGTGGAGATACTTCTAGTCTGATCCACATCAAAGGTAATCAATGCAGCCATCGTTCAACTATTACTGCTTATTACAGCGCTTATCTCAGTAATGGCAATTAGTGACGCCTCGTTCCTAACACAATTACATCCCGTCACTGCTGTGGCATTACTTGCGATGACGTCACTTGCCTGTAATTCGGTAATTAACACGATCTGGTTAATGACACCGAGTAGGTCGTTGTCAGGCTTGGCACCTTTTCATAGGAAACAGTGCTTAACCTTGAATTTTACTACCATTTACGTATATAATGAACACTCTTTAACACTTTAAATACCATTCTACCGAAATCTTAATATTTCATACACCCGATAACTTTAAAATTTAGGCATTCATCATAAAGAATCATTAATAACCATCAGCTAATATTAAAATCTCTAGGATAGAAAATTATGATATAGTCAGACTTTTAAAACTGGTATAGAAAATAATTCTTTGCTCCAGGAAAAAATAATAAAAGATGATTAATTAATTAATAGAAGTAGTCAACATATCGATTATAAATCTTATTTTCGTTCAAGCGTATATTAATTAATTAAATTAATTATATTTGATATGAATAGATATGCTAACAGTGATAAACGATGCTTAGACATACGCTTGATCACAAAGTTCTCCCTTTAAAAAAAAATAAAATTGAATAAGTTTAATTAAATATGGGTAAAGTGAATTTTTAATGAAGTTTGACACCCCGTAAGAATGTAAATTTAAATGTTTTTAAGTAATTAATATGAAAATTCAGTTAAATTATCATCAAAAGTTTTAATAATTATTATTATTTTTCCCCTCAATTTTCGTTTTGTTTGTAAATATTAATAACATTGCTTAATTTTTACGATGTATTAATTAATATAAAACGGATTAAACCGTATAAAAATATATGATTTCGATTAAAAAATATTTATTCAATTGTCTAAAGTATAAATTTTTTGAAAAAATAAGCGTAATTAAAATTTATAAATGACATTACTTCCGAAATATTAAACTTATTATTATTAAAATTACATTAATTAAAAATTAAAATTAATTAATTTAGAAATAAATTTTTATACAGTATTTTAAAATTTTTATTACTTTTATTTCTCCTGCAGTTGTAATACTCGTAATTATAAAAATAATTAATTCTTAGCTTTAAAAATTTAATAAATTCAGTAGTTTTACTTTAATAAAATCGAACTGTTGCTACGTGATTGATAGCTATTCGATTTGAATTCTTGAAGGCACAGAATGATAAATTGAATACATTTTCGGTAGAAACGTTGAAATAACTCCTTTATAATCACCAGATATTAATTATTTGGAGACAAATTTCTATCGTTTATATAATAAAAACGCCAATATTTTGGAATGCAGACTAATAGAAATAGAAAGGAGTGAAAGGTAAAGTGAGTGGATAGAAAAACATGGATGCAATTTGTAAAATCATCGGTTACGTACGGCTCCATCTGTTTACTCAGCATCTCAAATTCATTCCATAGCCGACTACGCATTTATTTACTCTTTCTATTGAGAGCTGGAACAACTCTGTGTCTGCAGTGCTTTCAAGTGGAGAGTAGCCGGCCTGCTGACTTCAGCCAGAGTTTCAGGAAGGCACGCAAAACTCTCCAAAAATTCAGCTCTTCCCTCGGGAAGATTTGCAAATCCTATTTCCTAGTCCAGAAAAGAAGGAAGGAAGAAAAAAGAGGTTAAAAAAAGAGATTTTCCAGCGGAATTTACGGGTTGGACAAGGGATCGGATTCTGGCTTTCGATAAGCCGAACTATTGTAAGGTGGAAAGTACGGTAGAATTCCTTCGCTAGAAGATCAAAGGAAACTTTGTGGAGTGTGGGGAGGGAAACGAAGGTTGTAGGGAAAGAAATCTTCTTTACTATAGTTCATCTTTTGTCTTTTGTCTATTCTTGGAGGACGTCAGTAATGGAACAAAAGATCAGTCTTCATACCAATTAATAGTCAATTTATCAAAAGAAAACACTTCCCCGTCTCTCTATTGTCTTGAGAGGTTCGATTCTTTCCTTAATCCCACACAGTTTCTTCTAGTTCTTTTGTATCGGATAAGTAAGATAACTTAAGTCTCCGATAAGTAGAAAAGTGGTGGGATTGCACGCATCAACTTCTTTTACACTATATTTTCAATCTTTATATAAACTCTTCTTTAAGAAGTACAGAATCATTTCTAGCAGAAAACATTCATTAAATAAATAAAATTTAAGCAAGATATAATTAATTATACGGTCTTTCCTTTATTGTTCCTTTATAACCGATAGAAACATCGGTTTTCATCTAATTAATTTATATTAATTACGTTGCTTTTAAATGAAAATCTTTGTAAATATTCATTCTTAACGAGGTTTTTTGAATGTCAATTGCTGTGCCATAATAGATATTCGCTCCATCTGAATGACTCGTATTCGAAAATCATCTAGTTAATTTGACATCAAGATTTATTACTGAGCTTAAAACCGGTGTATAGTTATTAATTACTGTACTCAACTTAATTTTGGGAAATAAGTTAGGGAAAAAAACTAAAACGATCCATCTTAAAAATTTATGGTTAATCGATAATACGTAAATAAAGTGTTGTATAGCATTCTGTCGCAAGACTTTATTATTTTCGAGGATTACGCTTCATCCACCTGTAGTTTATAAGTCTTGTATATGAGTTAGTAAGATTAAAACTGAGCGAAAGTACACGCTTTCTTTCACATTATTGGAAACGTCTTTAGGAGCTCATGCTCTAAATATATTTACGATCGTGTACTTTAAAATATTACAGGTTAAATATACTTTTAAGGACATGTGACTTACATGTACTTTGGAATTTATATCTTAAATATATCGTAAAATGCATCTTTTAAGCTCGTTTTGGAATGCATACATTAATTATATAGTTGATCTCTTATTTTATAAATAAAGCAGTTCAAATTATTCTTTAAACTTATTTTCGAGAGAATATGATTTAATAACTGTCCATGCTATGTATATTTTAATATTTGTCTTTAGAAGCCTGTAGTTAAAAAATATAAAATGGGGCACGGATCTTAAGCTTTAGTATGACTGTTAAAGCTAGTAGCATCGCTTACAAAGTACATTTTTGTTTGACGGTGTGTTCTTCCAAATATATTTGGTACGTAAACTATAGTCATAGATATAAGACATGTAAACATAAGATAAACGTAACCTTTTATGTGTTTAGAGTTATAATATGGAGCTTCTTTCTTTTCTATATAAAAGTAACTTCGTCATAAAATGCAGGTGTGCTTTTAAATAAGTTCTTATCTAAGAAATATGTAGTGTAGACTTGCCTATCTAAAATTATGCATATATTCATACCCCTTAACCAGACTGATTCGAAATTATGCAGTTAATAAAAGTTGTAATGAGAATAGCCTATTTAATTTTAATATTTCAAGATGCCGTATTTCTATTCACTTCAGTTATTATAACTTGTCATATCAATATGTTTCGAGTTAATTTTATGATTTAAATTCCATACTTTAACAGAATTATCTTTGCCAATTTTTGTTGACAAATCGAATTCTGCTTCGATTTTAATTGAAAACCGGGAAGACAAGGAGAAATATTAATGGAGATATCTCAATACGACTTTAATTAAATTATCCCTTTACTAATTTAAATTAAATTTAAAACGAGAATACGATCGGAATTGATTGGCTTTCAATTCTATTTTCACACTTCAAAATTCGTTCAAGTATGTTTCTCCATCATACGCTTTAGTTAACAATTTCTCCGATCACTCAGCTCATTCGATTCTTGTAAATCACAGAGATTAGCGGAGATCGGATTCGTATGTTCAACCAAAGCTAAGGAAATTTAGATGCTATTTCAGAAGTCATTTTAATCATTTGAAATCGTCCAGAGTAATCTAACACCAAATTTCTGTGTCTGGTAGTTACTAATGTCATGCAGAATGAGCGATGGAGTATGTCATTCGATAGTTGAGTTGGAAATTGGCGTGATTGGAATTAGTATCCGGAGTGATTTAAAGTTAGGAGAGAGAACGGGAAATGAAGTCAATCTGTTGCAAAAGATACTGCATCTGCTTCGTTCCATTACTGCCTGTCTATAAATGCAATTTCCTATCTTTTCTATTTTCCAGATGAGAATTAGTGAATATATTTACCGTTTCTTTCAGAGTACGAAAATGCGTTAGAAATAACTGAGTTTTATTTTCCTCTTAAGAAAATGAAATTTTTAACTCGTAATTATTATAGTTCTATACTTAAACTACAATGAAATTGAATTATTCTTGTAAAATTGATTGCTGCAATCCATTATTTAATGATTTTAATTTTAATTTCTTTTGCCCTGTTGACAGGGTCAACTTTTATAACAATTTAAACAGGACGAAAAAATAACGATCCTTCATCATAATTTAATATAAATGTAGGCCTAAATAATAAAAATAACTATAATTTAATATTCTTAATATAAAATATAATTCTTAATCATAATTTTTTACCATACAGTATCGAAAAGAAAACAAGAAATTAATTTCAAACTATTATAATTATTTAATTGAACTATATTAAATTTGAAATATTTCATATTTTTAAATTTGTGCGCTTCATTTTATTAAATTTTTGTCGTGAATTTCCTACTTCTTCTTTCATTATTTCTCATTTAAGGAAGCGTAAGATATTAAAATAATATTTGTTTCCATTATATTAAAAATTTCCAATTAAAAATAAATTTAGTTATTTAACACTTTTATTTAACATGCTTTGTATCATATCCTCAAATCTTGCAACTCAAATTTCATCCACTTCTAATTAAGATAGAAGGCTGAAACTTCGAGGACATACCTCGATGACAATGCATTTTAATGATGTTTTATGGAGGTAGTTCCATCCCCACTATTTCCCCCGTAACCTGAAAAACACTGCGTAAATGTGTGTATAAATGCACTGTAGTGTTGTATATAGCGGGCAAAGCCACCACCTCCCGTTATCCCTTACTCCAATTTCGAAAAATGTGACTAATAAAAACGTTTTTCTTTTTAATTTTTAAAAATATATTAAAATTATTCTTCGTTTTAGATTTGTTCTTTCTACCTCGTAGAGAAAAAAAAAAGTATAAGAAAGCGAGGATTTAACTTACATCAATCACAGTTATTCAATTATGCCATATTAAATTTTAATTATCGTCTGGGCATTGTTAGAAAAGCAGAATTTTCTTTAGTGTGTGTGTGTTTTGTATTTTCTTTAGGTGCGAGACGAACTCTCTTCGTTCTTAACACCTAACCCAATATGAAAGGCAATCTAATAAGCGATGCGGAACTCTGTTTTATGGACGAGTCTCTTTCCATCCCAAGTCTAATAGGCGAATGTACATTAAATTTTATTATACGTGCACATTTTAAAAATCTTGACTACACCGAAGACATTTTAGTACTGGCTAAATAATTTAATCTAATTATTATTAAAACTTCATTATGTATTAAACTAGATTCGGTGTATGATTAAATTTCATTATTTATCTGGAAAGTTTATAATTATAAATGGCGTTTAAATTGTATGTTTCCTAGTGTAATAACTTTTCAGATACCCATGATGATAGTGGATGAAAATCAATAAAGAATTGAATGCCCCCTTTTTTATAAAGATAATTCTTTATTCAGGTAAGAACTTAATGATTCTTCTGATCGATGTCTAAAGATGTAACAAAGTTATGATCTATGGTAATGTACTTATGAAATGCCAATTTTTCGATAAAATCGTATTTAATTGGAATTTTTTCCTAATAAAAAGTAGTTGATAATAATCTAAAATATAATTTTTATAATTAAAATTTAAAAAATTATAACTATTTCTATAGATAACAGTTTAGAAAAGAGAGCAATAGACAATCAATTACTTATATAATTTAGCTATTCCTTTCGAATTATCGCAATGTTTACGTTATTATGGGGCAGCTTACACTTTTATTACTGTTTTATATATATGCGTATTTAATCTGTGTAATAATTTAAGAAACTAAAGTATTATTGCATTAAAATATTTATAAAAAAATGTATAATAATTTATGTTAAAGCATTTTTCTATATTCTTTCACTATAAAAATCTGCAAGGAAAGTTTCAGCTAGACAATACATTTATATTCTTTTATGGATATATCTGACATGGAGTAAAATGCTTTCGGTAAACTGTTCAAGTTTATAAAAACAGAAACGCATTATAAAATTGAACATTTACTATTTCACGAATTTCGGGTTAAAATAGGCAGGTGGTCAAGTTATAAAAGGATTATACTAAAATATAAGTGCATGACTTCACTCTTAAATCAACAAAAACAAGTTGTCAACTAAACAGATGTTGTTTGAATAAGAAACTTTAGAAAATTATCATTGTTGACGATATGCAGCTTTTTGATATTCACTTACGAGTAAATTTATTAAATAAAATTTTAAAAAATATATTTAGCACGCCATCAATTAAATTAAATAACGTTTGCCTTTCAAATTCTTATATTAATGAGAGTATGATTGATGAGAATTTCACTTTGCTTTAAATAGTTGAGTAAAGTTTGTTTTAAAACAAATTTCGTTAGATTTGAGGTAGTTTAATTTATAATTTGTGATAAATAATTTACAATTGTAAGAGGTAATGTATAAATAGAGACGGAGAGAGTAATTCATTAATTGATGTGTATGTAAACTTATATTTCTCCTTGAGTAAATAAATTGATTAAATATTTGCAATTATAATTTGTGTTTGTGCTAATTTATCATTTTTAATGCAAAAACAATGTAAATATTGTAAAATTCATATTTTTCAATGCTATAACTTTATCCAATGTCTGAATATTATATAACCTTATTCGAGAAGCTAATTAGCAAATTAATTATAGCAAATAATAAACAATTGCGGAGAGTTATTCCTACAAGTTACAGAACTCTTATAAATTTGTAATTTAAGAAGAGTTATCGTGTAGATAATCGAATCGATTTTTTAAGCGATGTTCGAGTTTGCTGCGAAAGAATATCATGAAACCAAATCATCTTCGCTTCCATGTTATTTTCTATCTAGAAGAACCAAGTTGATGTATGACGTAGCCATAGCAACATCAACTTCTTGTCTCTTACTTGTTTTCTTTTCTAAATTTTTTCTTTCTCGAATCTTCTCTCGTACCATGACAGGTGTCACAAACGTTCCCATCTATAATAACTCGTCGTAATTCTTATCGTCTAGGCCAACTTAGAAAACTGTTTTTATTAAGTCTCATTACGTAGAGTTTGCTATTTTTTTATATTTTATTTTGAAAAATGATTGACGCAAGATGAATACTGTACTATATTTTCTTCTTTATTTCATAACGTGAGCCTACTGTTTAAAATACAATTCCCCGAATGCTTAAGTTTCGTAGTAAACCTTACGGTATTTACTTTACGTATTTTTTTCTGCCTGTAGGACATTGTATACTGTAAACGGTTATCTTTATAGTACGTGGTATAGGATGGTCAGATTTCTCCAGAATATGATACGGATACTTTTACACGGCGCTATCTTACTACGAGCATTGGTGTATCCTATATGTTTATTTCCATTCTGGTTGCACGTTTAATGCTTATTTCCTAGAAAATATTCCTAGCAATCTAGCAGATTGACTAACGACGAAAATACCTAGTTTGATAGAGCAGTAAAGCGACTTCATCCCGGTTACCAAAAAGCTAAAAAATTTCATTCTTTTATTTGATTTTTAAACCGATAGAAGTCATGCTTTATTAGTTCGAGTATGAGTTGGAACAAGTTTTTAGGTCATTTTTTGTAAAGTTTTTTTATGACATCTTCCGCCGTTAATAACATTGCTAGTATCTAACGTGCACCTATTATACGACCACAGGGATTGTTAACCCCAGCGCTATCCCTGATCTGCGATAACAGATGCAGTAACGCAAGTGATGGTCGAATTTCAACTCTTTAACTACTTCCTCGTCATCTAGGTAACTGGCTTATATCACCCATTATGGCTTGATTAGAGGAGTGTCGGTGGACTAAAAGGACCAAAGTATGGATAAACATTGACTCTAGACTCCAGGAAATGAAGCTAAAGGTTCTTAATTCAGCTGCTATCATTTCGAAATTAAAATCTTATGAACCTTCTAACGTTAAAAATATCCTTGCAATAAATAAAAGGGAGTATAAGCGATTAAAATTTACGTATAAAAACATTTTTCCTTCACGAATAATTCATTTAAAATACGTGCCATTCTGCACGAGTTTAAAGTGAATATACGTATTTATAGGCGCGTATAAAGTCAAAATTGATCAAAATGTGTTCAACTTTATCGATTTATTGTATAAGAAAAGGTTAGACGTTTAAATTAAGATTGTGATATGTAAGTGCCATAATTTTCACTATATCAAGATTTTTAGCTTCCAGAACGAGTTTCAGAATGGCTAAAGCAATAACACTATCTAGATCCATCTAGATATCAATTATAGCCACAGATGCTTTACGAGAGAGATAAAAATCAGAATTCCTCATAAATGTCTCAATATATTTTGTTGCTGATTATATTACTTTAAATAGACCCTATAATTTTGATTAAATAGTTTTTCTTTGGCCAACTTTTCCTACATGTTTAATTGTTCAAAATTGTTGATTTTATATTACTATTTTTAATATAAATAGTATACATTTTTAAAAAGAAAGTATAAAAATATTCACTAGAAAGCTATGTGTAATCATTTCAGTATTTGGTTCTATGACAAAATAATGTAAATAACTTTATTTTTATGAATAAAGATAGAATGTTCCTAAGTATATATAATATAAAATAGCTTAAAATTTTATTATAATAAATCTACTGACTTTTTTTTTTATAATAAAAACAATATCTGAAAGACAATTGACTATATTTAAATAGAAACTTTTATAAATTCTTTTAATTATTTTTTATTTTTATTCCACTCTGAATACAATTTATTATTATTATTTTTTCCTTTTATTTTCTCCAATCAGATTTTAATAATAAATAAAATCTGAACGAATTTTTCTTTTGTGTTATTATTATTAAACTACGTTACATTATAATATTTTCGAGTCATTCCAAAAATACACGTATTCAAATTCGAATGGGAGATTTTAAACAAATTTTATTTCGCATTTGAGATTTTTATTAATATTTAAATCTTCTATTTTTTTTCTGCATGATAGAAAAAATATTTGTGATGAAAACTTTAATATTACCTGGACTACAGCAAAAAATCATTTTGCAGCACTGATTCCTCTTGAGATATAACAAATGATTACAAAAGATTTTCGAAGAGCTCAGTTATTTTTTTCTTTTATATTTTATTGTTATTTTATTTTATTAATATTTGAACATTGTAAAGTTTCATAAGAAAAATTTCTATATGAGTTGAAAGTAATGAAATGAATTCAGAATTTTATTATTATTTTTTCTAAATTAAAAAATAAAAACTGCTTCCTACCATAATGTTAATTATAAACGTCAAACTATCGACATAATTTTTTTCAGTTATCGATTTGCCTTTTATAAAAAAATAATAATAAAAAAAATAAAATAAAGGAAAATTTCCTTATTTTTCTTTGATAAAAAAAAGAATTCTATTCGTTAAAAAAATTCATATAGTTTATTGATTTGTTTCTGTAATGAGAAGCAGTATCGACTATCTCATCTAAATTCTAGGAGTATCGATTAATGTTCGAAATTATCATTACAGAAGTAAAATAACCGATGCCATGAATTTTAGTGCTAGTTTTATTCTTACAAAAGCTAAGGTTTAAGTTGATATAAAAGAAAGAAAAATATTCTAACCATTATTCAAATAAACCTCGGGCTACAGGTACTGTACATAACAAAAAAAAAAAAAACGTCGTAGAAAAATTACTCCGAGGTGTCTTCTATTTTGATAACTTGGAGTGTAAAATGTCATTGGAGACCGAAATTGAACCTTCTGCCTTGTCGTGCTACACAAAGGCGTTTCCAGAATACGAAAAATAGTCACGGGAATTGCTTTAGTCATTTAACCTACTAAAAACAACAGAATGAGTCATGGTAATTAGCAAAACAGGTATGTCCGGTATAGTAATAAGTTGCCGCCTAATGGAATTATATCGTGTTGTTATCTAGAGTTTCTGATATTATATATATGTAACTTTGCCGTATAAAGTTGTTTTCTGTATTTTTCTTAATAAAGAAAGCGACAATTAAAGATTCTAATTAATTATACAATATATAATTACTTCATTTGAATTATAATATGTTAAGGTAGCTTATATGCAGATTAATTAATGTTGCAACGTATAATATAATTAATTTTAAGCTAATTAAAAATCGTAATGAGCTCTTAACTTCATAGATCTTTAGATAACACTGATCTGGAATATTTTTTTGAAGATTTTTAATTATATAGATGTATATAATTTAATAGATTTATAACTTTCCCTTCTATTAAAGTTATTGCATATATGAAATTTTGTTTACAATTTAAAAATGTTTAACATTTTCTTTTATCTAAATTAAATTATTTAAAGGTAGCTTCTATAATAATAAAATTCAATTTGTTATGTAATAAGAAGATTCGAGTAAAGCTACGTTTTATCGTTCAAACTTTGGATAATGATAGAATTTCTTTTTGAAAATATCTTTTGTATATTTAGTTTTGGATTACAAACATGCCTATTGTATAGAAACCTTTCGATAAATATTTAGAAAAATTGCGCAATAAAGACCCTTTCATTAAAGTTAATGCCCGTATATTTATTATAAAATTTATTGATGTAAATATAAAATGATCTTAAAATGTAATAGAAACTTCCATTATTCTGCAATAAAATTGTCTCCTGTCATCTCAGCAACCTCGCAAACAGTAGATGTTTTTAATGTAAATCTCCGCTGTCAATACTTTAAAGGGCCGGAATTTCATATTCTTTCGCATAATCTCAGTGAAAGCTTTCAATCCATCACATCTCTAGACCAATATCTTAAAGCATTTCATTCGCTTCATCTTACGCATATCCCTTTGTTTAGTTCGCCAGCCTCTTCGATTTTCAAATAAATTCATCACTGTGGTTTTCAAATATCTTGCGATTTTGCATGAAGTATGATATATTGTCCTCATTGCACAAAGTATATCAAATGACAAGTGGCTAAAATATGAAAGTCTTTGTATATGGTGCAGAAATGTATTCGGTGATCCCAGGTCGTTCTTTTTTTTATACATATATATGTTGTTTTTTTTCCTTGTGGTTGCCACAATATTCGAAAAGTACAGTATTGCTATTTCAGCTATTCATATGATTGATACAGAACTCCATCAAAATTCTGCACCCTAAACAGAACTTGACATATTGCATTTCTTATATTTTCCAATTGTTTTAGCTATCGTATGAGAAATTTCCATCATTTTACTGTAAAAATATTCAATTCTTTTATTATTCGATTTTACGTTTAAATAAATTTATGATGTAATTCCTCATTATGGTTCATATATGATAGTCTATTAAGATACGGGAAATTCTATCATTGATAGGAATATTTGTATAATTCTATAACTCGATATCTTATAAAGATTAATTAATAATCACAACAAAGTATAGTTTTTATTCCCTTTTATTTAAAGCTTATATTAATGAGGTTGATTCAAAATTGAAAAATAGCACAAGAAATTCCTGTTTATACTCTTATAAAATAATAAAGAATGTTGCAGTCGGATTATTTATTTAATTGTCGACAGCTCAAGATAATTAGAAAATAGAATCAATCTTTTATATCTTTAGAAAGAAATCCTTTTAAGTTGACTGGAAATGTAAGAATTTACTGGAATGACATATGACCGCATCGAGTCGGTCATCTTAAAACTCTTTATTCCCTTATAGAAAACTTATAATGGCTCTGCACAGTTCTTCAGAAGAATTCCCAAACGACTATAACATTTAAGTTTCATTTTATTTACGCAGAAATCATCGGGTTGCGAGGGTGGAACTATTAAGTCCGGTGTTTCCAACTCGACTTCTTTCTGAAGTTGTTGAAAGAAACACCATGCATTGCACCCAGGGGAACGGAAAAGAAATTACGTCATTGTGTCCGGAAATCATTTTCAGACAATTAGGTTCTCTTTCCTGAAAGCCCTGCTGCTTTTATATTTTCTTTCACCCTATTTCAGTTGTTGGTACAATGCTTTGTCATTTTCTTGTGTTTCATTAAGGAATCACCAAATCTCGCCTTCTAATTTCCTATTGTGACGTATCTCGCTTTAAAGAATCCTCACAAACGACTGTAATATTATATCTTCCACATAACACCATTTCGCTATATTGCATTTATAGAACTATCGAAATGATTTATTATAGAAGCTGATAATGAAAATTTTATGCGTTTTTTCTTTCTTTCTTTCCTTCTTTCTTCCTCTTTCCTATTTTTATTTTATGAGAATTTGATCACGAGTCGGCCATTCTAATAATATAATAGAGGAAAAGATAAATACAGATTTATGTGAAGTCATTATAGTTGATTTAATTAAAGAATTTTGCCGTCTTGCTTTCTCTCTTCTTTCAAACGTGTTTGATTGATTTATGATTTAATTAATTATAAGTTAAATAAAATCATTATATTGAGAATAATTTATGAATTAATAATTTGTACAGCATATTTTCTATAATTGAATAAAAACTTTTAATTACAAAAAGAATGTCATCATATAATTCAAAAATTACAACTTATCTCATCACTAGCAATTGTGGAATTATGTTTATAAACGTTTTATTAAATGTTCCACTTGTACAATGCTTAGAAATTTGAATAGGTGTATATATATTTTTTCTATTAGTTAATGCGTGTCTCGATAAGAAGGACCATTCTGTACCTTTTAAAGGTTCAATCTGAGAAGATCAAAAGGGATTTTTAAACGTAAAACAATAATTTCACTTAAATTTCATATTTTCGATATTAAATTTTATATATTTATTTATTTCATTAAAATATAATCATTAAATTACTTTATATATATATATACATATGATTAATGTAAAAGTGTTGTTATTTATTGAGGTCATTGGTGATAAATGGAAAAACATGAAATTCTATATATTCTCTGAAATCGAGTTCGGAAATTTCTCCATAGACGGCTATAAATTTCACATTTTCTATGAAGTTGTGTTTCATCCAGTGGAAGAAAATATTCAGAATGTATGTAGGAATCTCGATTCAAATATCCATCAGTGTCAATTCGTCCATATATCATGGATTGAACCTTGAGTAGTATATTTTTTCTCCCTCACTTTATATTCTCTCCTAAACTTTAATTATTTCGATTATTTTAAATACATTTTTTCTTTTTGAAATTGTTTAATGATGCAGAATCTCCAATACGTGGAAAATTATCTTCAGAAGTTCTACCTTAAAATTTAAATATTTCAAATAAATTTGCAATTTTCATTTATAAAAAGGGCCAAATTCGCATAGAATGGAGAAAATATTATATTATATTATGTTTTTTATAATGTAAAAGATTTTTTTTAAATTTAAATTTCTAGAAATTATTGTTAAATGAGTTCGAGTACTTAGAGCAATAGAAAATATATTGACCCACAAAACTGTATTTTATAATAAAAATCCCTGTAATAATAACACGAATATAATCTGAAATTGGTTATTTTGACACGATTAAATTTATTATACTATAAATTTCGTATAATCTGATAATATAACTTGGATTAAATGCGTTTTTTTATAGTTATCCAATGCAGTAGATAAACGGTGAACTTTAGAAATCTTTAAATTCAAATTTAAATCATTAAATGGATGATAAAAAAGAAAAATTTCTAACTTTGTTATCGATGACGTTACTCGTTAACTAATATCAATTTTTGACGTTGTAAGATAATTTGATTAAGATATGCAAATTAAACTTGGTATCTCTTTATAGATTGAAACGTGGTTGCGTAAATTATGCGAAGAAAGAAAAATTGCTTAATTTTTTAATTATAAATGATAAACTGTCGAGTAAAGCTATTCATTTTTTAAATTTTGAAATATTTGCAACCTGTAAAGATACTTTAATTTATTCTTAAATGGTTTTTTTCCCGTTTTTGGAAGATACAAAGCGACATGACGAATGTCAAGTCGCGCCGATGTGATCGATCCTACTTCATTAATATGACTTTTATAGTCTTTATATTTCGATGTAAAAGAAAAATCGTTGACTTGATTATAAAAATTCGACATTGTATAATCTCTTAGAATCAAATTAATTACACTTATCCAAGGTTATATGGCATAGGTCACCTTTGGCGTCGCGATATGTCGCGTCAGTAGACTATTTATTGAACTTTTATTCCGTTATCAAATAAACTAGGCAGATAGAATAATATAGATAACAGATGGATATTTTTAATTAAATTATATATTTCCGTTAGATTGCCGTATAAAGAAAGATAAATCATCCTGGAATTTGAAGTTTTAAACTCCAGAATGATGCCAAAATGGCGCCGTTTTATCTTCAAAAATTTTATAGTTATTGTTTAGTGATTGATGTTAAGATTAAATAAGTAATCTGAAGTTATTTAAATTTCCATCCGATAAATTGAATTTGCTTGCAATAACGTTATTTGAAGTATTTTTAAATGCGTAAATGAGATCATTCGTTCGTGGTTGTTTGAGAATTAAAGTCTGAAAATTGAGCACTAAATTTTCTGATGCGCTCACTCGTAAGTGTAGAAGAAAAGTTTGGATGAATTTATATCTCGGTATACTAATTAGAAACTTCTCCCTGGTGAACATGTTATCCATTGTATTACTTCCTCTCGAATATAACAACAGCATATTAAGGCAAGGAAGGTGCATCTGACGGAACCTTTCACAAAAGCTTTCCAATTCTTGCAAGTCACTGCTGGGAAGATGAAAGGACTTCAACCGGCTGTTGCTACCTTTAGAAGCCAAGCGGCATCCGGATAGAAATAGGGTTAATGAAGCGCAGACCTTTCAACTGTTTGACTTGCCCAGTCTTTCGTTCAATTAAAACTTTTAGGTTACCATTGCTCCTGCTACTCTTAGATACCACAACCAAACCGGATTCGTGGCGCTATCTTGTTTGTCCAGCTGCTGTGATGCTATTAAAACCTCTCCTTTACCACTTGTTACGTTATGTGCCCCCGAGTTTCATAATTCACAATATTATGTGGCAGAATTATTTGGTCAAGAAGATATCCTTTTCTAAATCCGAGTTCGAATTTCTCTTTGTTTTTTCTCCTTTTATTGTCTCTCGTTTTTTATCTTTCTCTCTCCCATCTTATTTTAAACTTATGATTTTTTGATAAGAATCTGAGAATAAATAATACAGATTTTTAATAAAACTTTCATACTATTATACAATATATATATATTTACCTTTACAGATAACGAATTTTGAATTAATTTTTAAAGATATATATTTATTTTTATTTTGAAGTGATATGTTAAAATTGTTTTAGGTAAAAAAATTAATTAAATCGGCATAAAAATAACGCTAATAAACAACTTTTAATATATAAACAAAACATTCTAGAACGCTTATTAAAAATAAACTTAATTAAATTTACAAATGATAAGACTCTCGCCGCTTGTTTTAAATATATATTTCATAGATTTTTTTAAATATATTTTTAAGGAAAAAACATGAATTTATTAATCTAGTAATACTTTTTGTATATAAATAATTTAGAAAATTATATTGGAACGTGCCATTAAATGTAAAAAATAAGCAATAAGTACTCGCTTTTCTTATCTCACGTAAACAGATGTGTAAAACTCATCAAAATTTATCTTTAGCGAGTTTTAAAGTATGGGTGACCTGTCTATACCTGAATAAAAGCAATGACGTGGAAACAGGTGTTAGATGCAGTTAAAATTTCGTCATACTTGACGTCTCTGTAAAGTTAAGTATCCTCGTAAACGTAGATAATTTTATCAAGAATCCTAATAAGGATAATTAGCAAGCAGGACCAGAAGGTGTAAAATCGTTGATGACAGGATGACTGCAAAGAACTTGACAATAGCAGTAAATTTAGGATCAATAACATTAAATTTTGGAAGGAAAAAAAAAAATCAAAATGATCGCTATTAATGTTTTCTATCAGCTGGCGAACTTTTCGTTGGTTGAACAAATTATGCTTTAATGATAGAAACCTCGAACAAGGTTTAAACCCATAAAAATTCTTCAAATTGAGTAAAGTGACAACATTTTTATTCATTTTACAATGAAAGAAGAGGAGAAATATCTCTTTACGAGACTTTATATTGTGACAATTCCATTATTGTTGTACTAAGATGATTGCTACACATGTATGTTTTTAATATTAGATATTTACTACGAGTTAAACAGCTAAAAAAAAAACCTCTTAATTTAGAAAATATGAATTTGCTATGGTTGTCAGGCGGAGCGGTGAATAAAACATCTTTAACTCGCGATATACATAATAAGTTATTTAAATGGAGTACGATAGCGATAACGTTAAATAAATGACTTCATTTCCTATTCAGGAAATAAGAAAATATCTAACCTGTTGCTTAAATTAAGTAAGTGGGCGAGCATTCTTCTCAGTTATCTACTAAGAATAACAAATTCATTATTTTTATGTAATTCCATTTTTTTTCTTTTTTTTACAAAATTGGTATTATTATCGCCAAACGTTCAAAGTTCCATCAACGGTATCATCCATCAACTCGACGTTTTTGTCCTTTTTACTGTCAAAAACAACTCCAAAGTAGTTTACCAACATGGAAACTTGTCTAACATCCATGTCGCAGGTTATTCGGTCCAGACCGGTCATGTGCACGTATTGAACAGGAGTCCAAATGGACTGTTTGCTCTTACTTTTCCGGTATCGTTCCGGCACATTTACCGTCGAGCTGGGAAAAAGAACCATTATGGGCGGCAGTATTTCACTCCGTTAGCAGCCCCACTACAAATTGAAATAAAAGTCGGAACCACAAGACCAATTCCTTTCCACCCTTTCTCCACTAATGCTGTAAGAGTAATGGAAAAGCTCGAATCTACTCTTAAAGTCTATTTTAGGAAAAGGAATAATAATATTCCATATCAAAATTCGTTTTTATCCCCCTCTTTTTTTACAAGCTTCATTAGATTTATAGAAAGTTATCACTAATGGATTTCAAAGCAGAACCACATTATTAAATGATACTGAATTCTGAACTCTGTATGCATATAAGTTATATATATACATACATATATAACCTATCTCTGTCTATAGATTTTTTAACAAGAAAAAATCCTAATAAAATATTTATATATTATATTTGTAGCTCCTCTACGATTTGAGTACCTTATGTATTTTTTTTTATCTTGTGAAGAATGGAAAACTTCTTTTAAGATTTCTTAAATAAACAAACTATGCTAGGTCAAATACGAACAGTAAATACAAAAATACTCGATACTTTACAATGCGACTCGAGTCTTTCCATCAGACTTTGCATCAAAAGATTTTTTTTCCCGTCTTCTTTTTCTTCTTCAACTTTCAACAAGACAGTAAGGTACTTTATTTCCATCGTTATCCTTACTGTCGGATTTTAAGTAAAGTATAAAAGGAAAAAATATTTCATCCCCCATTTTTCTGCTCAGTCATCCTGTTAGAGTTTTCTGATCGATATAATCGATCTGATACGCTTTCTTTCACATCAGCAACAAGTGAAAAGAAGTGATTTGTCAAACTTTCCTCTCAGAGTTTTAGGATAATAGCGAAAAACTCGATACTGTGTTCTTTATTTGGCGACTGTCATGACTCATGCCGAAAAAAGAAGACGAAAAAAAAAAAAGTCATCATCTGATAAAAATATTTAAGTTTCTTCTGATATCTTATGTATTATTTAATATCTGCAAAGTTCGAAATATCTGAATGATGATTTAGTAAAGAATAAAATTTTATATCTCATTCTTTTCGCATAAATTTTGAATTTCAATTTTAATAAAATTTCACTTATACACGAATTTCGAACTTTCGTTTTTTTTTCTTAATCCATAATTCTTTGCTAAAAATATCGAATATATTTTATATTTAAAAGACAAGCAATAATTTTTCTATTATTCGGAATTAATTGAGAGTAATATCAGCGTAAATTTTGTAAATTTTCCGGATTAGAGAACTCCCATAGAAAACAATGTAGTCGAAAACAATAACCATTAATCTTTATTTTTACGACTTGTAATAAGATGATAAAAATTTCACATTAATTAAGTTTACAAGAATGCAATTTGTAATTTGCAAATTTCGAAATCCTTAAGGATAAACGATAAATCATGAAACAAGTGTCAAGAAATTACATCTGTGTGTATTTTTGTCTAATACATTTTTTATTATTTCAAGTTTTTTTTTTGTTGTTTATTCTACATAATTTGCTTTTCTATTTTTCTTTTTAAATCTGCATATATATGTGTACATTAGACAATTTTCAATTTTACTTAAGGATTTATAGTTTTGTTTCATAACAGAAAATCTCATCATAAGGATTATATAATTTTAGAAAAGGAAACATCGGCTATATTTTATTATATATTTTTGTTCCCTTTCTTTCTTATTAAAATCTGGAAAAAGATTTTATATATATATATATATATATAATTCAAATATTCCATTCATTTTATTATATTTTATTTCTGTTTATATATAAATATATAATCATTTTATATAATATTTTAAATGAAAAGAATAAAAGAAAATACTTGTTCGTCTACGAAAGAAATTCGTAAAGTTTAAAATTTATTATAAAAATTTCAATTATTGTTATTTTAATTAATTTCAAGTCATAATATTTATTGAATTTTTAAAATATTTATATTATTATTAACTTAAAACATTTTAAACTAGTGCTTTATTTAAAATTATTCTAATTATATTTGCTTTAAATTTTAATTAATTGCGCAAACGAAACATAAAAAAAATAAATAAAGTTCTTTAATTTTGACGCTTATTTATTCTTAATTACTTATTTACAATTAAAATAAATTTAACAGTTCATTTAATTTTGATTTCAAGTAAACAAATTATTTATTTTATATATTTATATAAAGAATTTATTAATTTATTCACTAGAGAGTTTGTATATTGCTTAGATTTTCTTATTATATTAATTTTACAGACGGATTTTCTGATCAATTAAAAACTTTTTAAATACAGAAACAACATTAAAAAGATCAAATTCAGTAGAAATAGATCAGAAAAAGCTTTTAAAACTTTTTAATGAGTGAAATTAAGTGGGATGTGGTGTGGTTACTTTTATACACACATCAACTAATCTACAGTCCAACTTATTTAATTCCTGATAAATTTTACGGGTAGACAAACGAGTCGACAGAATAAATAAAATAATTAATTTTTTTTACCTTTTTTTAATCTTTAAAAAAGCTAAAAATCTCGCGTTTTAAGATAATTTAGTATCAAATGGAGTCGGTAGTACTACCATTTTTAATTCCATATTGTATGATAAACTACCATCATAAACCTTGAAAATTTCGGTATTTCTATCCCTTAATTTTCGAGAAATTTCGTGAATAAATAATAAAAATTTAATATAAAAGGCATGTTTTTTAATCGATAAAAATATATCTTAATTTTTACTTTATTTGCATCGCTTAAAAATAATCATATATCTAAATTATTAAATAAAATTTAAAAATATTTCTATTTACAGCTTAGATATTACTACATAAAATATATTATTATCTGCTACTTTATACCAAATAATTAGTTGTTGTTGTTTTTTTTTCTTTTTTGTTTGTTTTTATTTAAAGATAAATTTTTGTTTAGAAGTTCAAAGGTATTTAGCATTAAAAATACATGTACAGAGTAATATTCAGTATTCGTGCATGTGATATGATCAACTGTTTTGCTCTACCATACATTTATTTTTCATTTAATAACGCTTAACTTGACAATAACCCATAAAATTCGATTTTATTTATAGTTATCTGATGACCAAATTGCATGCCAAGAAGAATTTGCATTAAAGTTTTTGACTCATATGTATTTACAAATTGAATTTTTTTCGAATATTTAAATAATTCAATACTATAGATATATACTAATATGAAACTTAGTCTTTATATACTTTAAAAAGAAAAAAAAAAGAATTTAAACCCAGGCTTGGAACAACGTAACTAAGTTAAGCAGTGTTTATATTACGAGAAGAAATATTTTTATGAGTCTGAAATAGCAGGTGTGGTCCATAAAAATGAGTTAATATAAAAGTAAGATTAATTCATAACCTAAATTATAAGATTTGTATTATTTATACGTACTTGTATATAGTACGCTTCGTGAGTTTTATGCATAACGATTTATCTCCTTGATTTACTACCGAAATCGTGAAGAAAAACTGTCGAAAATAATTTTTATTCTACTAAAAAAACGCATTAATTTGTGATTTATACCATTTTTTTAAAAAAAATATATAAATTAATTCTTAAAGAAATTTCCTTTATATATTTAAATTTTAAATTAATTTATGATAGGTTTAAAAATTATTTTAATGGACGAAACTTACTAAACATTCAGAAAAATATTTCTATTCGGAATTTATATATATATATATATTTAGCATATTTTTTCCTACTTCCAGTTAACTAAATTACTGTTGATAATACATAAACAATATATTTATTATGGAAACGGCAAAGTATTAATAATTGAAAGCATTATGATTGCTGTTGTCAGTTTCCTTGCCTTGTTTCTATTTTAGTCGTGTTTACATACAATAAGAACCTGGTACATATTTATGCATATTTAATAGCAAACAGGGAATTGTTTCGTTTTCTTTTTTACATTCGAAACTTTCAAAAACGTAAAAGAAAAGGAAAAAACGTGAATTATTTAATTTTCGCAGTTTTCAGATTAATTAGGAACAATTATTTATTTATTATATTTTTTTGTTAATTTTTTAAAAATTATTTTATCTATTTATTAGATAAGTGAGTTTATTCAGAGAAGAAATTAATAAATTAATTATAAAGATTGAGTTGATTCATCATCTTGACATATTCTATGCTTCTAAATTAGAATGCTTAGCTTTAGGGAATTGTTACAAATTTATATTAAAAAAAATAATAATAATAATGTCTCATAATGCCATTATTAACGAAATGATGTGAAATATCATATTAAATCTTATCTCTTTCGTTAATATAATTTTAGAAATATCGAGCGTTACTATTAATACATTAATTAAATCAAGACGAATATGGGCTATATATCATACAATTGTAAATATTCTAAATTTACGCTAAATTGCCTAAGGAGATAATTAACCGTGTTTAAAATATCTCGATTTAATGATTAAATATCGATAGATGAAAATCAATAAACAGATTATATTACCGTCTTATGTATGTTAACTTGTGTTAGTTTAACAATAAAACTTACCTTTGAATTGTTGCGTGATGTAAATATACGAAATTTTACTGTTGTTTTTATAGATCAATAGATCGATCGAAATGCCAACTAAACACAATAAAACTTATATTATTTTTGTTATTGTTATACCAATTATCGGTGGTGTATAAGTCACAATTACATTAACAGATTATACACCGAAAAAATTGTAATAAAAAAAGTAAACATCGATTTTTTTTATGAATAAAATTCTTTTCATATTAATAGAATGTAATATTTTTCGTCTTTTTGTATGTACACTTTAATTTGTAAGCTGAATTTTAAATGACTTATCTTCTATGTACTTATAATCAATATTCACGACGTGTCATCAACGTAATTTTTACTGAAGACAGAAAAATCGTTTTAGTAAACATTTTATCGATTGTTATATGTTATAACACCATTACTTAAGATCTTTGAAGTAGTTATACGTTATGAATATTGATAGCTGCGTAAACACGATTATATTCATTATTATTCAGAATTTCGAATTACCATTATAAAATATTCTTTTTGCATTATCAATTTCTTTAAAGAATTCTGTTTGTATTCTATCGAGCAGGACTAATGTATGACTTAACTCGGTGTAGTCGCGAATCATTGTAGAATAAAAATGAATGTTTGTAAATATTAATAAAATATTTTACTTTACTAAATGACATTATCTTTCAGTAAACATATCTGAATTTGCTCGTTTAAATTTAAAAAGTGTAACTCGTGTTTTGTTCAATAATAATTTCGTGAGAGCTCTTTCTAGTTACATAGGAAACACACCTCAATAATAGCTTAATTTGCATAATATACAAGAAAAAAGTGACGTATTACGGCTTTGTAAATTTATGTTAATTTACAATTATGAAAAAGGGAATAAAGTGATATAAGGTGGGTCTGTTTAAGCATATGTTTAGTCCTAAATATCGTTGATGTGTATGTAATATAATTTCCATATTGGTGTAATGGTTGTAATAAAGCCAGAAATGGGGTTTGTAATATTAGATTTTAATATAGCAATGCTATAATATTGGTTTCCTAGTTTAATTGCTGTATATTAATGCTAATTTTCTTCAGTAAACTATACGGTTAATTACTCTAAAACTAAATAATTAAAGCGAAACTTGGAAAAAAAAATTTGTACCCATTGGAATTAGATCTCTGTAGTCTAACGACAAGAAAAGATATGGCAAAGAGAACTTCTTTAGAAAATAGTGCAATCCAATGGAAGAAGAAGGTCCTGTTGCATGCCTTAAGGGGAAGAGGTTCTTTTATAAGATAGTTCTTTCTTCGTCGTTCATACCTGATACGTTGGACCCGTTCTCACCCCATTCTGACCTTGTTATCGATGGTCTTCTTACATTACTATCTGGATAAGGTTTCTTTCACTGACTTTATGTTTGTGCTCCACATATTAATCTAAGCTGAAAGGATATTTGCCAGGACAAAAGAAAAGTCTGTTCTCTCACCATACTAACTATGACATTGCATTCTTGTAAGAATGTTTATTTTCAAACTTTCCTTCTCTATTATTAATGAAAGATGAAGAAATAACCGTTCTTTATTAATAGAATAGTAAGTCGCTTGATAATAAGACATTTTATATTAAATGATATAAGCTATAATAAATAACAATATTCTATGTCTTGAAGACTATTTTAAATCGAATTAAATTTATAGAAGTGTAAAAATATAAAACAGAATTTATTTTTGTTTTCATAAAATTTAATTATTTGATATTATTTACGTCAATATTTATCGGAAATTCTTTCCTCTATAAATAATAAACGATTAATTTAAAGTTTTCAGATTTTATGTATTGGTTTTTGTTGAAAATTTTCTAGTAATTTGTGCGAAATTCACAAATCAATATTTTCCAATGAAGGTTTTTAGAATCCATTTTATAGGATTTTTTTATTTTTGTATCAGTTTAAGAAGTCTGTAATGTACTGAAAATTTGATAAAATCTACGTACGCAATATTATTTCTAACGTATCTGACTGGATCAATATTGGTTAGCAATTTTCGCCAAACAAATTCAGTTAAAAGTTTTGCATATATTTGAAACGAAATCATTTTGAAAAATGTAAATCTGATGAAAATTTCATATTGTTTGTTTCACGAGTTGATTTTAAACCAAACTTTTATGCAAAATTCGTATTTTTATGACGATACTCCGAAAATTATGTAAATAAAATTGAAAATTTTGTATACAGTTTTTTATTTTATATATATATATACATACACAAGATTTATCTCGGAAAGGAAAATTGGATTTAAACTATTAATAATTTTTTTGTAATTTTTCTTTTCGTTTAACATTTATAAATGTTCATGTCTTTTGGTAAGATTGAGATAGCTCGAGTAACTATAAATTTTTATAAACTCTAAAGTTAAAGAACTATGAGTTATTGGCGAATATAGAGTGCACCTATATTTGACAATAACTCATAGTTTTAGAGATAGGCAATGGTTTCAGACTCCACTTCGAGCTTCAAAGGAAATCATAAAGTAAGGACGAAGGAGAAAAGTTATAATCGATATAAAATTTTGTGCCAAAAATTTATTGAAAACATATAAGAACCTATACATTTTTAAATAGAATTTAAATAAATTAATATATTTATATAACTTTGTCAATATATCTATGATAATTTAATTATTATTTATTTTCTTCAATTAATTTTTATGAAGAAAATCTTTCTACAATGCTTTACAAATAACAAAGAATAAGAATAAGAATAATAATAATAAACATAATTGTTTTTGTAAATAAATTATTTACTTTAATAAATTGTTTTATTAATTAAGATTTTATTATAAAGTATTATAAAAAGTTTAAATGAATAATATGAAAAAATTGAATCGTATCTTACATAATTTTTTTTCTATTAATAAAAGTAATTAAATTTAAATAAATAATAGCTGAAATAATTGATAAGAAACATGAATGAATTTCTATTACATAAAGAGATTTTTAATCTATAACTTTTCAAGGACGGATTTTCAGGAAACCCAGTGAAGATTTATCTATAAAATCAGACATTTGCTATAAAAGGAAAGATTTTTTAAAAGCTAAGAACCTGTTGTTTACTCATCTGAGAGGCAAGTAAAATATAAAAAAAAGTGGAATTTTCTTTACTAGAGAGTTAGACGACGGAAGAAGTAAGTTGATAGATAGGGTCTCACTTTCAAGGTATCCGGTACTGAGAGAAAAGGAAGGAAAGACTTTTGTAGGATTCACAATCCGAACGGTTAACTGGGGTGTAAAAAGTCTGCATTCAAAGATAGAGCGGCGAAGAGAAAGTTTGGAAAAGAAATCAATCTCGATATCACTCGATGTACTGACAATAGTATTAACAATTCTGGTATCTGTCTCCGAAACTAACAACCAAGTTTGACCGTTATTCTTTTAGAGAGCGAATGTCAGCTCTATACAAAACATAATTTGGAAGACAGTTGTTTCAACTTTCTTTTTTTCTCCTTAGATTAATGATAAAGTAGACAGATTAATGACTTTCCTTTGGATTTTTGAACTAGATTGATTTATATTTATCTAGCTGTCTTCTTTTATTACAACTTTGCTTTACTTCTTTAAAAGTGTAGAGAGTTATCATCTAAAAACAGAACTATAAAATATAAATTTTTTATGGAAAGTTTTTTAAAAATTTAAACTTTTATTATCGTTATTATTTTTGTTTTGAACCCATTCAATATTAAATTTTTTATGTCGTGTTTATAATGTCTCATATTCTATCCTATATGAACTTTTTTCATAAAGAAAATCCATTATAATAGATTAAAATATCGATTTTTTAATAGAAAAATATTTTTAAATTAGTGCTTTGTTAGAAACTTTTTATGAGCGAAAACATGTACTTACCTCTTATTAAAATTTTTTTCTTTGTTGATGAAGCCTTGCCATTTCATTATTATTTTTTTGGTTAGAAATTAATATCGGATATATCCATTATAAACAATTATAATCAAAAATAACGGCGTACAATACATTTGTATGAATAACAGGATATAAATATATATATATACATATGTACACACGCGAGTACTCGAACAAATATTCAGTTTTTATTTTTCATAAAAGTGAATTAAACTTTCATATTGTAGTTCAGCTCGAAGCTCGACTTTTCACTTCAATATTTATAAAAACTCGTTTGAGTCGGACATTTGGATAGCAGATGCGATTATAGAGAACGTATACATTGAAGAAACGCTGACTATAAAAAGAAGACGAAATGTTGACGCTTCTAAAGAATGAGGAAAAAGAAGGAAAACTCATCCAACAGAGTTTCCGACAATCTCCGTAAATCCGAGAGTTCGTTTGAAGCGCTGTGGTGAATTTGCATATGTTTAGGGAGTGATTTCAATAATGGAAAACTAGCCGAGATCATGAAGACTCCGGCAATCCATCATTCTTTCTTGTGATCCGCCTTCTTCTCACTCTATATCTTTCACAATCATTTCTGTTTCTTTCAATGCACTAACTACATTAAGGTGATTTTTGCCCTATTTTCTTTATTATATATTAGTAGACCCGAATTATTTGCTATTCGATTCGAAAAAAAAAACCAAATTGATAGACCTTAATATAATATCCTTTATGCTATTTCTCATTAAATTGAATACTTTATTCTTATTTCAAATATTTATCTTAACAACTGATATTTATAAATCGTGAGACGGATAACATCGCAAACATATGCTTAATAGAACGGATAATAGAAAAATTTCTATAAATCTTTAATTTTTCGCTACATCATATTCCTTCAGTTAATATTTTCAGAACTTTAACCTTCTCTTTTTAATAGATAATCACTATAAATTTTGTTATTAATTATTATTTATGTTTCTAATTAATTAAATGATTACGGTGTAATTTTTATAATTATTTTATAAGAAAATATATAAAAAGTATTTCAACTTTTGAAAGTAGTAAATGATATGAAGTAATTAAAAACTCTCCACGAAATTTGACTTTTTTTTAAAATTTATTATTTAATATTTGAATGTTTTTATAGGAATTTCCTAGTTTCTCTTTGCGTATTTATATAAAATCAAAGACAATTTAACTGGTAAAAACTGAGAAAATGACATTTTAAAATTTATTTAATTCATCTTTTATTTAGAAAGATTTCGCCTTTTTATATTTGATTTAGATTTAACGCACTGTTTTATTAGTTTCTTACGCATTTTATCATTTTATTTTTATCGTTAGTGACTCGAAACTTGTATATTAATAGACAAGGTTTGTGTAAATATATTTTGAAAATGGCAAATTTATATATTAAATTTTCTATAAGATTCTTTTTAACAGATATATATCAATATTTTCTTTTTTAAAATATATTTATATATATGTATATATTATTATTATTAATATTTAAAATTTTGTAAGTTTTTAATCTTATTAAATGTTTTTCATCGAAAAGAAACGAAAAAGGAAAACAAAAACGACTAAAATATCGTAGGAATCCCAATTATTCTATGACACGTTTTGACAATAGCAACTGTAAAGAGAGACTTTTCAAAACAAAAACCAAAATAAACAGAGTTGGCTTATAATGCGAAGCTATTGAAAATAGAGAATCTTCAATTCTCGCGAGAGAGACTCGACAAATATCAGAAAAGCACATCACAATGTTGAAAATAATTTTAGTTATTTTCTACAGAGAACTTGACATAATCAGGTTAGTTTTCAAGAAAGAGATTTTTTTGAAAAAGAAAAAAAAATTAAGGGTCGAAACTTTTTAAAACTTTTCTCCCTCTTTACAGGAGAGAAAGAAAAAAAAATCAATAGTTTTGACATTTTGCTGTAAAATTTTCGCAAATATATTGACAATAGGTTAAAAATATTTTCAAACTACGGAGATCTTTTGACATTTTCTCTCCTCAAGGAGTTCTTCCTGTCTTCTGACGTAATAGATTATTATGTATTTTTAGTAAAATTTTGCGAATCTTCGAGAATTATATTTATGTAAGATACTCATTTAATAATATATCATTATGATAAATACGTAAACACTTGATATTTTTGATTAACTTGTTAGCATAGTTTAGATATTCTCTCTCTCTCTCTTGAATTTTGATATACTTGCCATTAGAGTATTTTGTAAGGAAAATATGATTACAGGCACTTACGCTTTTAATATCAAAAGTTAATAAATAAAATTCCTATTCTGATAGAGGAATTCTTCCTTTTTTGTTAAAAGTGTTTGAAGCTACTTTGCAATTAGTGTTCTCTTTACGTTGTCAACAACAGTGTAAAGTTTCTTTTCGTCACAAAAGTTTTGCTTTGTCGAAATTTTCACAGAACAAATGGCCTCTGAAATAGCAAAGGGAAAGTAAAAGTAGACGAACTATAGTTTGTCCAGTGGTCATCTATTTGAAATTCTGTTCAAACCGTCAGACTATCTCTTAAGCTAGACGGTAGAGGTCTGAAGTTCCATTTCGTGTATACGTCTTCTATAGTGGAAGAGCTCGTACGTGACGAGAATTCTATAAATCCGGTTACACATCTATTAAACAGCGTTTTTCTTTGATGACTTACTTGTCAGGAACCAAAAAAAAAGAAAAAAAAAAGAATATAATGCCGATACATTGTTTCTTGTCTTGTTTGAGTATCGAAACTTTGTATTCAGTTTGATCTTCGGCTTTTCTTATACATTTCAATGTTTTTCTTTATATATATGTTTGCCTAAGCGAACTTCAATTCCTCAACTACACAGTTTGTCATTGATAAATGATTTATAAATCTCCTACGATTATTTAAATGGAAGCAAGAGGGCAATATAATTACAAGTTTCGTTCATAACTATGTTTATTGAAATTAATTATTTATAATAATTCATTTGAATTTCCGATAGTTAATAGAGAATTAATAAGCATATTATATCTCAATCATTCTTTCTGTTAATTGATATTAAAATTTATTATATAGAATATTAATAACAGAGATTTCTTATATAAGTTGTTCTACGTGTAAACGTAATGCACACGAGGAATAAGTTTGTAAAAATGTTTATTTTATTGTATATGAAGAATAGGAAATTTTAAAGTTTTTCATTATATAAAATACGTTTAAAATCAAATAATTCTTGATATAATTTATTAAAATTACTTATTAAAAGTTACTTCATGCGTGATAGTACCGAACAATAACAAAAATTACTACACAGTTAATGCCTTCGGGCTTTCATCTGATTCATATTTTTTTTTTTATTACTTTATTTCCTTTTGATTGCAATTCTTTTGAGAAATATCTATTCCATATTTTACAGAAAAAAAGATAGCTTTTTTTATTAAATTTTAATTAAAATTTGAGACTATATCTCTACTTTTTTTATATTAAAATTTTGTCCATAGTCCAGAAAATCTGCAATTAAAAACGAATAAAAAATTCTAGTTTATAAATATACTCATTATCTACTTTTGAATCATTTAAAAAATTTTTAAAAGTCATAATTATTTATGGAAAAGTTTTAAATTTTTTTTTTTTTTTAAATTAATTAAAATTATATTACTCGTGGATTATTGTTAATGTTTGAAAACAATTAATTATCATATTTAATTCGTGTCTAAAGAAGAAGAAAAAAGAAGAATGTAGCAGAAGATGGGATTATCCCTCTTCTCATTAATATGAGATTAGAATTAGATGTGCTATAACAAATTATGATTAATCTACCGGAGAAGCTCTTATAATTTTCAGATACGTAATTTCTCACTAGCTTTTCCTGTTAATAATAACTTTAGTTTATTATCCTGAAAAGTTGTCACGTAGAGCTTTCGGTTAATATATTCCCTCACTTTTACTTATTAAGCTATAATAAGTAGCAAGATAGGAGTGTGCCTTGCAAAAATTTAAGATTGATAAATGTAAAAATACAAACATCATCAGCTTCTACTTTAGTAACAAATAAGAAATCACAGAGTTTAACTTGTATGTAATTTGTCATAGCAACAAAATATAATTTTCAATCTTTAGAATTTATCATTTAGCTTTATGAATTTTTAAAAACTGAATACAGTTGTTGATAAATGAAAATATTCTGTCTCGTAAGTCTGAATCTGCAAATAAAATTGAAGATTTAGGAGAATGAATTGTGTATTTTTATCTTTAATTAATTATTATTTAAAATATGGATTGCATTATAACTTAGCGAACAAACTAGCGCTATTACGTACGAAATCTTTCTAGTAAATATAGAAAAATAATACAAGATTAACAGCCGAAATTAAAGCTATAAAAATGAATATGATTTTTCTAACCTTATAAAATTCATTATAAAAATATAGATATAATTTTCAGTTATAAATAAGTCGATATACTTGAAATCAATGGTGATAATTATAGTTATACAACTTAATTTTTTTTTTTAATAATTGCATATATATGAGTAACTGTAAAATTTTCTAAATCCGCAAAAGTAGCAATCTATTTTTAATTCAAAATTGGAAAATTAAGTGTAGGAGTAGAAAGAGAGAGAACCAAATTACGGAATGATTTAACTCAATGAGCTTTTGCACAACGTATTTCTGAATAATTAGTCAAGCGGCAAATGATCTTCCATTGCAAAGAACAAAAAATTGGTTCTTATTAAGGAGAATCTAATAGAAGCCTGTCTTACAAGCTAACTTCAAGAAAGAGAAAAGCCGCTGGAAAGGGGATAGAACATTCCCTCCCTAAACCTGTCTTAAAAGTCGAACCGCTTCCATATGCATGGCTTGTTATACGATGTCAAGATATACCAAAGCTGCTTTCGTTGTTTGAAGTCCATCTGTCTCCAGGCAACCTCTTTGTCTGTCTCCTGTATTTTCTCAACTAACATTACTTTTTCACAAACTTTATCTGTACTTTCTAATGATAGATTTTCTTCTAAAAACATTAATTAATGGCATTTCGCTCTCATTTTAAATCTATTTTCATAACGAAACCGCTGCTATACTTGTAATTTGTATTAAAGTTCATTAAAACATCCTTCTTATTTTATTTTATTTTGAATTATCAATCTATCAGAAAAGTTTTACGAAGAATAAGATGTAGTCTATGTTTTTATTTTTAAATTATTCATATTGTTGCATGAATAATACATCCCCGAATAGTCTGATGCTTTTTAATAATGATATTCTTCCGAATCCATTAAATTTTTTATAGATTTCCTTTACTTAATAAGTTTATTATTTAATTCCGAATTGTTATTAAACAAATATAATTAAGAAGTTAGTTTGTGTAAGAGTATGCACGATTCTGCATTACACGGGTCAATTGTTTTGGAAAAACGAGAGACCAGGCGTTTTCGAATTTTTCATATTTCAGAGTTCTATAAATATATAAATCCATTCTCTTTAATGTTGCTTGTACAATACTTCATTCTGGCTAACTGATCAAAGAGAGAAACGAGATCTACTTTAATCATAGCTTACTTGTCGAATCCATATCCTCATTCTCTATTGCTCCCCCTTTTTATCTTCGCTCTCCCCACCGGAAACTGGACAGGATGCTCAAGCCGGAAGGACGTTGGATGCCGTTATGACGTCATAAACCATCCGACCAATCGTAAAGCTTGATTTACGACGGTGGAAACCCGCCGGGACCGGTGGCCACAACCTAGGGTTCTGCTAATCTCATGGGTCTCATAAATAATATAGAGGTAGGCATAATCCTATAGTTGCCAAGCCGGCTAATAATCCCTCTTGGACTTTTCATCACTTGGACGTAAGGGTTAATGGGATCGGACACCTAACTCCGTTTCCTTAATGCCTTGGAAGATTTCGTTCTAACATAAACGTCGTCTTCCAAGCCGCCATTCTTGTTTAAGGGCCCAGCAGAGTCTGTCACTCATTTTTAAATTTCCGTTACAATCTTTAACGCCAACGAAGACGGAAAGGTTGTAAAAAAACAGCGGTTAAATTAAGGTTCTCTATCTCATTTTTTCTCTCTTTCCTAACGGATAATATAATTAAGGAAACAGGAAATTATAGATAAGCACTTCAGATAATATTGCTAAGCTGACAGATCCAATTATCCATATTGTATTTAATCATAAGAAGGCATTGAAGTAGGCATTAAAATAAAATGTTTATCCACTTTTTTCTGCACATTTTTCTTTATTACTTATATAATACGTTAATTTCCCTCTTTATCTCCCTAAATATTTATAATATTCCTCATTAATAATTAAAATTGTGTAGCTTCTAACCGATACACGAAGGCCATTCTCTCCAGGCAATAATTTTTTTTTACGTTATAACAATTCTGAATGCGTTATCAACAGATGGAGACACTCTCCGGTAGACATAACTCGAATAAATACAGTTTGATTTATCTCCTTAAATATTATCCAACGACTTTTAATTAATTAAAAAATATTTTAAACAATTTATTTTAAAAAATATTTAATTTTATATATTTTATATTTTAATAAATACAGTAATAAATATGGAAACTTTACCACAAAGATATTTATTATATTAGGAAAAAAATCAATAAATTCGTTTAAAATTCATTTAATATTTAATCATTATTTTATTTTAACACAAAATTTACAAGGAAAAGAAGCAAAGTGTGGGGAATATCATCTTCCATTCGCTGTATACAAACGTAAAATCTATAGAAAATATATTTAAATTTACATATGAAAATATTAATTAAGGGTCAAATTTTATTCTTAAAAAAAGAAAGTCTTATCTTTTTTTTTTCTAAAAGATTTTAGTTGATTAATCTAGCTTTTTATGCATTTTCTATTTACTTATTTATTTCCCCTTTTTTTTGTTTGAATAGCAAAACATATTGGAGCCAGCATTTATTTCTTTTGCATTCTTTTTTTCGTAATGTATATTTTCGTTATCCTGTTTACGTTTCGAATTCTTATATATATATATATATATATAAATATATACATAGATATACGCATACAACTCTGTGTTTTTTTGTTGTGTTCCAGTTATAATCTTGGTATAGAATATCATTCTTATAAAACACGAAAGAAACAATTTTTTAGTACTTTTTGTTTATTCAACGAAAATCATTTACTTATAATTCGAAGTAAAGAAAATATCTGAATATAATAATTCGGTATCGAAATTCTAATATATGTAAGCAAGAAATCAATTCGGTATCTAGTAAACATAGAATAAGTGCAAGAAAATATTGATTTCTTGCCTAAAATGATTAATTATGCTTCTTCTGATTAAATAGTTTTTTAATATTTCTTTTAAAAAAATATTTAAAAACAACATAAAATTCCTGAGAGATTAAAATATAAAATTTACAAGAAATGAATTTGTAGGGTTACCTTTTTTTTTCCTGTCTTCTTTGTAATTTTTAATTTCGCGTAACAGAAAAACACTTAATGCACTTAACACTTTAATATTCTCTAATTAAATATCTAGATTTTTAATGAAAAATTACGATAGATTAAAAAAAGTTTTGGTATTAAAAATTATAAACTAAAGCTAAGAATCGCGCAGAACTGTAAAGCATGGCTAACTTAATGAAGATCAACAAGTGTAAATGAGAGGCGTGTTCGATCTATTTTCGCATCTCCTTTCGCATTATTATGACTTATATTGGTTTATTCCGAGCCTTTTGTAGGAAATCAAGCCAATAAACCCTCAATTATCTTACCATAACTAGGAAAAAAAACCTCATAAAAATGAGATGACGATAACAACATACGGAAGTTTTGCTACGTTCTTTACAGTCGCCATTTTCAGATAAACAACTGGAAGTTTATTCATTATTTTAGCGTACGCAATCTTACTTTATCGTTTAAATTTACTCAAAAGGGTTTGATCTATTGAATAAGGAAGTTAAATGGAATATTTTCATTACAATTTTTGAAAGAAGCGTCGAGTTTAAAACTCTTAAATGGCTCGGTTCTCTCGTTTGCGAATATATAACCTGATATTCATTAACATTAAAATAGTCACAGTTAAAGTTAATACCTAGCTGAACTTCACTTAATGTAATGTCAGTATTGTGGCTTAATAGCCTGTAGAAGTAGTAGTGTTATACTATTTTAAATTCGTGACGAACATTTAAAATAAGCATTAACGAATGCTGTCACGCCTTCATTGAATTGATGCAGTATCAATTAATATTTTTATACGTTTACGGTAGTTAAAAATTTCAATTATCGAAGAAAAAGATAACTTATTTTAATAGCTTTAATGAGTGAAACTTAACTGTTACGTAAACAAGCAGGTAGGCGTCTATCAAAATGTTTTTACATGGTGACAGCTTGACAGTGTTTCATTACTAATGATCTGATTTATGATATATCTACATGCAGTAATACAGCATTATTTCATAATTTAAACGTTGCAAGAAATTCAAGAGAAGGTGGCACTCGGGAAAGATACTCTATTAAGGAATATTAGAAGCTACTGTTAAGTTGAAAAGTGTCATTTTTATAATATATTTAATCTTACTTTACCATTTATCATCGAAACTCTCGACTTTCAAAGTGAGGAGTTTTGACAGTTATGAGAACTTAGAATAATCGATTGACGCAAGCGCACAGTATTTTAGTTCTTTGGAGCAGATAAAAATAAACGCAAAGTTAATTGATACTTTGCTTCTTCCATGCAGCTGGTATTTTGTACAGCAATTAGGTTTGAGACATTGTCCCACAGGTCCATTCTTCGAGGCGTATCCGTAACAAAAAACCTTTATTATTCAAATCACAGTAATTCTATGCCGAATAAACTGGAAGAAAAAGAAAGTTTTAGACGAAAAGAGGCAAAAAAATAATAATATATGTGTATAGAATGTCTTATATATAAAGTAGTGGAAAACGTACGAGTTGCGTTAATAGTGGCGGGAGGGTCCACGCGACGTTTTAATCACCGTTGGTTGTGCAATTGTGAAGTGGACAAAGAAAGGAGACAAATGACTAAAGCATAAAAAATGGTATAGAAAAACGGATGCAGCATTAGTCGAATATGGGTGAGATCAATTTGCGGCCTTACTTGTCTGACCTCTGGGTTAATTGCAACCTCTGCTGGCATTGTGCTTGGTCGACCAGTTGGGAGAATTTAATGATGCTCCGACAAGGTGGGCAAAGAATGCTAGAGTCAAGGTGGCCGAAAGACGTGGTTGTTAGGTCTTTGGGAGTTAATAACGTTTTTCCCGTCATAGGTCGATGATTACTGCTTCCAACTTCTTCTATAGAAGCGGCTGCATTCCAGAAGAACAAAAGAAACGATGTTGATAACGAGACTCTTGGAAGAAATGAAAAGCAAGTAGTCAACTCTCTGCCTGCTGTTTATTGAGCAGTTGATTCAAAACACTTTTAACAGCGAATAAAATTCAATGGGCATCGATAAGAAGTCGTTCCAACTTCTTACTGCATTAAAACTATTTAACTAAGTTATTTATAGCATAATTAAATTTAAATAGTCCATTTATCAGGAAACTTTAATGAATATATTAATTTTAATATCAGTGGAAAACGGATCGAAATTGGCAAAGTTTGCCATTCTTCCTTACTTCTAGATTTTTATTGTGTAAAAATATACCATCACTTCAATCATTATTGTATCACAGCTCGGTGAATCACATTGTGATACTTTTCTTGTAAAGAGGAGGAGGGCAAAAAAGACAAACACGAATCAATATAATTATTAGGTTACTCTCTATGGTTTGGATGGTTACTGAGATTAGAGGTTGTAACAAAATGGTTAATTATATGATAAAAATGAGGAATTTTAATTATTTATCGGTGATCAATAGGTGAATGTTACGGTGTATTTTTAGATACAATTCCCATCGATTTTTAATGAAATTCTACTTTATATTAGAACACAGAGAGAAAATGTGATAATATTGAATTATATTATTTTTCCGATGAAGAAAAACATTGCTTTGTTGTTTTAAAGTATTGTTTTCTGGTTTAGTTTCACCTAAGACGTTCACATTTTTGTTTATACGTGTCTCCATTTCTAGCCAAACACATCTCGTCTTCTAGTTTATTATCTGACGTTATGTGTGTTTGTACTTACTCAATTTAAACAGAAAACAGCGTAAAGTGACTCTTGGGATACAAAAATAACGTCAAAGTAACTTTAAAGTGAATTAAAAATTTTTATTTTTAAGATTTTCTTGCTTCTTCTATGTTTACTTATACCTATCAATTGATGATGGGGAGAAAACAACTCATTACTGGCTATAGAAGCCGAGTAAAATTGAATTAAATAATTAGTTTAATCATCATTTTTTATCCCGTTTAAAACGAGAAAAATGTGATAGATAGGCCTATAACAAAAACTGTTTAATCATTTACAATACTCCATCTCCATGTTTACGTATTAGATCTTCATCACTTGTCAGCATTGTTATCGCACTCTTTGGAGAATGACATTATTTTTTCTGTAATCGGATATTTTGTAATCATTTTAAAATTAAAACCAAGAGAGGATCCTCTCATTAAAGGATTAAAAGCTCTCTAAAAATAATACAAAAAAATGTTTAATGCTTTATACAAACAAAATGATCGTGCGCTGAGCTGCACTATGCTTCCTCTATGTAATTTGTTTAATTATTATACTGTTAATTCGTTAAAGTGTAACGAATTTAAAAATTTAAATCTAATCCTAAAGCCTAGAGAAAGAAAATAGCATTTTTAGAAGCGAGAGAAGGAGGAAAAATACATATAACTTTTTAAAGTATATTATTATAAACATCATTTTCTATCTTTTGGGAATTTGCATTAAATTATAGTCTGTAGGAATTTTGAAATTCACTACGCTTGTTTGAAAACTAAAATTACTTTCCTAAGTGATTTTGGATGATGTGATTTGAAATGGAAAAATTTCTTGCTGATATATCTTTTTTGCCCGTGAATTAACAACTGGCGATACATCTCATGTTATCATCAATAATTGTTAATTGTCGTCATAGAATTAAAGTAAAAATAGAACGACTGATACGAAAATGATATGCCGGTAAAAATAAGTTATTTTTGAAAAATTTCAAAGACCAATTTAACTTGGGTTTTAAAGAAAATTCTTGAGAATTAAGACAAATCTGAAATTGACGAAGTGTATTCTAATGAGATAGCAGGAATGGAGAAAATAAGCATTTCTCGAAAGTATAATTTTTACCTGAAGATGAAGATGATAAAAAAGATTTTTTTGAAGTGAAAAGCTAAATTAGAATACGGGGGAATAGGAAGAGGGGAAAAAATGTATGTAATGACTCTGGTCGAAATCATGATTGTTGATTATATCTGAGAGCAGAGAATATAACGGTTTTTTTTGGAGTCTCCGTGGAAATGAAAGAAGTTCTAGTGTACTAACTTCCACTAATGAATGGAAATGACGAATTTCGGAAAATAAATAAACATCACGGCTGTTAGCATTTGAAAGGCATTTCAATCATTGGATCTCACTTTGTAGTGTCGCTTGATTTAGGACCGTCGTTAACCTTAGCCGGATCTATAGCGGTAATGATGAAGAACGACTGTAGTTCTTTCTCCTATACCATCTCGATGTTGTTTCACACAGTTTTTGGGGGTTCGTTAGCGAACGAGATTAATCACGTTGAGGAGAAAACGTGCAGCAAATTGGTCTCCGGAGAGGCGAGCGTGAAAACCGGGTCTTTTCGTCCTTCCTATAAATGACGGTTGGAAAAAAGCAGCGAATACAAACGAGTTTTAGCTTGAAAAGTAGAAAGCTTGCAGCTTTGCCATGCGAAGCGGTGAAATATCCACTGGTGCGCCTCCCCTTTCATTTCACTTCCGGTGGTGACGCTAATGGAAGCTACCGCTCCCGATAATGAGGAACTTCATCACGAGCCGATTTGAAACCCATACGTCGTTAGCTAGAAGTTGATAAACTGTTGGTTCTCCCGGAGAGCCGTGGCGAGATGTGAAAGAAGAGATGGAAACCCTCTTTCATTTTTCATTTCCTGTGTTTTCTATGCTCATTGGTTGAACGAATGCATTCGAATTTTCTTCACTTTGATTATAAAAATGAGAGTGATACTCGTCTATTCTCCAGCGATGTTTAGTTTTATCACAAAGAAACAATTGATATATTATTGCTCGCTCTTCTTCTCTAATTAGTTATGTAAATGAACCTAAACTTTTCTTTCGTAAGCGGGAAACCGGAAAAAATCCATTTAACTTTAATTTCATTGGGAAAAATAAAGCATTTTTTAATGTTTTAATTGAATAATATATTATTCAGATATTATTAAGACTCCCCGAGTTATAATTAATTTAAAATTTTTTTTATTACTTAATCACTCTACGGCTAAAGTCGTCAAAATCCTAATGAATAAAATTATTTTACCTTCATATTATTAAATGTGGACTAAACAATCCTGGTTTTTTTCACTCTATTTATAAACTCTAAAGTGTCTGAAACATTTATATAATGTATTATAGTAATTACACATTGTTTTACCCTTCTAATGTGGATGTAAATTTTATAAATGGACAGTTTGTGAGTTATTAATTGATTGCTTTCGAAGAAGAAGCGTGCCACATAGTTTATTTTTTTTTTCCTTTTTCCTTTTTTTTTCTTGCTACACGGAACTTCAAAAGTAGTTCCAACTCTGTGATTCTGATGATGTGCAGTAACTAAACTTTCAATGATTGTCGCTTAAAATTTCAGTTCGCACGAATGAAGACGGGCGACAGCTGTACTGACCTCTTCCTGTGGACAGTAAAAGGCTGTTTGACGAACGTTGTCCTCGTTTCCACGGTAACAGAGACCGTAAATCGTTCGCCACCCTCTAGAGATAGCAGTCACCTAAATACTATTGGTCCCGTAAGAAGGAATGTTGTTAAACTATCTACTTTCGTCAATGCAGCCCCAGGTGTCCAACCGTCTGAGTTAGACTGGACAGTCAAAAAGTAATTCCATTTTGACAGATTTTTAGAAAACTTTGTAGATGTTTCAAAAATTTATTTCTCTCGTCCGAAGATTCGATCTCGGATCTCAAAGAGAGAACTCCTACGTGTTATTGTAAGCAGTTTACTACAAACTTCTAATCTAGTCGTAGCTCGCTGTATAAATGGATTGACTTTTTTTAAGGATATAAAACTTTTTAACTGCTAACGAGATTTAATTCTATATACCAATAAGATTTTATATGTATATACTCCTGTACCTAATAAAATTTTATTTTAATTACGTAGCGTACTTTTAAGTCGTTGTGATAACTGCTACAGGTTAAATCTAGTTATATATATATATATATATATATAGCTTTAAAATTTAGATATTAGATTATATAAATAATATATATATATTGGTCTATCAGTATAGGGAAGATATTGCGATGCTTCGAAGTATTAGAATTATGGCGACAAAAGTAATTCATGATATAATTCAAGTAGCTTACATTTGTCAAGTTAAAAAGATTTTTGCTGATTTATATCAATATTTATTCCGATCATTAATCTTGATCTAGGCTTATATCACTAGAACGAAGAAAGTACTCGTAAATAGAAACTTTTAAGCTTGCTCCTGCAAACCTCATTCATTTTTGATAAACTATTACCGAAGGAATAAAAAGGTAGATTGATAAAATTTTAAAATTTTTTCTACTTTATGAACTTGAAAAATTTATCTAAAGATGTGGAAGGATCTTTTACTTCATCCTATGTATATTTTATCGATAAAAAAATATTATAAATTCATTATTTTAAGTGTCGTTTGCTATTAGAATCGCACAATTCCACTTTTTAGAGTCGATCTGTAGTTTAAAAATTATATATTTCTTCTTCGCTTATAAAATTTGATTAATTTTTCCTTTGTTATTCTTATCGTATAAGAATTTTATGCTTTTAAAAGGTTAAATTGACCCTTTCAAAGAATTTTACATATAAATGAATCATTTAACCTTATTCAAAGATAAATTTAATTTTAAGCTTTAATTAAAAATAGAAGCAATAAAACAAAAAGTTAATTCTGTCTTTGATGAGTTTAAAAGAATTATTTAAAGAAGATAATTTGTAATTTTGAGTTTTAAAACCTGTAGAACGTTTCAAAATTCCATTTGTCATCGTATTCTTTTAATTTTTGGCGCATTTCGTGTATTCATAATGATCTTCTTCTAAATTCAATAGAAAAAAAAGCTGACTCTCTCTATATATATATATTATAGTATATTTTGGAAGCATAAATCTTCTTCAAACACTTACACAAAAAGTACTCTTGGAGAAGTCGTAGCGAGAATAACAATATCATCATCTTGCAAGAATAGCAGTAAGAGTTACAAATGGAATCTGTGGCGTTAAGTCTCACACATTGAACATCCGCAAATTGTAGATGGAAGGACACGAGTGAAATTCTGGAGGTAGAGTCGGACTCGTCACCTCTGCTGGGGATTAAGGAGTGTCGATGGGATCTGACTTGTGTGCTGGAATAGGGAGAGAAAATTGCCGCTATCTATCTCTGTATCAGTCCGCACACCATAGTCCAATGAAAGAAAGCAAGAAAATAGGGCGACGAGTACAGTGTCACTTCGACAATAATGTCTGCCTTCGAATTTCTTCTGTCTCCTTTAGTCCTCCTCCGTTTCTTTTTCGCTCCGTTTGTCTGCTTCTAGCACACGCAATGAAATGCTAGAAATAGAAAGCATCAAACGGCCTACTTACATCCTTTTATAAAGAGAACCGTAAATTACAATCAACTTCAATTTTTCAACGAAACTTTAACCTTTTACTTATGAGTTTATAGCATTTTAAATCGTTTTCGACACTAAATTACCGAATATATTTTATTATTTATTACATTCCACAATAACAAAGATACTATATTCTGTATTGATTTTAATATTTATAATTTGTTTTAAACGTTCAACTAGTTTTATAATATATATAAAAAAAACCTCCGAATTTTTTAAAAAATAAATAAAATATTAAATTGAGTTACCAAAATTTAATTTTTCTTCTATTAAATTTTTTATCAAGCGCATAAAGGCGCTCCCGATAACACGTTATGTAATGATTATAAATGTTTATTAATGTGATTATCAGTATAGATACTAAATATTCTCAACAGTTGATTTATGATAGATTATATTGCGTAATTTTAGAATATTTAATCAATATTAATAAAGACTTGTAACGGAGCCAACAGAAGGAATTTCTTTCCTTTATTTCTATAAAAAAATTTCAAGTCTTCCCCCGCTGTATGTGTTTGTTGTAATAAAAACTTGTTACAGACATAAACGCTTTATGTTTATAAATATATATTTATATTAATTTTTCTAAAAGGAAATAAAAGTTAAATGTGTAATAATATATAACGTTAAAAATTAATTTTACTTTGTTTGAATATTAATTTAATTAAGAAATGTATTTTCTGTAACAAGTTTGACTAATTTTTTTAAATACAAAATAAAAGAAAAATAATGTTTTGTTGGCACTTAAATTTATTTAAAAAATTTAAATCAAATTAAAAAATTACATGGAAAAATACTTTACTAATTTTATTTTCTCCGCTTAACAAGTTTACGCTATTTTATTTATTTGTGTTTGTAGCATTTTTTTTAAATATATTTTCCTCTGACATTTCGGATTAAAATCGCAGACGTAAAAATTTCTCTTTTTTTTTATTTGTACGATTTTTTCATATTCGTTTTATTATTTTATAAATTTAATTTATGATACGAGATTAATTATACTAATGAATGAAGCATTAAAAAATTATATTCGTAATTTTATTATAGTTTATTATTAAAAATTTCTACGAATTCGTATTGTAAACAAGTATAAACTAAACAAAATTATACGATAGTATATACAATTTGAACGGTGTTGTAGATTTTTTTTCTTTTTTCTTTTTAAAATCTTATTAAAGAAAATCTAGAAAGCGTTTTCGGTAAACAAAATTTGCATAAATAATTTTAAGAATTCATATTTTTGAGCGGGCAACCATTTAGGTATTATATAAGAATGCCCAAGAGAAAACTAGGTTCTTTGTACTAATCCTCAGCACCTTCCCAAACTTACAAAAGATTAGTGGAATGTGGACCAACGGATTACATCGCTCTTCTTTCTTGTTTATTTCCAGTCTGGCATTTTTTTCCTAGAATGACGGATTTCTCTTTTTTTCCCCCCTTCTCTCTCTCTTCCTCTTCCTTTAGTTGATGATATTCATCCTGACCTTTTAGTCGAACATCGTATATAAAAAAATAATGAAAACTTGTTTGTCGAATAGAATTTAAAATATATATATATATATATATATATTATATTATAAATTAATATAATCCAACTAACGTTAAAGATAGTGTACATTAACATAAAGAATTGCTATACGTTTTAACATTTATTATATTCATAACAGAGGAAAAAATATATTAAAAAAATTCGTACATGCTTTTATATAAGAAATTTTAAAATAAAACACAACGATGTTTTAAAAGTCAGTATTTTGTATATAAATTAATCTTTTCTTTTTAAAGAAATTACCATGTGGAAACAGGGATAGTCGGGATTATATTTGTAAAAAAGAAGACTTCGATTATTTCATGATATGACTAGCGATTTTTTTTCCTACAATGGAAATTGCTCATGCGATGTAATAATTCATCCTGGAAGAACACGGATTTTCGATCGCCAGAAAATATGACTGGATTAATTCTGACAGCGACTGTCATATAACCTAGAAAATGCAACTAGCAACATAGTCATAAACAAGAAGTAAAGTATTCAGCGCACCGAAGAAAACAACATCCACAAATAGAAGATGTCAATCAGGAAAGAACCAGAAAATAGAAGGAGAGTGAAAAGAAGAAATACATCCAAAGATTTCCAATCACTGTACAGAAAACCATCCCCAGGGAAAGTCTTTGCTAGTGAGGAAGGATACGTTTTACCGTTGATTAAATTCTCTCAAGTCTGTCCTCAAGAAAGGCAGTTATTGAAAGACCGTACCTATCTCTTCCCGTTCCTAAAGAAAGGAAACATTCACTAACTTGTCATAAATCCGACTTTTTTTTGTACTGTTTTTACTTTTAGATCGATGACGAAAGTCAATTTTGTGTTGGACGGATTGATTTGAAATATAGCATAAAAAGATTTTTTATTAAAAAAATAAAAGGGGAAAATATATATATATATATTCATATTAATAATGGAATTGGGAATGAATAAACAGTCGGAGAGTTTCATCGTATGTAGATCCGAAGAAAATCCATATAAAAGAGAAGAGCTAAGAATTTATTGCTTATTGATCGTAACTCGATACGGGTTTTACTACTTTAAATATCGATCTTTGATAAAAATAAAATTGTAAATTGAGCCTGTTTGGTTACCGAAAAGAGGCTGTTATATATATAAACATAAGCTACTTTATAAGCTTAACAGAGAAAATTAAAGTAGCCTTTTTGCCATTTCCATCGAAAAAAGTTCAACTGCTGCGACTTTAAATATTTCTTTTTTTCGACAAATAACTTGCATAAAAATCGTATAAAATATTGAAATTTATCGAAGTCGAATCGTCTTTTAAAAATTTCGATTTTATTTTATTTTATTCTACTTTTTTCCCCTACTTTGTTCTTAATCTTAAACTTTTGCCTAGTTAGTTAATTAGTTTTAAATCCAGAAAATAAAAAAAAAATTATACTTCTTGTTAATTGGTAGCACTTCATTAAAATTTCCTTAGAATGTCAGGATTATTTTTTTTAATCGAAAAAAACGACATTTAAATCTAGAGGGGTTACTGTAATAATATTTTTCTTGCTTCTCGAATCATCTGAATGTACCAATGAAAGCTAATTGCAGTTTTCGTTTGCTTGTCGTATTCCGTCTGTCAACTCCACACTCTAACTATCACACAAGTCTTTAATTGGATGGTCTACTTCTCTTATCCTAATTATCAATATTTTTGCTTTTCATTGGAGGAATTGTGTGAAACTATGCAAACTTTCACCAGTTAACTTCGACCATTTGCAAAAATATATTCGCTTTTACAAAAACAATTGTCAAATTTAATAGAAAGCAAATATTCTTCTAACTCTTCGGGAATGTCACTTATTAATTTCGATAATAAAATAAAGAAGTCAAATGCAGAAGAATTAGAAAACATTTTCACCTTCTTGTTTTAATTAAGAAGATTATGGTTTATTTTAGAAAGTAATTTTTTTTTTTTTGGCAATGACATCAAAAGGTGAAGTAATCGTTTAATGCGAACGATGCATGAAAAAATGTCATCAGGTTTTCTGAATGATTCTGTTCCACTCGTCTCTGGAGGAAAGAGACAAAGACACCGATCCAACTAATGACGTCACAAGTCTGGAGAACAAATCCAGGCAATGAGGCGCGGAAGGATACACAATCAGAGTTTGGTCATGAATAGTGCATACTTTCTCCTTTCATCGCTTTTGCCGACATCCCAACGGACTGAGAAAAGCAACATACGAAAGGGATGTTCTGCTCTTAATAATTCATGATACTTGCAGCGCTTGTTTGCAGATATTACTGTATATCGATCAAGCTGCTGTAATGTACAAAATTATACTCGGAGTGGGAAAAATTTACTGGCAATATTTCCTTTTAATTGTACGATTTCCTGTTTCTCTTTGATAGAATCCAACGTCTGACTTCCGAACGATTTTTTAAATTATCATTTTACTTATATTCGTTATTCTTATGTTAAATATCTATAATATTATAGATCTAATAATATTAATCTGGTAATAGATCGTTTTCCAATATTTCTTTCATCTGATAACAGGATATATCTAGTTTTAAAGAGTTGTTCCTTTTAGACCCGAATTCTTTCGGTATGTACGGATCATTACCTGTATCCAATAGATTAATTTCTTTTCTGAATAATGCTTTATTAATACTTGAATTTATCTTCTTATACGTAAGATAATTATTTCATTTTCTATAACATTTGCTCACTAGTTACGAACTTATTTTTATCTTACAAGTTACACTAAATGGACTATAGCCGCAATACCTTAACTCTTACAGACAATTTTACACCCCTTTCTCTTATATCTTTCTAATATTTAGGATGTGAGGTCATTCGTTATGTCTGAAATATATTCAATATGATTAATATAATATCTAGAAACTTATTATTAATAAAAACCATTAACACAAATTCTCCACCAACAATGTAATTATATATATACTTATTCTTAAGAAATTACATAATAATTCTTTGAAACTTTTGCGTTATATAACCGAAAGGAATGTCTTATAAAATAATTTAGATATTCGATTCTACGTTATATATTTATAGACTACATTTTAAGACTGCGGATAGTCTTACGAGTAAACACTTTAAATCCATTAGATCTAATATTAGAAAAGCAACATGGCAGTGAAGAAATATTGTATTAAGAATTCCACTCGCTGATAGGATTTACATAAGCAATAATTGTATATACAAACTAAAAGGAAAAAACAACAACAAGCAAATGTATAACAAATAACAAAGTTAAGACGAAATTATAAACTAAATTTGAATGAATACTTTAGATTTATGAGAGTTCCATCCTTATTTTGTTGCAAGAAACTTAATAAATTGTAAATTATATTACGTAGATTATCCTATATTAATTAATTTTGTTAAACGAGGTTAACATAATACAATTTATTATTATAAATAATACGAAAGTTTTAAAGTTAATACAGAAAAAGTTATGTTTTCATTAACTTCAATACATAAACGAGGAATATGTATTATGTTGAACACTTAATTCAGGAATATAGTTTCATTAAAATCCTTTAAAAAGACATAATAGCATTTTTAACATAAATTTTGGATTGGGAAATGAGATACAAAAGAAAAATTACAGCCTTAACATAAAATTAGGGATGCATCAGCGATGAATGAGACCGTAGATAAACATTTTTGAGGTTTAATAATCAGTGTAATTATTATGAAATTGTTAAAAAGTCACTAAAATATATGAAAATTAATTATTACTCCTTTAGCTTCTTCACTATTTTGCATTAATAAATATTTAAAGAGATCGTCCTTTTTCGTATTCTTAAGAATTTCATTATCTTGCTCGTTGAATGTAAGCAAATAGTATATAAATTATAAGACTTTTTAGTAATTTTTTCTTCAATTACACACACAAACACACACTCTCGTTGATCATTCCAACGTCGCTGCAAGCAACAGTTTTCGGTTTCTGCTGTCTATAGCTGTCAGCAACATTCTACACCCTGTCAAAGAAACATGTGACTTAAATACTTTTGAAATTTTACTCGAGAGAAAAATGTCTCCTACACAGATATTTATTTCTTTATAAAAAGAGTATGGACAGAGGTAGGCTCATACGCCTTAAGAATGGCAATTTAATCAAGATGCTGGCATATAACTTCATTAAATATATTAAATATCTAATTAGCATAATTGCTATTCATGTCTTATAAAATCAGAACCGTTCAAATTACATCTTTTAGCTCGAGTCTTTTTAATTAAGACGGAATTAATATCGTACAATATCTAAGTCATAAATAAGCCATTATCATCACTACTATCATTATATGGTTATTGCCTTGTATATTTTCCTAATTACGTCACGAGAGAAGAAAGGCAAGGATAGTAAAACATTGGATGCAAAAACATCCACAAACAAGTCGTTGCTTTAAAAATCCCGCCCTAATGAGTTCCCGGAGGCAGTGCGATACAAGGAATTTCAATTCGTGACCATTAGTGGTGGAAGCTCGGAGATCGAAAGGAAAAGAAGAAAACTCTGGGAAAAAAGTGAAAACCCAGATCAGCTTACTTCAGGAATTCCGTTTCCAAGTGTAATTAGCGTTTTTACTGTTCACTCTTAGTCGTGATTGGTCTTTCAAGTCCTTATGAATGTATCTCGCTCTCTCCATCAAACGTATTCTTTCTATAGATTTAAGAGCGATTGTGCGTTTCAATTAATGAATCACTCTTACATGATATATTAATAATAAAAACTGCAAATATACTTACTTTCTTATTTAAATTATAAACAAATAAAGTGTTTTTAACTACTGTATTAATTATGAACGTTATTTAATCTACAAAAGAAATCATGCACACACATACATATCTTTAAGATATTTATCATACGAAATATTATAACGTTAATAAAATATATTTTTTTGTAGAATAATTATTTTATTTTATAAAAAAAATCGATAGAAAAATATGGATTCGAAATGCATAAAATTCTAAGTGTATTTTATTGTTTGTTTAAAGAAAAATTCATTACACTAATATAAAAAAGATGGTAAATTTTTATATGCATTTTTATTAATATTATAAATATATTTTCCATTCAACGTATAAAAAATCGATAATGAAAGATTTATCTTAACTGTTTGCAAATTAGTTTTCTATAAGTAATTTAGCAAATTATAGGAAAACCATTTGTTTCTTTTAAAATATAATTTGTAATTTTTTTAATTATTATTCTTTAATTATAATTGTTTTCTTTTAATGCGAATACGAGAAAATTATTTATTTGATTTTATTAAAGTAAATCAGACATATTAACATAACTAATGATGTATAATTCAGGTGAAAAATAATTAATATTTGTTTTAATGATATTTTACTTCCTTATCTTGTTATACAACAATCAGTCATAATGAAATTCTCCATAATTAATTAGAGAACAAGATATTTTCTAGGTTAAATCTTTGCACGTTTCGAAATGTTAACAGAATTTTAAGCAGTTATATTAATATAGTCGAGTATAATTCAGTAAATATCCTTTAAGATGCTTTAAATGAGGAATAAAAATAAGATTAGAGATGTTCTGGATTAATTATCTCTTCTGATGATGCAGAAGTTTATATTTTTCTTCGTTTTTAATGAGGTTTTATAAGTATATGTGAAAATTTTATTTGAAAAATTGAAAAAAAATAATAATTAATTTCGGTTGTAAACAAATTCGATAGCGATTCTGCTTAAAGGATTAGTTGAAAAAAGTACATACAAATTTTCGTAATACTTTAAAACCTTTCGAATGTTTTTAAACTTTATTTAAAAATATAATTTAACAAAAAGATTTTTTTTCTAGTTTAACTCAACATACTATAAAAATCTCTTTAATTATGTCGGATAAAAACGTACATTTTCTCTCATCATTCATTATTAATTCAACATATTTTAAGTTATCTACCGTTATAGACAGTGTTTTATTTCTGCGAGGTAACGTGCGGATGACGATTTAAGTTAATAATAAGAATTAAAATATAAAAAATAACAGAACCGATAGATAATTCTATAATAAATATATCAAAATTGAAATAAAAAGTTGAAAAACTAAAGCAATTTAAGAGAGTATTTCTATATGTACGACGATAAAAAACTATCTGTTTCGTTATTTTTAGAAGTAAAGCAATAGAAGTAGAAAACTTGTGTTCAGAAGAATCCAGACATTTCTTCGATTTAAAAAAAAAGAAGTAAAAAAATCAAATCAAAACTCATTTTGGCAGCCGTCAGCTCGTCGACAATACAGAGATCTACCTTGACCTTTGCGCGATTTATTACCAGTTGTGCCGCAGCAGCTTCCATCTGCTCTAGTGCAGCATTATTGATGGCGCTGATTACAGACCTTAAGCACCTTTGATTGATTAGAGTACGTCATCGATTTTACATAAAATATCATCAGAGCCACTGCTGTGGTTCCAGCTTAATGATAACTAAGTGGTCGAGGTAGTCACTTCATTGACTCATCACTGTTCTTTTATGTAGACTGGCTTCTTTTGCATCTTTTCTTAAAATAAAAATAAAAAATGAATAAAAAAACTAACAATCAAATTGACGAAATATTAAAAGCAAAAATTTCCTCTCTCTCTCTCTCTCGATAACTTGCTTAATGGGAACAAGAAAAATCCATTGTGAACGCTTATTTAATAAAGTCTCTTCATTTTCTTAACGTATTAGATGTATAAGTGACAAGAGGTTACATTATATTGTTGAATGGTATTAAATGTTATCTAGATTTTAATTCGGGTAGCACTCTTGCTCTTTTTTTCCATCGTTTCATTGGTCTTGACAGGTGAAAGGATCTCCAAATTAAAGGAGAATGGATATGATATTATTACTTTATCGCTTCCATTATGTTTTTCCCCCCTTCTTATTTTTTTCTGAAACTAAGCAGGGACAAATTTATTATTTTGCATAGGAGAAGAATTTTTGAGATGTTGATAGGCTTTCTCTTGATGCGGTGAAAGTTTTAGATTAGGTGATTCAGAACGTTTCTGGGACGTAAATAGAAAAGTACTGACAGAAACCTGTGCAATATTTATACGCGAAATTGGATGTAAAAGACAAAAATCGATATAAACGTATAGTCTGAAACAAGATTTTAATAGGTTAAATAATGTCAAAGATTTTTTTAATATAAGAAATTATTGAGGAGAAGCGAAATAATAATAAATATCATCTCTTGTACTATAATTAAGAATGCTATAATTAATTTTAATCTATAGAAATATTTAATAATAAGAATGAAAAGAAAATCGGTTTTTCAATTATTTCCAACGTTTATATCCGAGTTTTAACTTGATTTTTATAAATATAATAATAAAAGAATTTAATATATGTAAAAATATTTCCAATTTTAAAATAAAATAAAATATATAAATATCCGCCTAAGCATTTAAAATCCAATATTTCTGTATAATATTTCTATTATTATAGTTCTCGAACAAGTAATTTCGTTCACATTTAATCGATTCTCATCATATATATACGACCGAATGATTTCGTAAAATACTTCAACATCTACTTTAGCAAAATTGAACCTAATATAGTCCGTTATAATGTAAACAACATTATTACATCTATCTCTCAGATGATTTTTAAATTATTCCTTTAGAAAACATTAAATTATTCCCTTTGTAAAGAGATTATTTTTCTTATTAAACGTTAACAAATTAAAACTTCTATTTGTAGACGATATTTAATTTACAATGTAGATGCTTAAAAAACTGAGTAAATTATCCTTCAAAGCTAAATTACATTAAGTTTATAACCATTTTTTAAAATTGACTGTTGATATTACATAAATATTATATTTGAAACGTTACCGGAATTCTCAAATTTCATTTGAAAATTACACTTAAAATATCTTAAACAAGTAAATACTTTACCTTTAATTCGATTTAATATTAATAACTTAATTGTATACTAATTAAAAAGTAACGTGGACGATGAATTCTTTAAAGATTTTACATGAGGAAGATACGCGGAGTCTTCACGAATTGTGAAGATTGTGTATCTTCCTTATGTTAAATCTTTAATTTATTGCTTAATTTATATTATTCCTTAATATATCTTATCGAAATTAATAAAAATTTTAAAATATTTAATTAAAATTTATCAAAATCTTATTTAAGGTACGTAAATTACATTTTTTATATCCAAATTTTTGTAAAATATTCCTAAAACTTTCTTTTTGTTTGATTTTATAATACAGTATCTTATACTGTATCTTTATATCCTAACTTAAGTGCTACTTAATGTCATTCATACCTTAAACTTGGCCTGAAAATATATACTTTCAGATACGCCAGGCAGTTAACACCTGACGTTTTTCTTTAGGAGCTATTTTTAATTTATGTTTTAAGATAGATAATAAGAAATCTTCTTATTAATTTATTTAAATAGATAAAATAACTAATTTAAGAAAATTCTATAGGAAATTAAATAAAAATCTATCAACTGTGCTAACCTTTTTCGAATTAAAAATTTTATGGATAGCGTAGGCATGTGTTAGAATCTTTCTTGAGATTAAATTTTAAATAATTACAGAAAAATCTAATAAAAAATATCGAGTATTTTCATTAACTATTTATTTGCATAGATTTATTCGCAGCTCATGTATACATTTCATTAACAACTGAGATTCTCCCATAAAAATATAATGAAATGTACTCATTCATTTCTATAGTAGAAATAAAAAAAATACGAGAAATTCCTACAGGTTAATGTTATATTATTATTGCTTGTAGACGTTTGATAGGGTTATGATATTTTTAAAAGTATTACAAGATCGATTTCTTGATCATCATAAAAATCTTCTATTCAAATTTACTACTACTCAACTGGGAACACAAAAGTATTATTTACCTTATAAGAATTACATGAATCACGATCTGTTGAAGTAATTGTTATTTTATAATGGAATATTTGTTTACTTTCGAATCCTTTTATGCAATTCTTTGTATAGTGTATAAATTATATTTAAATAAATTACGCAGGTTTTAAATTCAGACATTTAAAAACATCGATAATAAATTGTGCAATATGTTACTTGACAACATCCCTATTCATTTTTTTTCTTAAATATTTAAAAAAATAAATATTTTACTGAGTGAAAAACATTATTTTTTAAATCAAAAACATACAGTAGTAAGTTATAAATAAGTAATTTACTTTTTAAAGAAGCTCTTAAATATATTATGACTTATTATTAATTAATTTAGATATTTCTTTTTTACCTTTGTTTTTATTTATTCGAAAAAATTAATTACAGGATTAGTGATTCAAAATATTATTTATATCTATTATCATTTAATAAATGTATTAATTTATTAAAATATTACATTACCTTTGTTTTTAAATTAACTCGATTAGTTTCTTTAGGAATGCCGTTTTAACCCATTCATATGTTTGATTATATACTTTATTATATACTTAATCAGAAAAAGTATTCATTAATAGCAAGAAAATATTAGTTTTATCAGAATTTAAAAGAAAAAAATAATAAAATTTGATTCAATTATTAGAATCGTTAGTGAACTTACTCGTATCGAATGATATATTATCCTGCGTGGTTCATTGTAAGATTATTATTAGATAAAGTATTTGATAGAAATGATTCTCTATATTTATGTTTAACATGGCAATCCACAGTTCACCTGATGAATAGCAACAGCTGTCGCACGTTTTTGTGGTAAGTAGCACCGAGTCACCGAAATTTATTCTGAGATTTTTTTAGAAAAAAAAAATTCCATTATATATTCGAATTTTTTAAAATTCATAACAACTTTTTTTTTGTATTAAGTTGGTGGAATTTTACTAGAAAAGCTTTTTCTCCATTAAATTATCAGGCTGTTAATATGTTATCATTAAGGTAATTTAAATTAATATCAATTAGTTAAAACGTTAGCTTCATCATTAAAGTTTAATAAAAATAAATATGATTACCCTCTTGTTTAACCTTGAGCTTTCTTAGCTCTCAGTCACGTAATTTGTTTGTAATGTCTGATAGATTTATTTTTTACTCGTTGTTCTTAATGGCTTTCATCTGGATATATTAGCTATTTCTTAGAATAATTTTCAAACTAATCAATAAAAATGTGGCTCTGGGGTCAATAACGATGGCAAACAGACTACCTGCAACGTTTTTTGTTCCCACATAAATATTTTCCTTGGCCAACTATTGACATCTATATCTTGTGATATGTTTCTTCTACGTAATACGCTAAAGCAATCCCAAAGGGCGATAATGGATTTTCTCTTGTCAAATTTTTATATATTGCTCAGTAATTTCATTCATAGATGTCAAAGATATCATATCGTACATCCGTTCTGATAGCAAAACCAGATCTGTAATATTTGTCTTGGATCCGATGATTGTTTGTAACTAAAAGGATCTTAGGAAGGAAATGAGACTCCATGCGAATGAAAAAAATAGCATCAAACAACTTAAGATGCTTAAAAATAATAATAAAGGAAAGATCTTGTTGCGCTGTATGTGACAGTTTACTGAAATTTTGTAGGAAATGAAAATTCTAATGAATAGAATCGCCGGAATTAACTGTAGTTCAAGTGTGTCAGTTTGAAAGTTTTTCTTTGAAAGAAAATAATATGCCATTCAAAAAGTTTTCCTATTAAAAAGTTTAAAAAAGTATGGAAGAAATACATACTTCATTACAGAAAATAATTATACTCTCCAGGAATTTCACGACTATAAATTCTATTGAATACTTCCTCTTCTTCTTCCTCTTCTTCTCTTTCTTCTTCATTAAACTGCGAATTATATTTAATCCTTTATCTTATGCAACGAATGTAAAATGTATAAAAATTGATCAATTGATTTAATGAAATTTCTTAAGTATATTTAGTAAATTTATTTTTCTCGTTTCATAAATTTAATGGTTTCATTCAAATTAAGTAAAATGTTAACCAGTAATTTATTTTTAAAATTTATTTTGTCTCGATTAGTGAACCTATACAGGTATTTATAAGAGTTGAAAGATGATAGAATATATATGCGAACAGTTTTCATCTATTTTGAATAATTAAACAATTTACACTATGTCGAATTAACTTCGTTAATGACTTTCTTTAATAAAACCAAGAAAAAACTTAATGATAAAATTTTGTCATTAATTTTATCGCGTTTTTCATCTAGTAAATTGATATATTAGGTAATTTATGAAAGTTTAAAATAATTTTATAGATATTTTATGACAAGCCCATCATTTTTTTTAAATAAAATTGATAAATTCGATTTTAAAACATAAAAATATAAGCTTTCCAATGGACTTAATATTACATTAAAATAGGAGAACTCGAGCATAAAACAATACTTAATTGGCATTTAACTCATTACTCGTAGGGTTTACATTAAAGAAAATATATTATATTCGAATAAGTAACAGAAAAATATGTATTATTAGTAGTAACGTAGAACTTTTGTTCCAAAAAGTATGTATAAATCATATTATATTCAACTTACTTTATAAAATTTATAGAGGTAAGTTGAATACAGCGTGTTATACAACTACAACTAATATATAAAATATGAAAGGTTTGTCTCATTATTTTTTAAAATAAAATTAATAAGTTGTATTTCAATATATAAAAATATGAGCTTTTTATGGTGCTTAACGTATGAAGAAATGAACTTATGATTAAGAGAACTTAAAGTGTTTAATAGGAATTTAACTCATTAATGGTGATGTTTATATCTAAAAGAATATGTTATATTCGAATAAGTGACAGAAAAATACGTTTTATTAGTAGTAAAACAGAACTTTGGTTCCAAAAAATATATTAAATTTGTCTTTATAAAAGCGAGAATGTATTATTTAGGAAAGGATCAAATCTCATACAAATTTCTTTTAAATATGTTTTGTTAAGTATATATTAAATATAAAATGTAATAAATAATCAATTTTGTAAAAACGAAAAATAAAAATGAAAGATATTAAACTAAACGTGCTTAAATTTGATTAAATGCCACAAATTAAAAAAATTAAACTAACCGTATTTAAATTTGATTAAATTCCTTGGGTTTTTTAAAGAAAAATTTAAATTGAACCGGTGAGAAATTATCCATAATTCTTGGTAAATATGGAAGGAAACCTTACCTAAACCGTAATTAGAACGCCTACAGAATTTCAAACAATTCTTCCAATTCAATTAGAAGGAAGTAAAGTTGAATTTTCTATTAATGAATTTATTTTAGTAGATTACAATATTTAGACACGGAACATAGAAAAGTAACAATTATAAACAAACATTTATCCCGTGTTGGATTTAAGGAAAGGATCTTCGGAAGCCTACAGAATGTAAAGATGACATAAATGATAGGTTTTGATTATCCGGTAATAATTACGCGTTTTAGGCAGGGTTGGAAAGTTATTAAAGTTTCGGTAGGTAGTGGAATGATGGCCACCTGTATGATCAGTCGACAATCTGCAGCAGCAAAAGACCAGATCTCATTCCTTCGCTCTCAATATCTCATCCTCTTCTCGCCGCTTTTCCGTTGCTATGACTACGGCTGTGGAAACCACGTGATCAGACGAGAAGGGAGGAAATGTGGGAGGGCTAGGCGAGGCGCTCCGTTACTCGCCACAGTACGAAGCGGGAAACGATGGCCGCCACATACCAAGCATGAGGACGGCTTCCGACTATTCTCTTTACGCAGCGATCCACAAAGCGATTCCGTCGGCGAGTTAAACTCCTGCAACCGTCAACTGTACGGCTAGCCACCGGGTTATATCCGGCATCCCTTTGCCGTCGGGTTTGGTGGTCCAGCTGTTTGCCGTCCCCTGCCAAATTAGAGCACATCTCTCGTCCCTTTTGCTGTGGTTATTGTGTGGTGATTGTGCTGCGCCAGGACGGAGACTTGTTGCGAGGAGGACACGCCCAATCTCCAGTCATACAACAGGTTATACGGTCGTCGTTACGGAGAGGTAAGGCTTTGCTGCGATGCTTCTTTGCTTGTGGGAAAGACCGCTTTGCAGGGGTAGTGTCCCTTTCTCGCTCTGATCAATAGCATTATTAGTGGCAACTGCTCGGGGACTGTGTTTTATCAGCTTGCGTGTACTCTTACCGATTACGTAAAGGACACTTTTCGATTAATCTCCGGCCGTTTTTAACAAAAATTACGCGTATATTGACAAATTGCGTTTGAAGATTATTACGAGAACGTAAGCTATAATTTTATTTCCTTTTTTTTCTATAATACTCTTTTATTTAATTAGAAATTCTATTATTTATTATGTAAAGGGGTAGAATGTTTATTACGATACTCTCGGTTTTTCTCCCTATTTAGATTGTACCCTGCATAAATGTATAATTTGTTTTTCGGTTAAGGTAGAATATATTTCAAACTATTTACCTTACGGCTATACGTTATTTTCCTACGTATCCAATCCTCTAAATATGTGTATTAAATATTCACGTGATTTATAAACTGTGTTTCGCTGCTGTACATTTTCCGGTTTAAAGAACTTTTTTAATATTAAATCTGAAGTAGAAAGATATATTGCGAAACTCTTCAATATTTTAGTATTAAATTTCTAAACGTGACATGATACATTATCATAATATGAAGATCGAGAAGTGCAGAAACAAAGATTTATCCGTCAACATCCTGTTTGTGTTTCTTAAATTAGATTTAATACATAAAAAAACGAATGTCAATGCAGAAAGGTTGTAATCTCTTGGGGATCACGTCATAACAGAACCCTTTACGATATATTAAAACGATAATATTGCACAATGAATTTTATTATGTCAAAGATTTAAAATTCCGTCCTTCCTATTTATTCAAATAATAACTAGTCGAATTTTCGTAATTATTTATTCTCCTTTTAAAGACTAGAAATCTTATACATATTCCGCTTAATTCAATTATAAAGTTGTTTAGAGTAGAAAATATTTCAGCTGTATCTAGGCCTTTAATTCCTTTATTCAATTACAGGAAGAAAGAAAATTTTCATTGCTTATTTAGTAACATTAGTTGCTTTTTAAACTGTAAAATCCGCAACGTGTAAGAACTTTATTCATAAAAATTGTTTAAAAGATAAAAGGCGTATCATTTACCAATTCGTTTAAATTAAATAGTCAGCGAAGCCATTGAACCATCGACAAATTACATCAAAACTATTATAAATTCAGAATAATAATTATAAATAAGGGGGGACAACATCGGTATACACGTCTAAATGAGAGAAGTGACAATAATATCCTTAGTTGTTGCGTGTACCTCGATTGGATTTAGGTTTAATTATCAACAATTTGTGACATGTAATAAGCAGTTATAGGCCTTAGTATAGACTATTTAGAAATTTAATATTATGCAATTTGAACACTTCAAAGTAATAAGTAATAGTTGGCTGAATTATATTACGCACATCTCCAATCTTCGACTGTGTTGTTTCGGAAACGGGCTACATTTTTTCAAAACTACAACAATTAGTTTCAAAGAGTTCATTTTTATTGAGTATTTTTCAAAAAGTCTATAAGAAGAGAAGAAGAGAGAGAAGTTTTCATTGTATCAGCGTTATTTTTCGAGTTTCTACAAGAGATCACGTCGATCCATAAGCGAAATGAATTTATTTATAAATATTTTGATATTTTATTGATTGAGAATCATCAGTTTTAGCTTTATCCATCCGTTTTCTTCGTATTTATGATGGAAAAACTTTGAAAAACTTTTCCGATTTTCGAAATGGTGTAGTTTTCTGCTCCATATCTTCACCAGTTGCCTGATTCATATTTGAAACCGGATGTTATTTTTAAGTACTTATCAGGAATGAACTGGACGTTGCTGTACATGAAATTAATCTTTATTTATCTCTAAAATGAGCTTCGAAACGCGATCAGAAAATTTCATCATCGGTATGTCGCCGGCTGTCAGGAAAGGATTAAAATCCTAAATATATGACTCGGACTAATGTTTGAATTTCCAAATTTCTGCATAGCATTATCGCTTTTATTAATAACGTCTCTTGTTATGGTGTTATTAACATATTAAAAGTTTCGTAGCTAACGAACGATGTGCCGTTTCGCTGACTTCTTTTCCTATTTAAAAACTGATCAACTTAAAAATATTTTCGGTAGGCCTTATGTACAAATATGTCGATCAAACATCTAAATATTGATGAAGTTTGCTATAAGTTATATATAAATATATATGTAAGAATTTTACATATTTAAACTATTCTAGTGTTAATATTCAGAGATAAATTATTGAAATATTCACTCGATCATATAAGATAGCATAGCGAATTGTATGGTGCAAGTTCGTTTAAATCATTCAATTTTGACTACAAAACAAACTTAATAAATATATATATATATATATATATATATCACAGAAAGTAAATTATTAGTGTCTTTAATGTATTCAGCATGGAAATGTTAAAATTCAAGTAGTTTATTGAAAGAAATCTGCGAAAGAAATTGCATATTACTTCATATTCGGATTATTACTAATGCAATTTTAATTATAAAATTAAGTAAATCTAGGCGAGAAATGCTATTAAAAATCATATATTTTCTTTTAGTTACATTATTTACAATACAGAAAGAGTCTTTATAACATTTGAAAAATATATTTCTACCTTTAATATATAATGAAAGTAATCAATTGTTCATAATAGAAAAGGAATTTAAGATATTGCAAATGCACTCTAGAAAATTGCAACTTTAAATTGGAAAAGTTTAACACGAATTTCTTTCATCAATTATTTATTATAAATTAACTTTTAAGTTTATTAAAATTAATTATAACGACAACTATAACAATTAACAGAATATTTATCCCGATAGTAAAAGCTTAGCTTTGTATTCTTCAAGTTAGTTTTAAAGTTTAAATATTACGCACTTGATAAAATTTAAGTTTAGATTCCTGTATATTATGGCTAGTTTTAGATTTCTGGAGTAAATATCTTTGCACTAATGGGCCTATATCTGGTTTTAGTGGACAAATTGCTGCTAGCGACATTTACTTCCGGCAATTCGTAACGCGATATAACCCTTTCCTGTTGAGATGAGTGAGCTGTTAGTGGACATTACTACTTATCAGAATTTGATAGAAAGTCTGCTTTAGACATCTCGATGGACAAAATTTTCGTTAAATGAGTTTCTCGAAACTTCTCAAACCGCATATATCTTCTAAAGCTGAAAGATCTATACATAAACTATATTCATCCCGTATATTGGAGCCTGCATCCAGAAAGAGATAAAAGATATTTTAAATGTTGCAAAATAAAATAAACGTTGTTTGTTTCCAGCTATAACGCATATTTCACACTTTAAACTAAAGTAATATCTAAACACAATATATATATATATATATATATATATTGTCAAGAGATTCGCCAAGAATTATTCAATGTATTTTTATGTTGAAGTTTGTAATGTTGACATTAAATAATAATAGCTTTTTGTATTATTGAAACTTATTTTCCAAATAGAAACAACTCATGCTTTTCTGTCAGAAGCCTCGCGACCTCAGTTGTCAGTTTAGACAGTTTTATGATCCACAATCTGCTTTACTCGTAATGTAAGTGTTGTGACGTCAAACTGTAACCCCTTTGCTGGATGATTCGGGAAAAAGGCGCAACTGGATTAAAGTGGTACAGACAACATTGCTTTTAGCTAAACGTATGGAACTTATTAGAATTGTTTGTCGAAAAATTCCTCTTTTTTTATTAAATTTTTATAAACATTATTTAAATTGACTGCTGGCGTAGAATATTAAAAAATCTATTCCGACTCGTCCGGATGCATTGCAATTTATTAATAAGTTAATTAATTTCCGTGTTGAATAGTTTAAATATTCATACATAGCTAATTGCAAGGAACGAATTTAAGTAAAGAATCATCTTCTTTCTATTATATTATTATTATTATTTTAAATGAATTATTAATGTTTAAATATAAGTGAATAGTTCAGTTCTCTAGGGATGATTACGAAAAATACTCCCTTCGACTGTTTAATTTTTACAGTTATCTTATAGAAGATAGGTTATAAAGAGTAAAAAATTTACTAAAATGGATTGTCTGGTCGAGATAAGTTTGGTTATTAGTAATTTAAGAAGGGAAGTACCTGCCTAATGCTTTTATATCTTTCACAATCACGCAAAGAATGATGTGACTTTACCTTCTACAATCGAAACATTTGAAAGTATTTTACTAAATAGATAGAAATGAAACTGCTAGAGGGTTATTTAGCCGTGGTAAGTCGTTTGAAATTATTTTAATCATACCTTTGATCTAAATTGAAAGTAATTGGAAAAAATTTTAAAAGATGTATAAATAAAGATGTCTTAACCTTATTTCTCTTTCTATTCAATAGCTTTTTTTTCTTATTCCCGTAGATTCCAATTTACACTTCTGACCTCTCACATTTTCTTTGACGAGTTATGTCAGAAATGGAATGAGATCGATTTTTTACACAGCTCTAGAAGCTGTCAGTCGTGACGAACTCGTGATTTCGAGCACGCTCACCGATTATTTAGCGTTGAATCGACCAGATAGGGGAATGGCTACAGGTGTTGAAGACAGCGCTGTCGATTGGTGAAACAACTTGTGAAACTTGCTCGGTTTTCTTATCAATCGAACTGCTGCGAGACCAATACAAAGAACACCTAACAATGCTATAATAAGAAAGAGAAATAAAAGATCTCATTATTTCCTTAATATATAAAAATGTTTAGGAATAGAACTTTTTCTCGTCGAGTATTTCGCATTGGTATGACCTATTCATTCCATTCTTTCTGTCGTTAGTTTTCAATAGAGGATAAAAATTATACACGAAACTTAATATGTTTTATGGCATATAAAAATAATTTATTGATGTATGGATAAAGAAAATCTGGCTTTAAAAGATCAAAGATCTATAGGAAACGTATTGAATATTCTATTTTTACATTTTGAGAAATCGAAATACTGTAACTCAAAAAGGCATACGCTGGAAGAGAATTTTAAAAGCTTCTATGAAAAGAGCAATGGAAACAAAACCCGTTGGCAATTTGTTTGTATTACGAGTAAGTGAAATGGCTACTATTGTTTGGTTTGTCACAAAATTCCTGTTTCTCAGATTCCTCATATATCCTTTCCTTTATATTCCATTGTACGAAGAATAAACCTTAAGTCCGTTCTAGCAATGATCCATCTTTTTGCACGGTGCCAACCAAAGCCTATTGTTGCATTCACGCCTCACTTAAGTCTTCAGGCAATTTGTTTGAATTGTGACGTCAATTCCTTCTACCGGAAGTGACGTCAGAAGCGAAAGATAGCTGGGGTTATCTAGGGACAGGCATGAGAAAAGATACACCTGACTGTGAGAGAAGGGATGGACAAGAACATGAAATAAGGGGCAAAAATACTTTATTGTTTGAGTAAGAATTTACTTTGGACGTAATCAGGCGGTAAAGTTCTACCAGATGAATAATTTGACGATTTCGTTCGCTTTTTTGAACAAAAAGTATAAACAGAAACCTTCAAAGCGAGTATTTTATGCTAAGATAATGAACTGCACATGAAATTGTTCATACGGTAAATTGTTGTTTTTATTATAATTTTGAAAAATTTATATGCTTCATTTAATTCTACAAATTGCGAAGCCCGTAGAAAGAAAACGTGTAATAAAAAATACTGAATTTCAAAGCTATTTTTCTGAAATAAAGATTTTTAATTACACGACAAATGTCGCAAAACTGTACGCGAAAGAATGAGAAAAGATAAATTTAATATATTATTAAATAGTTTTAATCTAGTAATTAATTTAAAATTGTAGCTATCAGGAATATCGGCTTAGGCAAAATCAGATTGTAGATCTACGTAACTATTGAATCATTGATTAATTTTGATATGCGAGATAACGATTCCTGTGGACGTCTCAGGTAGAATTTTAATAGTTTAATTATAATAAGTTATCATCGAATACTTGCCAAGAGATATATTCTACTAACTTCACCACATTTTAAAATTCTTTATTAAAGTTTTAAACTGAGATAATTAAAAATTTCTCCGTGTAATTGCCTAATAATTAATTGAAAAGTTTGGAAAATGTATTATAGATCAAATATGTCAAAAATAATCATAGCTTTTATCATATAAGCTTTAATTATTTCTTATAAATTCGATACTCTTATACTATTCCTCACCTTAATAACTACGGTGTTTTCATTATTTTATCATTACGCCAGACTCTGCTGCTAAATAATTAACAAGTTAAGAAAGTATTTGCTGGCTGCATGCCATAAGATAGATGCATTTCATATAGTCTATTGTTTTCGCGTAGTCATTTCGATTTTACTCACTCTCCAACTTTTTATTTTAGTACTTATATATTCCCTATTTGCTGCTTCAACAGGAAACGACAATGCAACTCATGCTGGTTTATTGCTTATTGCGAATATCTAAGGATGGATGTAGCTATGTGAACACAAATTATTCTCATATAGTATGCGTGACCGTTTCAAACACACCCTAAGCCTCTGCACTGCAACCCAAGGGACCAGAACCATTTTCGAACATATATAACTTTCATTTCTTTATGACATTTTATATATTTCAAAGGACTCGGAGAATCTCAGAAACCTCTTGAAACATATAAAATATCATAATCAGCATATAAACTGTCATAAAAAATGATTTTTATATCGTTTCGAAAACTTTTCTTGCCCCTTGAGTCGTATCGTCGAGATCGTCGCGATATATATATATTTTATATTAAAAAACGTTGAAAGTTATATATAAAATTTGTCAAATGCAGTTAAAAATATTAAATTACCTTACTATTAATTTAAAATTAAAGTTCTATTGCATTTACAAATTATTTTTTGAATCATTTTGAAGTATTTCTTATTATTTATAGTGCTATTTGTTTAAATCTTGTTATTGAAGGTGGTTTTGGATAATCTATCTATAGATGAGAAATGATACACTCCTCTCAACTATACAATTTCATTGACAAGAATTATGTTGCATGATGCATGTTCAGAGTTTGTCTTACACTTTAGTTTCAATCGATGTTTATACTCAGATGAGAGACAAAGTCCTCTTTCTGATAAATCTCAAAGGACAGAACATAATAGCACCGTGACGTCATACACGATTTGTTGCCAATGTTTTAATGGAAGAGCAAACAGATGAATGTATCTTACTAGACGAATTTTAGTACATATTCTTCATTTTCCTCATAACTTCAAAATCGTGCAGTGAAGTATGATTTACAGGGGAATTCTTAAATTTTAACATGTTAGGTCTCCTACTACATTTAGTCTATTTTTATATATTGATTTTTTTAGGTGACGAAAAGAGCTGCTTTCTTTATCCGAAAGCAATTATCCAGTGAGATTACAAGTGTAAACAGAAAGAGTGGATGTTTGTGTTCTTCCAACTTACTCAGCGGAAACTAATTTATCGAACAGTTCTTCTTGTAGAACTTTTGAGTTCGATGGGCTAAAATGTTCGAATGATTTAATTTTATCGCTTTAGAAAGTACAACTCGACGAATCTTATCCTTTTATTAAAACATTTTTCTCTTTTTTTTTAATATTCCATTCATCTATTGACGTATTCCACGAGTTCCCATTAAAGAAAGTAAACTATAAAATTATCATTTAAATTTTCGTGATACAAGTTCGAAAAGTGCTCAAATGCCAAAAATATGCAAACAAATTATTATATTTAAGATAACGATATCAATAAAATAGCTAACCCAAGATAAAATGGCAATTGAAAATATGTTAGATCAGTACACGTCAGATAATAAATCAGATTTATAGCTGTAATATATAACAAATTCCAAAAACGTGAATAAAATTCATCACAATATTATAGCCGAATACATAAAAAAAATTCAATCAAATGCATAAATTAAATTTAGTTCTTCTGCTAATATTGCTATTCGCTTTAAATTGTACGGTTAATTTGTTATTTCGAAAGGTTTTTTTTTTTTCTAAAAATAAAGTGTAAATTGTCACGATACTTATCTTAAAATAAATGATTCATGCGCTAAGTGAAATACAGAAATATTCTAAAATTCTATTTTCAAGATTGTATTTTACAGCGGCTATTAGATTAGTTAAAATCTCCACTTATTTTCGATACATAGTAATCAACGCCAAGCAAATTAGGAATAACGGATGCAGAAAAATTGTTAGATTGCAGTAAATGACTCGGAACATCAAATGAAATATTGTCTTAATTAAGATCGCGTGAGTAACCAGTGTACAGAATATTTTTACCGATGGAATGTTAGTGTCGACTGCCACAAAGAGACACTTCCATACTTTACCTTTCAATGAGAACAGCTTTAATATGAGAATAACTGCAGATGTTACCTTCAACTTATTCTTGTCAAACTTACGCTTTTCTCGTGGAGTTTCTGACACATCTTTACTAATAAAAAAAAATAAGAAACTATGTCTGTTGCTTTTTACATTTCTCTTAACTACCTCAGGGACCAATCAGTGGTCGAATGAATGTCTTCCTTTTTCATACGCCTCTCGATAAAAGACAAGCATCGAATTGGGAATTCTCTCTGTTAATGTGTTAGATGGACACTAATACCACTTGTATATCTTCTTCACATTGACCAATATATATATATATATATATCCCGAGTTTCAAGCGTTTTCCTTCTTGTATGTCTTTAAAAATTCAAAATTTTATTATATTAAATTTTTCTTATTTATCTCATACTTTAAACGGAATTAATGAAGAAAATTCTCTATTTATGAGTTTAAAATTTCTTTTCTTTTATTTATTTTTTTTATAAAGAGAAAGATTATTAATCTCTTTCATCTTTATATTTGTTCTCGGTGAATAGACAGAGATTAATTAAATATTTGACTGAAAATAAATTATTTTTATGTTTGATAACTTATAAATATTAAGAAAACACACAGTGAATAGAAGATTGGAGTAGATAAACATCAAACTTTTACAAAGAAAAAGTGAAAAATCAGAGAAATGCGTCAAGCAGTTACTTGTAATGACATCTTTCTGACATCAGAAGTACTGTCGTCGTATAATTGCCAGAAATGAGAAATCTTTTCTTCTTCGAGTCTTATTTCTGAAGGAGCTTTGTCGTCTCTTCCAATTAGAAGCTCTCTCTGGTCAATCAGAATGGAATTTAGCAAACAAAGAAGACTTTGCATCCTTCAAGTGTCTCTCCCTTTCTCAAGACTTTTTTTAATTGTCTTTTAAGAATTTCGTTTTATTCTAATTAAAATATTTTCTGATCAATCAAAAACTTCATATCGTTGATATTTTTATTAGAATTTGTTTCGCCATGAATAAACATTTCAAACGAGTTTAATAGAACAACTGACTGTGATTTAATGAGTTTATTTCAATTAGTGACGTGAAGAAAACAAATCATAATATTGTTAATTGAATTTAAAACAAAGTAGCTTGTAATTTAAGAAAAAAGAAATCATTTTAAAAATGATTTAGCTATTAAAAAGCCACTAAAAATTCAAAATTTATCTAAAACGAGCGAGTTTCTTAAACTAGATATTTACAGAATAAAAATATGAATTTTCTAAATGAATTATTAAAATAATTGATATAATTTGCATATCTTTAAGTTCGATTGAACGGAATGAATAAACATCAGTTTTAATTAAACAGATTTTTGTTTAAATATTTAAGAAATGTTTCAAAAAATCAATGATAAAACATGCTATTGACCTTTTAATTACTAATAAAAGATAAATAACCGACACGAGATTAAAGTTTTTCGACCAATAACTCAATTATTTTAACTTGGAAAACTATTAAATTATTGTAAATTATAAATTGAAATAGTTTTATAAATTTTAGAAACCTAATCAATTTGAGAACCTAATTAAATTATTCTTCGATAGTAACTTAATTCGGTTGTTTAAATTAGAAAACCACTTAAATTATGCTAAATTAAAAATGAAACTAAAATGTCCTTTAGAATTAGAATATCAAATAAATTGTTGTTGGAAATTCTTAACTAAAGTGTTCAAGATTGTTCCTAGTTAACAAACTATTAAATTGTTTCGTTAAAACTCCACTAAATTGTTCTAAATTATAAACGCAATTAAACCGTTGGCCTCTTAAATTAAACGACTTAAACATTAACATGCCATTAAATTTTAAATTAAAAATCTATAAAGGCCTTCAGCAGCCTTTATTAAATGTTAAAATTTTAACAATAAACCAATGTATTTTATCAGCATCAATTGCGAATTTTTTCTCCTTCGTCCGGCACCATGAGTAATTGGAGAGAATATTGTTGTAGATAGGCAGTATAGCTTTCCGGCCGTAATAGCGCCATATTTAACTGAGAGAATAACTCACGATTGTCAACCACATCCTGCTTCGTTATTCTAAGTAGCGATTTCCTTAATCTTGATATATGAGTTGCGCTTAGTTTGAATTCGGTAACTACATTTCGATGTTGGTAACTACATAACGAAATGATACCTGACATCCTTACCGCATCCGTCTGTACGCGTAATATGATGGCTGACCAGAAACACTACTCTTAATGGGGTGTTAGTGTCAGCACTAAGATGGTGTTAATGGCGCCAATGATTTACTATATTCCGCTTTGTCTCTATACTTTCTAAATAGAGAGCGTAGTGGCTCGCAGGCAATGACTTTACTTTCCTTTTCTTTATATCAAACGTCACGTTTCCGTCACGCTTGTCACGCCACGCAACGTTGAGAGACCATAAAGACTACATAACGATGAAAAGAAAATTGATTCTATTGTTTGACGTCTTACTGTTCTTTCTTTGTTACATTATCACACCTTAACGGAACGGTAATTCGTACAAAAATACAAATATTTTTTATTTTGTATCTTTTATAAAACACTTTTTTTCTCCTCCTCTGAATAAATTAATTTTTTTTCTTTTATATTGGGAAAAATACCCGTTACTTACGCGTGTAAGAGTTTAAATTATATTTATTATTATTTCAAAATTCCGGAATTAAAATGGCCTGGCAGTTTGCAAAATGCGTTATTTAATAGCGTAATAATTTTCTTTCAGTGACATTTTCCTATTTTTAGTCCGCAGAAACTGTTTTTATCCAGTTTTCATCAGTACTTTTGCTGGCTAGCCCGAAGGTTTACCATTATTGGTGTATTCTCTCGGGAAGATAGTTGCTACTTTCTTTGATAAGTCACTGATGTAATCCACTAGACATTTTCCAACCTCGTTTCTTAACGAAATATCCAGAATTCGATTCAACTGATTTTTCTATCAATATTCGATTTTTGGTACATAAAAATTTTTTCTAAATTCACTTTTTTTTTCCACGGATAAGATTCTTTCTACTTCACTCTTGATGCATTTCCAAAGAGCAATAAACGACATTGGATGTGTTTTCTTCGGCTCGATCGCGATTTTATTTTGATTCATATTTTCCATCCAGCATTTTTCTCTATAACTTATATCTACATATAATTTAAAATATAAAAATATCAACTTTTTTAAAAATGCAGCGACGTACAGTATTATATGATTCGATAACTTTAGCACTTAAAGTTTTCTTTACGAATTTAAAAGAAAAAGATAAATATTCGTTGGAAAGAAAGTAATCGAAGTTATGTATTAAAATTGATAATTTATATAAAAGTAAAAGAAGGGTTTTTGTAAAGAGTAAAATAAGGCATTAGTCTGGTGTCGTTTATTCTTTTCTCTTTCAACAAGAGTCTGAGTTTGGAAATTTGATTCGGCTGGAGCATATCGTCTTGTCTAATATCTTCCTTAGTTTTACGATGGAAAATATTCGCGAATATTTGGATCAAATCCAGAAAAAATAGTATTGAGTATATAACATAACTTTAACGACATATTTTTCTCACCATCGTGGCAATGGCAATAGCCGAAAATTTTCTCTTTCCATTAATGAACCATAAAGTTTAGGATGTTTCCATGAAAATAAGTTAAAAATAAATTTAAAAAATTATAAATTTAATAAATAACTAAACATTAAATATCTTTCGCATTTTATGAAATATTTAATTTTTTAGAAAATTTTAAAATTATTTCGAGCTTTCATAAAAGAGGGAAAAAATGATACAGCATTTTTGTCGAATGTTTTATTGTCTGATAAGTTGTATAAACCTGGCAGACTTTATCAGCAATCTAGTGTCAAAAAAGAGTGATCACTACTAACGTAACAATTTATGTAGCCTATAAAAAGAGGCCTACTAAAATCAATCTTGTAACGGAATGCGATCACTAATCAACGTCGCCCTAGCTTGTTTTCAACGAGTGTCGGAAGGAGAGTTCAGAGAACACGACCTCATATGGCTATTGAAAGACTGCTATAGGAGCAAAGGCGGAACAAAGTAACAATCATTATGTTCCTGGCAGGGAACTTATCGCCTTTACACAGATTCAACTCATGTCTCGATCTTTGTATCTTACTTTGCTAACAGCAATGGTGTGTTGATGGATATTAAACATAGAGTTGCACTCCCAGTCGCGATATATAAATTATTGAAAGGCAACTTTTTATTACAAAGCTTACTGCTTTGAATGAAAGCTGCATTTATAAAACTTATCGTAAAAGTTTCGTACAAAAGAATTTTTTTCCCCTCCCCTAAATATAAATATTCTCCAAGCGTGCAGTTATTAGCTTCTAATACTAGAAACGTATGATTTTACATGTAAATCTTTCTAAATCCTAACTGATTTTCGATATTCCAATCCGAGTTTGGAAAGTATACATCAGATTTTTGCTATTACTGGCTTGGAATATCCTGTCTCTGATGGGATTCTAGCTATAAACATATCGTCTTACACCTGACTATCGGGTTACACAAGCGTCACAGGTAATGACTGCGGCAGTTAGTGTGTCTTCGAATTCGAAACACGAAACCAACAATCGTTAGCATCGTATGAAAAACAATCTTTAAACTATTATCCAAAAAAGCCTGACAATCCTGTTTGTTAGATAGTTAGAAACTCTACATTTTCCTACTTTTTAAGCCTGGAATGTCTATATTTTGTAAAATTACATGTCTTTAAAATTATTTTAGGAGTTATAATTTGGGTAATTTTTAAACTTACCTTGTCAGTATTCTTCGTAAAAACTTTATAACGTTTATTGAGATAAATTTAATGACGTAGAAACGGTATTATACAGCTTAAATTTTAAGAAACAATAATAGTTATTGCCTGAACCTATTATTTTTAACGTAGAATTTTTATAAATTTTATGGAATTTTATTCGAATTTAGTGAACAATTTCATCATTTCTATCAAAATATACAAGCAAATTGTACTGGAATGGGAAAAACTCTTTTAATAGCGCTTTTTTCAGTTTATTTTGCTTAAGATACATAATTTTGAATGCAAATTTAAGTTAAATTCTTAAGTTTTGATCATCCACGAAGCAATACTTAACTTTTCCAATTCATAATTCAATCTTTTGAAATTTCTATTTTCTATTTTTGAACGAATAAATTTACAAATTAAAGCGAATTATAATTATAAAATTAACATCGTTTTTAATTACATTAATCCAATAAAAAATTATCTCGTTTAAATTTCTGTTAATTAATTTAAATCTTACTTATACCGTACGGAATTATTTAAAATATTATAAAGAAAAATTAATAATAATAAATAAAAGATGGCTGAAGTTTTAAAATAGTTTATATTTAGTTATTTATTATTAGATTTATAAGCATTGCAGTTAATTGAAGGTTTATAAAGTTGAACTTTTGATAATACCCGAAGAACTTTTTAACAATAGATTTTCGTCCACGTACGGATCCATTGTTAATGGAAGAAATCATTATTTGATTCTAAAGAAATTTTATTTTACTTCTATGATAAAAAGAATTTGGTAGATTTAACCATTGCCAAATAATCTGTGCCAATGTTCAACACTTTAATGGTCGACAGGAACGAAAGAGGGGAAAAAAAGAACTTTTAAAAATCCATTTAATCAATTATATAGTGCATTACTTTATAAAATACTTTATTTAATAAAATAATTATAAAAGTTTTATTAATATTATTTATACTTAAATTGAGAAGGAATTAACTTTTAATTTATAAATAAAAGAAATTCAGGTTTAATTTTTCTAACAAGTTAACACTTTAGCTTATTTATAAACGGTGCAATAAAAATTAAACTGTACAATTATAGAAACGGAATGAGACAATAAAGAATTTTAATCTGCGTTTAAGCCGCGATGTAATTTTATGTAATTTATCAATAGGAAATGCTAACATGTTGATTATAATTAAAAAAAAATAAATGAACAAACTATAAAATGTAGATATAACATTCCTCGAATGTGAGTAGATAATCAGCTATTTACATCTAAAAAAACAGGGAGAAAGTAAATAAATTCGGAAAAAAAGAGAAAAATTCTAGTGCTTCAATTACGTTTGTAATGCAATTTTAAAGCCATTATTCGTTTTGTAGCGTGTGTAATTTTAACTAATTCGATGTTTTCCTGTTAATCAAATTCTGAATTGTATCTTCTTTAAATTATACGAAGTTTTTTATCTTCAGAAAGTTCGCAAAACGGATTTAAAGTGCCGTCAAGAGCTAGCTTGTACATAGGGCCCGGGATAAGAGCGGGCCCCTTTTGCCTTTTATTTTTTAAACAAATCAATTACGTAGAATGTTCCTTTATTAATAGAAAGCATTCTTAAAGATTTTATTTTTCGTTACAAAAGTAACTTTAATTTTATAGGGATTGGAATCACAACGGGCTCTTAAGTTTTCGCCGGATTTGGGGAAAACTCCCCAGCTTCCCCTTCTCGACGGCTAGGATCACATATTTACATTATAATAAGGGAAACGGCAACAAAACGAGACTAATTAAACGCTCAATACGTCCCATCCAGAAATAAATTCTTCGACAAAGTAAATAATAAATTAAATGGATGACAGTATAATTTAAATAAAAACTCGACAGATTTAATCAGGCCAATCAATTTATCGATTTATGTTTATCTATATTTATGCCAAAATCATTGCCGTTCTCTTCCACTAAGTTGATTTTGACGATGAATTTCCTTTCTACAAAATAAAATTTGCTTCCTAATGATCCTAATTCTTTTCCTGTCAAACAAATTAAGTAATCAACATAACAAACAAGCTAATCTATCTTTTCCATCGCTACTTTCAGCGTTATTCATACGAAACAAGTAAACTCTTCCCTTCTTTTTTTAATGTTCTCGAATGGAGTATTGAGATTTAACTCTCTTCTAACCTACTATATAGGACATCAATGACAAAAAGATGGATTTCGGGCTTTGTGCTGAGGTGCCGTATAAGTAGGTCACGAAACGGAACTCCATTCCTTCAGGGTATATTGCGATTTATGTACTGTTGAGTTAGATCATTATCTTTTCTAACTTTGAATTGGATTCAAAATAGCAAAGAAAAGATGTAGGATAAGTTTTAACGATACATCACGAGCTGAGTTTTATGCTCCTCTGCTCTGTTTATCTCAGTTTTTGCAACGCGATTCTCGATAAAACTCGTGGAAAACACATCTTTACTAAAATTGCTCTTTTTTCTTTTATAAATGCACGAATCGAATTACGAAAAGCAACAATTTTCCGACGAAGTTTACTAGAAAAATACTTCACATCAACACCAAATGTTTACGGGTTCTAAACGTAAATATTAATCAAAGCAGCTGGAAAATTTTGATTCAATCGCTTCTAGCTTTGCATCCGGATTTTAAAAATATTAATAGAAAAATGTCTACACGAACAATAATGTAATTTTAAGTGATTTGTCTGTAAACATTATAATCAAATTTTAAATTATTCGCTACAAAATATGAATTTAAAGCACGCTTAAAAAAAAAAAAATAGAATAAAATAAAATTACGAAGAGAGGGAAAAATCAAAAAGTATGACTTCAATAGAAAAACATAATAGCAAATGTAAGAAAGAGATGCATTTACCTGTCAATTTTGCTTTGCTTAATCGTAGTATCTCGGTTTGTTGCTCGTAAAATTTCCTTATCCGTGTTGAATGTTTATATCAAACTCGGAGGGAAGCGTTGAATATAATTTTTGTTGCCCATAAACACTCGCTCTTGGAGATATTTATGAGAAACTGCATAGACTTACTTCAATACATAAACGCAATAACTTCATTGAGAGACATTTGCTATTTTTTCTCAAATAAATGAAAAGCTTTATAATATCATTTTTTCCCGAAGAAAATACGTATTTCGATTTTCTTTTTATATCTAATTTCCTCAAATAGATACGTTGACAATAAATCAACGTTACGTATATATTTTATTGGTCTCGCTTACGGATGAATCGTATCCGAGTTGCAAGTTTAACTATTAAGAAATTACTAAAAAAGAAAAATATTGCATTCGAGTTCAGATTATACGCATGATATTGATAAATATAACGTTCAACTGATATTAAAATTACAGTTTTTGTTTTATGATTTATGACAGGTGTTTTCGATATTATGTATTTCTCGTTCTTCACTGAATATTATTACTGTAGAAGTATACATCTTCCTCTGAAGAAACTGATATAATTACAATATATTATTGCGAAAAAATAAAAAAAGAACAAAACTAATAATGGGTATAGGAAAGAATATTACAAGAATGGCAGATATTGACTGTTGTACAGTACATTCGGCAGATGTGCCTGGTTGTGTGTTAAGTATTCTCCACTTAAGACAAGTGGATGAGGACAATCGCCACGACTCACTAAAGCTACTTTTTACGACGTGGATGGCGAAAGTTTCTCGTCTCCATTTTACGACCTCCAGTCCTAAGTAACTGCTGATTTCGAGATGAGAGAACTTCGACAACATCCACAACCAGCATTTGTGTTTTCTCTCGTCTATGCAGATGCTTTACGTTTGTATGGCATATACAGTACCCAGATGGGTTAAAGTTGTATGATGTATGTAATTTAGCCAAGTTTCTAGTTGTAAAAAGGCTTCAAATTCCTATGAAATACACAACTGCATCGATATTTCCTCTGTAAAGTTACTAGATGGATATAATTTTTATTTATACGATCTTTCATGTAACTTTACATTATTTCTTTTCTTTTTTTAAAAAAACCAAGATATAAATTTTTAAAAATTAACATGTCAAATGTTTTTACGAAAGATTTTTACCAACTTTTAAACAAATTTATCAAAAATGCATTATTGAAATTTAAAAAAATTTTAAAAATAGAATTTTCCTTATCTCAATAAAATTTTCATTAGATATATTTTTATTAAATTTTCTGTACTATTCTTTTTTAACAAACAAAACAAAAATTTATATAAAAAATAATATAGTTACTTGGATAATGTATTAAGAAATAATAAATGAATCTTTATTTATTTTGAAATATTAATGGATAAATTTTCGAAAAATGTTGTATGAAGTATGAAACATTTAAGAGGAAAGTTTGAGATTGATAATTGTATTTTTTAATATTGACTGGCTACTGAAAAATACATTGAGTGTTGGATAGATTTCTAAGTCGTGTAACGTCTCCTACAATAGAAGAAGAGTAAGAAGAAGAAAAGAGGTGTTTTATTATAATGATGCAAATATTTAAGTCAACGAAACTATTTTCATTAAGATCTATCGATGAAAGATTATTTACGAAGCTTCCTTATTGATTAATACAATAGTTGCTCTTTTGGTATTATTACCAATGTTGGATGAACGCCAATTTTATAGCCAGGAATTCGGTTTCTTGACTAAGTCAATTCTATTGATACTGTCCTAGATTCGAAATGTTTTCTTCTGGTTAATAAAAGTGATGAACATTAACCGACAATAAAAAATTCCACAGACAAAACTTTTAAGTAATATTCAAAATTAAAATACTTCTTTGCATTAACGAATAACTTTTCTGATATGTAAAACCGTGCCTCTAAAAGTTAACAAAATTTTTAAAAATTTCTTAAGTAATTTAATGTTTTTTTTAGAAACGTGTACAGATTTTGGTCTTACGAAAACATATATTCGATATAACTTATTATACTTGAATAATAAATGATACAGGCCAATATGCAGTAATAAGTTATAAATTGCGTGTATATTATCGTTATATATAAATAATTTGTATTATAGTGTATGTAAAATATCAGTAAATAAATTTGTTAGACGTTCAAAACACGTTCAAAACAAATTAAGTTATGATTCCTCTTTGAGTCATTACAGCGCGGCATCAAAATCAGTTATCCATTGTGAAACTCAAACTTATATCTTATTCAAACACTTTACTGCTTAAAAAGCTTTAAAAAAGTCGTCCAAAAATAAGATAACCCCCGTTTAATATACAAATTACAACGCTTTGACTTATTTTTTAAAGTTCTTTGATAGCCTGTTTAAACAATTCAAAATTTAGCCGACTTTTGGTCAGCATGTACATCTAAAAATTTGTAGTCTAAGCTAGCATTGTTCCTTGTCTATCTAAGGTGTGACGTGTTGATTGACGTAACGTGTTGATTTAAGATATTCGAACAAGGCCTAAGCGATATTCAATAATCTAGGATCCTTTTGTGCAATTTTTGATTAATATGATCGAGAAATGCAAGAAATTACATTGATACCGAAGTTGATCTAGGTCTATAGATTATTCTTATTTATTCAATTATGCATCGATAAACTTTATCTGTACTACGGAACTGGTTATTATAAAAGGTTTCTCTTACTTGAATGCATTCTATATGTATAATTTTGTTTGTTTTTCTATTTCCTATTTTATTAAACCTTATATATAAAAATAATTTCAAGAATTATTTACACAGTTCGCTAGCATGTTATGTACGAAATCTATTTTTATAATGTAATTTTTCTTAAATCACGGTAACCGAGTTTTGAATAAGGAAAGTTGTTAATAGAAATTATTTGATTAAAGTATAAATCTCAATGTATAAACGTGTAGATTCAAAGAAAAATAACAAATATTCAGATTAAAAATCTAATTAGAAATCCAACATTGAAACGAACATTAAGTTCTCAATATTGATTGAGATGAGATCGCTTCTTATCTGGGACTAAATACTGTATATTTCGTCTATTAGATTTTACTTTCTTGCTTCGGTAAACAAGTTTATATATTAAGAATTACATTCTATTTATATTTTTGTTTACCGAAATTACTTAATTATTGAACAAGTTTAAGAAACAAAGGTTCAATTATAAAGACTTTAATGATTGCGATACAAGAAATAAGACAATTGTTACATTAATTTGTAAAGAAATCTACTGAAAATAACACTTACTTAATTTTTCTATTGTTTAATTTTATCAGGATTTTATGTATATTTATCTATATAATGTTTAACAGATATTCTTCATATACTCATCAATCAGAATATTTTGCATTTGATAATATTATATATTATATTTGATTGATCGAAGTATGATGATAAATAGTCAAATATGTAATTAATGATCGAGTAATGTAAGCGTATGAATAGAAGATTTCAAAATTTTATTTATGAATTAAGTAATAAAATTCTTACATTAGATTGTCTTGATCAACTTCTGCAATATATTTTCTTGCTTTTACATGTATTTGCTATTTGTTGGAAAGCTCATATTCCTTATATTATATTCACTTAATATTCTTTTACATTCCTTATATTCACCTTTTTAAGGAGATTAGATGAAAACATAAGTGTTGTTGGTCTATTGGTTGTTAGGATTATCGAATCGGTTTGTATGTTTACAATAAAGAACTGATTACAGTATTGGAAGGAATGTCACATCTTGTTAGTTAAACGCATTCGATGCTTCATTTTCGTCAATAATTCCAACGCTAACAGAATACATTTTGCAAATGGGAATCATGTAATTCATTGCATACATTAATGATCAATATTTCACTCCAGTTATTCATTACTGTTCTTGTTATAATTCACGTTTTCGTAACTTCCTTAATGCCCCATTTATTTAATGTCTTTCCAGTAAAATACTTGTTTTATTTCAACAGTTAATCTGTAAAGAAAATTAAAATTATAATGATATTTGTGTTGTATATATTAATATAAATTCATATATACATATGTATATACCAGTGTGTTTACAAAATTATTTTAAAAAGTTATCTTTATTACTAGGTAATTGCCTGAATTAAAAAAAAAACTGATGAATCTTATTAACGTTCTTCTGGTTTTTTTAATCAATCATTTTGTTTCTCATTTCTTAGAATTTGTTTTTATTCTAGAAAATTACAAAATCATTCACTTTTGAAACTGCTTTAGAGATTTTTTTCTTTCTGATTTTTTTAATCTTAACTGAATAGAAAGTAAGTAGTTTAAATGAATGATTGGATGAATGTAATTGGAATTCTCATTTTTCCATTCAGATGAACCGTCCAATACAAGTGAAACCTGCCGACAGTGAGAACAGAGGAGGTAAGAAATACTTTGTCAAATATAAAATTCTTATTCTACAATATTGTTATTATTATATTTTTTTCCTAGTTAAGAATAACAAATTCTTTGCTTTCTAAGAATCAACATTCGAAACCTCTTTAGACGTTGCCCAGTCCATAAATTAATTTTATGCATCCGTCTTTTTTAAGAGCGGAACGTCTCTCCCATAATCGTTAATGTGAAAATTAATTGAACAGATCAACCATAAATTATATACATCAGAAAATTTCGCGACTTCAACCTAATAACGAATGACTAATGAAAACCATGAACATTTAGGTTCTATTAATAAATATAATACTTTTTTCTAATTAGACAAAGGGGAAGAAGAAGGAAAAAAAAAACTTAGTTTTTGAAGTTTAAGTAATAACGGGATCATTTAGTTCTACCAAATGCAGATTCGATTTGCAATTTATGTAGATATATACTCGCTACTAACGATGGCAGGATTTTCATAATAATGAGTGCTGGCAATGTAACCTGAATTTGAACGTGGTCGGGTTACTTAGGTTTTCAGTAATTATTTCTAGGAAAAGTGTGTCTATGTGCTGTAATTAAATTATAAAGTTACGGACCGAGCTACGTGGCATATATATGTACAGAAAACAAACCCATCGATCAAACGACTAGTCAATAATCCTTCCCCTTTCTGCTTAACAAGAGTTGAATGTTATGTCCGTGTGGCAGAGTGAACCTCAACGTGTCTGCATGAGCATCGCTACTGTCTGCTTAATTACCAAAATGTAACTGGTAATTATGTGACGTACATGTTCTGACTGGTGGATTTGTCTCTATACAGCTAAAGGGCAGGGCAAAACATCGAAATTTTGCGATTCTCACAAAAATCTATTGGTCTGCACTCGTTTATTTTTCAACCGAAACGATTTTATTAGTTAGTTTGAGTGTAATAATGATTTTTCACTTATTTAATTGACAGTTCCAAAGCTTAGATTCTTATCTGAAACACGCATATATAGTCTACTTAATTAACGCATTTGGGAGAGCGAAAGACCTAATATCATTAACGTAAATGTCTATCGCGCGAGTTTGTTCATATTTAAATTATCTTTAAATTTTGACGTTAAATTATTATTATAAAGTTTCATTTTGTAATTTCAAATTCCATTTTATACGCGCGTATTATTCTTATCATATTTTTTTAAATAAAAAGTAATATAATTTTTAAAGAATTTCTATAAATTATGCATCACCCGTGATGATAATCGCATCGAAGAAGTATGCAACACGTCACAAATAAAAAAAAAGAAGTTTAAATTGTAAAATAATACGAACGTTTACTCCAAGTTTATAAAGATAGACATTTAAAAGCTTCAACCATATCGAAATGAGTGTAAGAAGATGGGAAATTCGCGTAATAATCTAACAGCATCCGAGAAAAGAATAAAATAAAAATAAATAAAACCGTTATGCAAATGATACAATTTTAAAAATAAAACGTTGGCAATTTCAGTAAGTTTGGTCTCGTTTCTCATGTTAAAAAGTGAAAAGAAATTGAAAAGTCTGAATCGTTCTTAAACGAAACATTGAACAACCAGCTTAACCCCAAAAATACGAAAGAGGTAAAGGAGAAATGCGTTGGAGTATTTGCTTATCTCGTCTCATTTGCATAATCCAGAAACGAGTCTGCTCCGTAACGTATTGGCTTGGCTCGTCACGGAAAGTAATCGCCCACCATTTGCATGTTTCGTAAATTTTGTTTGCATCAAACCTTTCCTAAATTGCTCCCGGAGCGAGTGGAGACGTGATGCACATTCCGAACTTTTCTCTTATAACTCGGAAGGGGCAAAAACTCCCGAAAGATCTAAGATTTCCTAGTCATACCATTTCCATCCCAACTATCGCTGCCAGACCAGTAATAATCGCGATATATATACATATATATAATTGCATTTATACTCCTTTTATAATTAGCATTTTCTAGATAAAAAAAAGGAAACATTCGTGTACGTTTTTTAAAGAAATTATTTCTCGTTTAATAAGGACGATATCTGAAATGAAAGGCTAAAACTAATATTTTTACTCGTCGCTTTAATAACACGATAAAAATAAACATTATCTGAATAACAAATTTACAAGTTCTATAGTTCTTTATTGATTTCATAACACAGTTACTGTAGGCGAAGAAGTAAAAAGAAGAAAAAAAAATGCATTGAGCACGCACACGTATTATTAAGTATGAAACATAATTTAAAAATATTCTTGGAATATTATACACATACAAACTTCTAATTTGGTAATAAAAGTAACTTAATTAATCCTACTTTTAAAGAAATAATTTATTTTCTAACTTTATAAATACGAGTATAGAATTAGGTATGAACATAATTTATACTTCGAACATTTTTTTTTAGAGTATAGCGAATTAACTCACCTTGACCTTTAGTTAACTCGTAAATGTGGCCTCTAATAAAGAAATCTTGGCAATAAAATTAAATTTAGAACGTTTTATATTACGTTTATGTAAGTTTCTTTTTAATTATTTTTATATAATAAAATATTAGGATTATTTACCTTTAAGTTAATTTAATTGGTGAGGATTTGTTGTTTTTCTTAAAATATAAAATTTATTCTTTAATGTGATTTTTAAAAGTTTACGGTTGATTAAATTATTCTGCGATATTTCCTCGAGAAAATTAAGAAAAATTAGTATTTTAACGACTTAAGTTTTTTTTATGAAATCCGTTAAAACAGCGGCAGCACACACTGGAATATCTCGCCGACGTTTTTCTTTCGATATAACGCGATAAATATTCGAGAATGACACTTCAACAGCGGTAATTCCTTTCTGTTTATACGTAGAAAAACTCATACAATAAATATTTAGACAGTTTATGGCCTTAAATATCTGTTTTCACAGCCCGTACCAACAGGTATCTCACGCATGGTAAATATATAGTGCGTAACTATCGAGTGCGACATACGAGTGTTTCTCGGCCTTACGTGCAGAGAAATCTGGTTGCTGACGTAATATATGACGAGATTGTAACGTTGCTACCGTTTCCTTACAGGAAACGACCCAGTCTCCGCTTCGTAACGATCTCACGGATACGACATTAGGGTTTCTGTCTGGCGATTGAATGTTATCGTCTATCCGCCTCGACTAAGCCTCATAACGGCCTCTGTTACAAAAGCAGTAATATCCACACCAAAGTATTTCACCCATGGAGTGAAAGAGGCTGTGTAGAAATTGCTTCACCTTCATAATATCTGAGTAGAGTAACACTTCCTTTCATACACTGCTAGGGATTGTTATATGGAAGGGTTAAATTGTTGGTAAAGAGGCTTTATCGCTCGAGTTTCGTATGTTAAAACCCTATTCATTTTACAAGCTATAACGCCTATAAATTTCAATTAAGTAAGAATTTAATTTACCAGTATTGCAATTAACAATAAAATTTATTAAATTGAATTTAAAAAAAAAATATATATATATATATGTATATTTACGTATACACGTAATTTTTAATTACGGTTTAATTTTGTTTGCCATTAAAATATTTTAATATCAACTTAAATCATTTCTCTACCAAGAAGTAGTTTTGGAATATTCAAATATTAAATTTCTGCCAAGAAATAATTCTCTAGCGAATATTTCCGGTTGTGTAATAAAAGATAATAATGGTGGTAGTTGTGTTTAACTTAAGGGCTGAATTTATTTTAGGGATATTTGAATTCTAAATGTGGAGAAAGAGAGAGATGGTCGCGTGCTTTTTTTCCCTTCCCTTTCCCCCTTTTTTACATCCTCCTCCTGGGATACAGATTACCAAGAATCCATTCTGCGAGTCGGATTGAGATTATGGGACGTTGCCTATCGACAACTCGAGGGTACAATTTTCGGCTTCGACTTCTCAGATTGCTAAGCTGACCCGTCTCCCCTACATAGCTTCAGTCCAACGAGTCTCTTGAGAACGATTAGCATCCATATTACCTCGGGCCACCTGAGACGTAACTTATTGGGTGAGATAGCCCGCTCCACCTTCACACTGCATGCTCTACCGAATCCTATCGTTATATTAAACCTTATAGTTGCAGTTAGGGATCACGTGAATTGTCGCATCTAACATGCAATCTATAAAAATATAGCATATATTGGTTTTGTTTATTGTAGACCACTTCACTTTTGCTTCCAGCAAAACTCCCTTTAAAAATGATTCGACTTTAATAAAAATTGATTGCTTGCTTTTTCTATATTAAAGATAGAAAAAAGTACGTGTTTACAAAAAAAAATAGTTTTATTTTATTGGATAGAGAAGACAATTTTTTTTTATTAAAAACTTTAATACAAAATGTGATATTCTGGACAGTTTAATGAATCCACTTCTTGTGTTATAGAGAGGGAAAAAAAAAGAGATTTCGGATATTTGTAACCAACAAAATGCTTCTAGTCATATTGCTGGATGGATTTAGTGTTATTTATGCGGATAATACAGTTTATCATATTATGATGTAAGAAAAAAGTATTGCCTCTTACCAGATTTGTCTTCTACTCCCTGAAAGTAGAAAATGGGCCTAGTCCTCTAGAGGACACAAATCGACAGCCACAACTCTGCATGCCGTTGTCATAGTAACCGTCAGATGTAGGAAGGAGTGAATATTGTCATACAGGTGGGAAAAGTTTACTTCTACCCGTTCAACAGGGTTGAAGCTTTAAAAAGCGGAAAAATGTTCTCAAATTGGCATAATATTCTATAGATCAATTAGTGTATACGTTATAATTTATATATAAGTTTATATATAGGCTAGGAATTGCTATAAAACTCGGCGTGATATTAGTTAATGTAAAAATTAAATTTCTAACTTTATAATTAAATATTTAATGGCCTATTACAAAGTTTTAATAATATAAATCATCATTTTGATGCCGCATCGATTAGAAATTCGGCATATCGAATCGCAACTTCGTGCTTGATGGTACAAGAGAAAGCTTATTCAATATTTAATATAAGCATTGAGTAGGTGCTATTCATCTTTGAATTCATTAATGTAAATTTAGTACCGTTAACATATCAGAATATGGTAGAAAAATTAACATGATGAGCCATGCCTATCGGAATATTTGAATCTTTAGATGATGATATTTTAAATGGCAGTATCATGTAAAATGTATCACAACAACATATATAATATATATAAACCATGCAATTTTTCTGTGTTTTTCCTTTTTTTGTACAGTAAAAATGATTTATTTCTTTCCTATCATTTTTGGATATTCTACTCCCTTCGAGCTTTGTAATCTTGCGCCTTCCTTTCTATCTTTTTTGTGATGGCGATTCTTTTCCAAAAAACGAAATTCATCATTTCTTCTCCAAAAAGTAGCTAAAATTATAAAGAATGAATATAAAAACGTGAAGTATTAATACAGAAATTATTAAAAGAAGTTGCAAACAGAGCTTCAAATTAATTTAAGATTACATTCTCAAAAATTACTTTTAAATGAAGAAGGAGGAGGAAAAGAAAGAAAAAAAAATTGATTTTTTTTTCTCCTCCTCTTCTTTAAGGATTATTATGTCCAGAAATATAACAAGTATGTGTATATATTTATATACATTCTAAAGTAAAACAACGTATATTTTATATATTACAACTGTTGAGATTTATTGAACGTTTAACTTATCAAAAATTTAATGGCGAGTGTTTTAAAATATTGATTGCACTTTTTAGTTGTCAAATAAAAATCAAGATAGAAATGCAGTTACGTAGGAAAAATTTTTACTTTACTAAATGATTTTTTCATATTTCATCCTTGGCAAATATTTTGTTTTATATATAAATATATATATATATATATACTTTTTTCCTAACGTAAGAGTTTTAATACTAACTAAACTTAAGTTATTTATTCAGACATTTTCTATTTTGAATGTAAAAGACTTGACGTCTTTCAATTTCGGTTGGTCTTTTCTTCTACTGTTTTGTTAAAGTCGAATTCTCTGTTCTTTCAATTTTACTTTTCTTTTGAAATGGAGATTTAAGTTTCAGATTTACGATGACGTTATTGCTTTCTAGAGTTTTCTCGGTAAACAGGAGCGATTTAAATTTGTTGATCGCTAGCTGAAAGCCTTTCCTTTCACATCATATAGATTCCTTTCTTGCAAAATAGATTAAGTATAAATGATTTTTCTTGATCATATTACTAAAGAAAAGATTCGTTACTCTCCAAGAAATCTATAGAAATTTTTTACTTATAATACAGAGTATAAATCATAATTTTTTTTAAAGGAAGAATTGAAATTTTGATGAACTATATATAAAATATTTTTCGATTAGTTTATTGTCGAACGGTGAATTTTATGATATAGTATATGGGAAATTGTATTATTTTAAAAATATTTCTATACTCGAAATCATTTAGAGTAGTATTTTCCACCGTAAATGCTGGGAAAAGCAACGAAAAACACAACGTCCTTATCAATATTCTTGTCTCACAATCCCACGATTGAGGTTCTGGATTGGAGTGAGACAATTTCATTGGATACAACTTGATAACCCACTTGTTCAATACTACATACGAACAGGAGAATGTTTTTCTCAATTGCTTTTAGATTACTTGTAATTTATAAAGAATTCCACCAAAATTACAACTTAAAAATAAACCCAACGGGTAGTCATAAAATTGAAAACGGCACGTGATGTTGAAGATAGTTATTTTTCTTCGCACCCCAGTTTAGTTTATAGAATAAAACGAATGTATATTTTAATTTAATGAGTGTTAATGTAATTAGTGTGTAGAAATTACATGGGATCTTCGTAGCTTGCAAGTCTTCAGTGTTTAAGGTTCAGTTGATTGATTAGTTCTTCATCTCCCTTATTCCCGTTAGTAGTTTATCCCAATCGCCCATCCTCATTTGTCTTCTCGCCTATATCTCAGCATTCTTTCACTTTCCTGTCATGTTTAATCGTTTATTTTATTTATAAATAGAGTATAGTAAACAAGTTTTATAAATAAATAAATTTACAAATTAAAAAAACAAATAAGTTTTAATACGGTACCTTCGTAGGAAAAAAAGGGTCAAAGTTTTAATTCGATAAATCCCTCAAAAAATTTTGGCAATATATTTTTTTGTATCACCATTCTGTTTAATCAGAAAAGTGGTTTCTAAATTTCACCCAAAGCTTTTAATTTTAAAGATTTATTGAAAGAGAAATTTAATTTTGTATTTTTATTAAATAGCTTTAGCGATTTTTAGGAAATATATTAAATTACGAATCTAAGTTTGGCAACTTTCTTATTGATTATCTGCAATTTTTTTTCCTTTATTTTTCTGATTTTTTTTCCTTTATATATTTTTAATCAGGAAAAAATATATCTTAAAGATATAAATGAATTTAAATTTTAAAAAATTCTATTTAAAGACTTTTTCTTACGGTTTCTTAAAATTAAAATTTAGTAAAATAATGAGAATTTTTGTAATCTTTTAAAAATAAAAGAAAAATCATTCTAAATCTTTTAAAACATAAAGAAAATTTATGCCGCTTCTTTTAAAAGTATATAAAGAAGAATTTTTTTTTTTTAAATCTTCTCAGAATTTGTTTATATTTATAAAAGATTTTAACGTGTTTTGCAAAAAAATAAAACATTTTCTGAAGGTTTAAAAATTTATTTGAATATATGCAAATATTATTGAAATATTGGTATAATATCACTTAAGAATATTCCGTGAAATCCTAGTTATTGTTCGCTGCAACATCGTTAATGAAAGCAATAAAACGGCTTTAGAATCTTGTCGTTTCGATAGAAAACAGCATTCCATAAGTCAACAAGTGTTCTAAAAACCAGAATGTGATTCCTGACAGAAATACCAATCCGAAGGATTTTAGAAAGGATTTTGTTGCCAAATCCCAGTAGAGAAACCAACAAAATGTAAGCTAACAATCCCGGGATTTCCGATACGAAAGGTACAGGAAATAACGGGGGGAATGAAGAAACTGAACTCTTCGATAGAGAAGTCTCCGCGAAGCTGGCGATTTGAGAAGCGTGAGTCTCACCAACTGAAAGACACTCGTCTCTCGAGACCCTCCACCAGTTACTGTTCGCCTGCAAAAGATCGACCAAAAAAAAAAAGAAAAAATTCTCTTCGATATTGCAATTCGAAGATGCTAGAAAGAGGAAACCAGTTGCCTCCAGGGAAATAGATCCAAGGTAGATTGCTGCGCATTCTGGTCCTTTCTACTTCTAACACAACAGTCTCAAGATGGGGAATACTAGGTGACTTTTTTTCTTTACTGAGGTGAGGTCTAGAAGAATATCCCATAGGAACTGGACCGCACCATATGGGAGAAGGTTGTTTACTCGACAACTGCTTGTGTGTGATCTCAGATTGTTGGCTTCTCCCAAAAGAGGAGGATTTTGGTAGTTTTTTTCATTCACCAGACATTCTGTACATGACGTCGAAGATCTAGTTTTATGTCGAATTTCATTGAACTTCCGAGATACAGCATGGACTTAAAACGCTGCACAAAATTACAGACCCAGTGAATAAATAACTGAAATATTTTTTAGTCCTTTATATAATTTACTTATTTTGAAAATTTACTTTAAATTAGTTAGCTCTATATAATTTTTATTCATAGTCTATCTCGATTTAGGCTATCGTTACTACTTCCATCTCCGCGTTGAAAGCTGAATAATAAATATATGATAATTTTATGAATTATTTAAAATTTTAATAGTTTATATTAAATAGTTTATATTTGCGTTTTAGAACTGAGCAGTATTATTATGTAAATTACTAAAGAAGAGACAAGAGATGTCAACAGTAAATTATAAAGTTTTATGTTTATTTTTGAGAAAATCGATCAGTTCAAATCCACTCTTCTTAATAATTAAAAATGTTTTAGAGTTTATAGAAAATTTATAGTTGTTTCTATAAGAAGCATCTAATGGAACATTTTTTCGACTTTGAATGAAATCTTAATAAAATTTAAAACGTTTCGTCATACTCGAGGGATACCAGGATATGAAAAGATCAAGATTTTTCTAGTTCTGAGGATTTACATACCTCGAAAAAGTTTAATTTTCTAGTCATAAATCCTTACACCACAACCGAGTTTTAGTATATAGATATAACTCCTTTCCTGAGAGGATCTGAATAATATATTATAGGCAGTTATACCGATACGTTGACTAGAAATGTGTCCAAAATGTATCATCTATAATTCATTTCCTTAATATAATATTCCTCATATTTTATTCTTACCTGTAAAACTTTGTGAACATTTTCATTAAACTGATTATAAATAAAAATTTATATTTATATACAGTATACATTTATCTAGATAATAATAATTTTCATATTAATAGAGAGATTACTTAAGCAAAACAATGGAAAATAAAAATATATTATCGTCATTTTAATGATGAAAATTTTTGTAAGTGGTCCTCCTATATAATTTTCTACTATTTTTGCTTAGAATAATGTTTCTATTAATATCGAAGCCATTATTATTATCCAGATAAGATCATCAATTTTATATAAATAGAACTTATTCGTTAATTTTCGGTTTATCACGAACGTGAACTAAAACATGAACATTTTAGAATTTTGAATATAAAATTGATCAGCGAATTTTTAAAAATAAGTCTTACAAATAATCTATAGTAAAATATAAATATTTTTACAATAAATTATAATATCGATTAAACGAATTTAGCATCTGTAAGGAGAGATAAAATGGATATATTTAATACGGAAGAGTTTTATTAGATAAATTTAATTCTCATGTAGAATTATCTTTATAATCCTTAACGAAAATATTCGTTTAGAACACAAAATTATACGCGTTGAAATAATTTAATATGGGAATTGAGCAACGACTATGGAAAATATAAATAAATATTCAAGTGTTAAAGTAGACATGGATGTAAATCTACGGCGAATCTTCGTGTCAGAAAATGACACGAAAATCCTGTAGTAGTTGGAAAAGATCTGTATTAAAAATTATATTTGCTAAAGGTGATAACAAATTTAATAATAATAAATAGTTGCAGAAATATATACAGGAGTTAAATATTTAGTATTAACGATGATGATTAAAGATACAATTATTAGATTAAGTTATAATTATACTACATCAAAAATTAAATATTTTTAATTTATATTAATTTATAATAAAAATACTTATAAGTTAATATCAAGTACTTAAAGCAATTAAATATTTATCATTATAATTTGAAATTAAATAAGTTACTAATAAGTTACTAATTGTAATCTTCGATGCGTTAAAGCACATGTAATGACAGTCTATATATATATATAATACCATACTTTTAATTAAATTATTAAAAATAGCTTTATTTACTTATTTCCTGTAAGAATTATTATTTCTTGACATTGGAAAAAAATCATTTCTATAATTTATTTGACATATATTAAGCGTAGGTTAGTTTAATATGAAAACGGCGAATTATAATTAAGTTAGCCCCTGAAAATAATTTTAAATTCTAGTATACAACTTAAACACGAAATAAAATTATCAGTACAAATAATTTATTAGTCTTTACACAAAAACCGTTTCGATAAACAAAGCATAGAACAATATTCTCCACTGTTTTGAGTATTATGTAATCTAGGTTTTCCCTCTTGATTTGTCATTATGCATCTCACGTAATTTGCTTTCAATTAATTTATACAGAATGATACGCAGATAAAGAATTGTCACATAAATTTCACAATATTTTACCATAAATAAATTATTTATTGTTTACAATTATAAACTAAAATGAAAAGATAAAAATTGAGAGATAAATTGATATTTTATTCATAGAATTGTAATGATTAATGATATATTTGTCTTAGGCCAGTTAAATTATATAAATTATTCAATAGTAATCTTTACAATATTTTGAAAATATCTTTTCATCAATTGATATATAGCATTAGATGACAAAATGATATTTTATTTGTGAATCAAACTATATTTAACTTCATTATCACAATAATCTCATTATCTCAGATTTATATAAAATTATAATTTTGTTTATTCTACATTTGCTTAATATGATTATTAGTAATTAAATTATATTTGATTGATCGAATAGTTTTAATAAAGTTTTACTCATTTTATTGTTATAAATATGTTACGAATATGACAAAGCACCGAATTTGCTGCAAAAACTTTTTTCATCTTCAAATTTTATTTATAATATTTGCTCTACATGCAATGTTTTCTCTCCGTATAATATACTGTTATTTACATTTCCCATATGTTTTTTTATATCAAATATCTTTCCATCATGTAGTTTCTAAAAGGAGTAGTTCCTAATATATTAGATATAGTACTCAAGATGCAGTCCTCATTTTCGTTATTGCTAAAAATTCGATTTAATATCGCGCGATTTGAATAAAAATATTTAAAGTATGTAAAAAAACTATTTAAAATATATTCTGTCAATTATTTTTCAAGATTTTCTATAAGCTGATGCTGGACTTTTCAATCAAACTCTGGACATTCTTGTATGCAGATGAAAGTTCGTTTCCTAGAACGATCTGAAAATTTCAAGTCTCTGTTGTAAACGGTTTTCGAGATATTCATTAAACATAAGTGGAGAACGAAGGAATAAAATGCTGACATGTCTTTTTTTTAATATTAAAACATTCGCTTTTTTTTGTAAATTAAATATATTTAATAGGTTATACGTTCAGCAGCGAGTCGTTAGTAAGGCATAACTGTAATTTCATTGTGAACCGATAGTATTATGATTCTTTGATCAAATTTTAGATCATTTCTAAATGTAATGCTTAAATTAATTACTTATCAGGAATCTATACTTAAAGCTACAATTAATATATCACTGCCAATCGATAATAAGAATTTCACCCAGTGTAATTCATCAGATAGATGCAGAGATTCTTATTTTGTTCGGTTCTGATAAAACAAACTAAATTATTCGACTAGTTTAATCTATTAATCATAACTTAATTTGCAGTAATATTGATTCAGATATAAATTACTTGCCTAGTATATTCTCTTCTTTTCGTTACATGGAGAGCATTTGTTGGGTTTACACGCAACAATTCAAATCAGTTTTCACTTACAAATATAATTAACGGTTGCAAGTCGAAAAAGACAAACGTGATCGATTAGACTTAACCAGATTTTAATATTGAATTTTTCTGTTATGGTAAAAGGCCTGTACGATGGAAAGAAATCACAACTTTAACTTTTCGATTAATTTTGTTTGAAGAAAACTTATTATTAGTTCTATATCCAACTAATTCCGAAAGCAATTCGTTATAAAACCTTCAAGGAAAATGTATTCTTTCGTCCAAAGTAATTCTCAGGTAAAGAAATGAATGTCTAGAAATCGTTTTGAAAACAGCCCGAAGCTGTGGAAAAATTTTAATACCAAAAGGGGGATAGTTATCCATATAGAGAAACATTTGCAGAAGATGTAAAATAAATTTTATATATATATATATTTATAAAAGTTTTGCGAGAAATATTTCTTTGCCAATAAAATATTCAATGTAAATCAATAAATGTTGTAAAATTTTGCTTAGTCTTAAAAATGTATTGGCAATTTTTATCCAAATCAATTAAAGGTAATGGACGTTCCATAAATCAATTCGGTATTGAAATACAGCATTGCGTTCTGAAGTTATCATCGAAGAAATAAAAGTAACAACTACTGTCAATCCGGTATTTGAGATATAACAAGCGATAAACAATAAGATTTATTATGTTTCAATGAATAAATGAAAGATTAATTTGAATCTAATACCGGTCAATACATGTAACGCTTGTTTTCTTTCTTTAATCGAGTCGTACACTTGTATAATATTCAGTATTCCACAATATAAATAATTTAAATATTAAAAATGATATTTTGATGGGTCGTATTTTTTTAAATCCATTACTCAAGAAAAAATACGATCCATTACTTATCAAACTACCATTTTCACATAGATACCAGATGGACTAAGATCTGAATATAATTTAAAATTGAAATCCAAGAAAATGGAAATATAAATTCAACAAAACTTTAGAATTATTAATCTGCCATTAAAATCGGAATAAATAATAGAATTTAGCGTTATAACCGGAAGAAATAAGATTTTCCGTAAATTTCTTCCTTAATAATAACATCTGTATTAGACAATATCTGATAGAATTTAAAAATTTAGAGAAGTAATTTAAACAGATATAAATTTAGTCAACATATTAAGCATTTTTAACATTGAAATCTTGTATTAAACAATAGTTTCCATAACAAAAATCAAAAGAATAGAATGCTTCTCCAAGAAAAAAGTAGTAGTATCTAGCATTGATCGATTGAATCTTAAAAAGTTAAAAAAAGATTTAAAATAATACACATCCTTATTATCATTCAGTTGTGTTTTTGTTACTAAAACATATACTAGAGTTTTTGAAGCAATTATCTTTGGATAGAGGGAAAGTATTCCAATCGGGATTAAGTTAGATTTTCTGCCTACACTTACTCATGCTTCAGAGTATTAGCTTTGGACCGAGTTAATCTTTAACTGAAGATGGGAAAACATAATGCTATTTTTTTGACAATGAATCAATACTACAGATAATAAATGGGATACGACTGGCTTTAATATAACATCAAAGGTTTTCTGATTCATATAAATAACAATTTCTAGGACACCGATAAAGTTTTCTATTAGATGAATTTTGTTTACTTATTATTATTCTTTAACATCAGCTTCCAAGATTTGAAAGGAGGAAAAAAAATATATGTATAAAATTATTATTTTTTTAATTAAAATTGATTATTTGAATATAAAAAGATGTATTTTTTAATCCCAGAGAGATATCAAAACTATTTAATTTTTTTTTATCTCTATCTTTATTTAATTAAACAGTCGGTCGGTACTTTTGAAACGAAACTAGATTAATAAATAATGCATCAATTATTTTTTCGGTTTGATGTATTTCTTTTTGATTAGATTTCTCATGTTTCCTTCATTATTATCCTATACTGTTTTTGATGGCAGACCGCCTTTTTTCCATAAAAATGATAATCCGAAAAAATTTAAATATTACTTTTAATTTTCTATACTATCGATTATTTAATTTATTATAATTAAAATTATGTTAAATTATAATTAAATCGAAGCGTTTAATTATAATAAATTCACACACGACGATATTTTGACTCGACCAAAACCGGATATCAAAAGAAAGAAAAAGAGCATTATCGTTTGTCCAACAGGATGTCCACAGCTTTGATGGATCATACGGAGAATAAAAGATAAGAAGGAGAAACTTTAGCTGGAGACTGATTTTAAAGTCGACCCTTCGTTGAAGATAAAAGGACCTCAACTTCTATAACTCACAACCGACCTCTTCGCGAACTCTGCCTTCTGTTATCAGTAAACTTCTTTATACTCTTCCTCCCTGCATACTTCTAAAGATAGCGGGACGATCCCCAAAATTCATCCACGGTTATCGGGCATTATAACGTGAAGGATTGCTGAATTATGGAAGATTTGGATGACTGAAGGTGAAATATCACCAGAGACTCCAGTTATTTCGCTTCACTGGATGCTGGCTTTTTTTTTCGCCCAGTGTCTTTTATGTAAATGGGTTAGATAGTTGTAGCACATCAGCCAGAAAATTACAATTGAGCTTTTTATAAAGAAAATTTTCACTTGATGGCTTATAATTGCTCTTAATAATTTAATAAAAATAAAAATAGTTAAGAAAATGTGTTCTTTTTTTTTCTTTTTCTTGGTAAAGTTTCTCGAGATATCGAGCTTGTTTATTATCCTTCATTTTAAGATAAAATTTTTAGGCTTTACGAATCAATAAACGTAGACATAAAAATCAGGAATCAAGTTCAATGTTATCACTACGAGTTTCTTCCAAAAAATAAATTCGATTCGTCACTAACCTTCGTAAATTTCTTTTTTTATTATCTGTTATGAAAAAACATGAGAAATTTTCGATAATGCATCCTTGGGGATAAAAATGGATTCAATAGTATCTTCTCAACACTCACTATTAGATACCTTACTTTGGTTGCTTAGGGGCATTACTTTAGCTATGTCCATAGCTTTTAGAATATAGAACTCCTTGACTTTCGATCACTTGTAGCTTCTTGACCATTGCAGTTATTGCTAGGATATTGATTGTGAGGAATAGAAAGAAATAGGAAAACGTTTCTTTTCAATGCATTCCCAACGTAGTAAAGTTTTATCTTATATAAGACAATATATTGTATTGCGAAACACATATTGCATTCAATACTTCTTTTCGATAATGTTTACTACAACTTATTTTATTACCCAAGACAGTTTATTTAAAGATATATATATGTAAGTATATGTATTTATATATTTATATTTCATTAGTATTCTTTAGAAAATTTTAATTACAATTTACACAAAAATAAAGACTGTATTTTGTTTTTTATTTATATTTTTGTTTTCGGTTGGATTTCTCTGCTATTTTTATAAAATATTATTTCTCACATTTTATATGTAAGAAAGCGGTTTTAGTGAGGGAATTTGAATGTATTCAATTCAATAGAAAGATAAACTATGTGAAAGGAATTATTGATGATAAGAATTCATTTTCTTTTTTCTTTCTATAAATGAAAATATTTGGAATTTTCTGTTTTTTTCGCGAAAATTCTTGAATAATAAATGGATATATAATCAATATCTTCTTAGTAGTAAACTAAAGAGGAAATAGTTATTCTTTCAGTAGCTGTCATATCTTATATAACATATTATCTTTTCTAAACAAAGAACCCCATTACGATGTGCTTGGTTTCTCTTAAATTCTCTCTTCTAAACGTAGATATCAAGAAATATATTCACAATATTACTTATCTTTTTTCTCATTTTTTTCGTTAAAGGCCAATCTATGCTTATAATAGGCCTATTTTCTCGCCCGAAGAAAGACTTATATTGCCGTTTCAGATTAATATAGAGAAAAATATTCCGTATAAAAATTAGATTATGCCACATATTTCTCCATAAATTGCTTTTCAGTTCGTGATGAATGCACGTCTAGATCCGTTTTACGTCTGCATCTATGCCTACATCCAGTTTTGGTTTATCAGCTTTATTTCACTAATACAGATGATAGAACTTAATCCCATAGTCGCTCGTAGTGATGTCGACTTTTATCCTATGAATACGATTCCGAATCGGATGTGGAAATTTTCCCAGAGAATTGAATTTGGAAGCTCCATAGGAAATTGTAAATTTTTTAGTAAATTCTTCACTGTACTGTAATGATCTTATCGGATTGTTATCTGATATTAATTTGTATGAATATTTAATGTCATATTTACATTTTAATACGTTTTTCTACGCTATTTTTATATACATTACACGTGGAAATGCTTATCTATGCACAAAATTGTATGGAAATATAAGTTAATTTTAATAGATTTAGTTGACAAAAAGATGAATAAATTTTCATATAATTACACGCGAAATGTTTTATATTTGTAAGCTTTGAAGTGATGTTACACGAGAATTATGTTATAGGCTTTCATCTATCTTGTAAAAATTACAAATGATGATATATAGGCTGCTTTATCTGTATGAATCCACTCATTATTGAGAGTAATATAACTTATAATCATATTAAAACATAACTCCTAATTGTTATTTAAACGGAAAATGGGAATAACGAGAGGAAACTTATCTATTATTGGATTAATACGGGTAATCCATATCAAGCTAGAATTTTCAACCGTTATCTTCATGGGTAGGCAAGAGTAACATTGTCAAATCCTATTCTAATCTCGTCTCTCGTTCATTGAAACGTAACGCCAAAGACTTGGCAAAATAGCTTGGTTGTGTCGTTTACTAGCTGAGCAGAGAAGGCTGTACCTAATCTCATTGCACTTCTAAACCCTAAAGGGAATACGAATGTGCAGCAGAAACCATCTTTGTCAAAGGCGATTATGTGAGTTACTAGGGATGTCGCATTATCCAAAATGGAAGACATCAAAGGGAAAGGGTCCATCCTTATCCACAGAGTTGGAAGATATTTTAACAGCTTTCGCTCACCGTTATTACGATTACATAAATCGTTAGTCTTACTAGAAAAGCGGCTTTTCCTACCAGATAGCTTTCCATGTGAAAAGTTGCTAATTAGCATCACGTGTTGGGTAAAATGCTTATTTTGTAGCATTCGGGTAATGTGATAGGCTTATTATTATTATTACTATATAAAGTTACGTTATACATTTGAGAGAATTTAGTATATTTAGTCACTTAATTGAAAGATAATATTCCTTTTGAGAAATACCATTACCTCAAATGTGTTATTTATTAAAATAATTAACAAATTTCAATTATCGTAAAAGTCTAAAGTAGTTTTGAATACGTTACTAATACCAAGAATTACTTGGGATAAGTTTGAAAGTTTCGAATATCGTTCCATTTATCCATATTTACCGATTTAATTAGCCTATATTCAAGTTAATTAATCCGAATAAATAGCTTCGATTTTCGGACATTGTAACCCAATCAGACGTTTTTGAAAATGTCAAAATACTAAGCGATTTGTTCGTTAGAAGGTAAACACAATTAATGGCTTCCTCGCTGAGTGGCCTAATTTCTTCCTAATTCTTTCTTGACAATAAGATTTTTTTTTAAAAATAACAAAATAGCAAACTTTGCCAATTATTTTTATTACAAAAATTAAAATAAATAATAATTTACATTTTTGATAAAGTTTAAAACGAAACTTTTTAAAGAAATTTTTATTTTAGTAAGATTTAATTTTATTTTTCGAAGTTATTTAACATTTTAAAATATTTTTCCATTTTCATTTTTACATTTTCTATTTTAAAATTTGCTTCTAACAACTTCGTGTAAAATTTTATAACGATCGTATAATTTAATTTAATTTAATTTTCACTTTTAGCTAATATTTTTCAAATTAAAAACAAAAAGAAAGAAGAGAAATCTTTAAAATTTAAGCAGATTTTTCTTTATTTGAAAGAATAATAAAAATTATTTAATCTTCTAGCGCATTTTTAAAGCTTTTAACATATTGGCTAATTTAAAAGTTGAGTATAAAAGTATGAGCAATTATAAAATATATGAAGGAGAAATAAGAGAATTTGATAATGAAACATGGAGATAAAAATAATTTTAAAAAATTTGAAAATTTTTGGTTTGTAAGTGGCGCTGCAGTTTAATGCGTCAAGTTGGAAAAATCGATCGCTGGTACCAACAAGTGACGTCAGTGGTATGCCGAGTAAAACTGTTGCATAGCCTGTTAGTCAATTGAAGGAAAATATGTTTAAGGAAAACGACTTTAGCAAAATGTTTAAACTTTAAATAATTAGAAAATTAACCCGAAGGAAAATTTTAATGCACGTTTAAAGATGAAATTATATCTCTAAACAAGAGCTTGAAAAATTACTTTTACGAGATTAGAATGCTAATGACTGCAACTTCAAACTACATTTTAAAGTTTTCGGTGTTCATTAATATGATAAATGATGATATAAGTTAATATATTAATAATACTTGTTAAAATTATACGAAGTAAATCTAAACCTGTAATAATATATAAAGCTTATAATATAAAAGGCGATAGAAATAACAACCTACCACCTCCATTCGTTATTAAAATTAGACTTTACGTAGTTTTATCTTACTCATCCAAGGTAATTCTAATTTATTAAAATTGATCTATTCTATTAGTTTCTCTTTAGAAATTTTTATTATTATTGTTTATCAGAAATCTGCATTGATAAGCGCTTTTTTTTCGGGAAATTGCTATTTTATTTTAAGCTTTTGTGTTATTTTAAAGTTTCTGGAGGCGCCAAACTCCTTTTCTAAGGTTTTAAAAAGCATAAAATTCTCGAAAGAGGATTATTTTAAACACAAACCTCGAGAGAGATAAAAATACTAAAACAGTGTTGGATACAGTGAAGCATTTCAGTATAGTAACAGTATTTTTTGGAATATTATATAAAGCATTGTAAGTAAAACAAAGCATACATTGCAAATTAAGTTCAATGATACGAAAATTCGTGATAAGGGAAAGGATGCGTATCCTATACAAATGCCTTAAACTTTAGACTGGATTCTTCTTCCGTTGACTTACACTAAGAGAATATAAATTGTACAATAGCTTATATAAAAGAGGAAAACAATTTTTATATACAGTTAAATAATATAAATCACCTGTAGTTAATAATTCAAGTCAAAACGAATTTGCCGAATTGATATTTTTAGAAAGAAAACAAACGAGAGTTTCTGAAAAATTAAAGATTAACGGAAGGTTAAATAGCTAATTTGTTTTAATTTCGCCTTAGAAGATAAAAATATTTACTTTATAATGTCCCTAATAGTTGTTTAGACAAGATAACAATAAATTGGTCGTTCCGTTCTCCAATGTAGAGTGCAATAAAATTCTTTTAAGAAAACTCTACCAAAAGATTTATGAATTACATTACATTCCAAATGCGAACTACCAATTACCTACTTAAGGCAGTTTAGAAATATATGTAAATGGCTTCATGGCACGCTACGGGATGCAGACAATCACTTTCAATGTTATTTAATCAAGATATGTTTGGATACGGCACAAACTCTTCTCTGAATGAAGTTTTGTGTTAGCTGCGAACCTCTGATTTAGTGTTCGTGGCACGAGGTACGTAGTGTCACGTATTCGACAAACGATGTGCACTCCAGTAGAAAAATGTGAAGAGAATCTCAGGGGAATCATTGCTGTTCAAATGCGATTGAATCAACGCAAAACACTCGATATCATCCGAGTAGCGACCTTGTTTCTAAGGAAAACAGTAATAAAATAACAATGTATTGTTTCGGAACTAGCTTTGACTTACTGTCAATCATCGAAAACAATAGAAACTCGTGTCTACTCATTAATTTTATAAATGTAAATACTTTTTAAACGAATGTTTACATCAATATCTATTATATACTCAATAATATATAAGAAAAATAAGGAAATATTAAATTGTTTCAAATCTAACAGCGTCCGTTTAAAATGTACGCTATATTATACATATATAATGTATATTAATGTTCCGCTTGTAGTACGTTAATGATAGTTTAATGATGTTAATTATAAGAATAATAATTTTCTTAACACTATTCTCATATTTATTATCGTTATGTTAATTTAATTATAAAATAGCTTACATAAAAAAAATCTTCATTAACTTTTTATATGAAGTATCTTAGTTTTAATAAATTTTCTTAGAAACTTTAAAGTATTTTACGAAGAATTTTATATAAAAATATATATATATTTTTTTTTACTGAAGAGTATTTAAATATATATAGAGAAAGTCATATTTATCAAAACTATTTCTTACAGTTTTAAAATAAAATTGGATAGATTTTCCAGAAATTTTAAACAAAGTAAACTTTCTCGCTTATTTTAAAACATGTTTTTAAAATCAATTTTCGGTATAATTTGTGGTAATATAATTATATTCTGAGTTTACGACGAACGTACATTAGTAGTGTACATGTTGCGAATAATAATGTAAATATTATAAATAATTCAACATTTAACATTTTAAATAATGCCTGCATTGAGAATTTTAGATAAAAAGAAAATTTATCACTTTCTCAATTAACGTATATAATTTTAATTAAATTATTTATTTGAGCAATAAAAATTATTTTAGCCCATGATAATTTTTTTTACCTACACATAAATTTTAATTACGCTGTATTTTTTATACTAATTTTCTTTTGTACTAATAATGCTAATAAAGTTTCTTACGTAATCTTCTATGTGGGAGTTACATCATCCGTATCAATGTTTAAAAATACATCAGCACACTTTATGAGATATAATCGTCTAGACAGACTCACCATTGAGTATTAAAAAAACATCAATTTCTCTCTCCAGACTTTTATTTTCTGTAATGAAGTTCTATATTGTTATCAATAACAATGAAAACGTTGATTGTGGAAATATATGTTATATTATACTCTTTCTTTATTCTTGTATAGAAATTTATATCTAGAAGGAACCTGTCTTACAAGCTGGAAAGTTTGATTCGGGAAAACAAGTATTCAATCTATTGCAACGTTATATCTAATAAATGTATAAGTTATTACTGGATTATAATTTATATCTCATTATGTAAATTTATATAGAATTGTATAGAAAAGTAAGAACTTCAATTTACGCGGATATCTGGATTGTATCCGTATCATTTTTGAATTTCAAAATCGTCTAGATTCTAAATTTTATTCTATTCCTTTGAAAGTTCAAATTTGAATGAAATCTATTTTAGGTAACCGTAGATTTTATTTTTCTATTGAAGAAATAAAAAAAAAAAATAATAGAAAAAATTATGAATCGAAAATTTTTGAAAGTATTAGACTGATTCGAGCATGAAACAATTTTTTAAAAAAATCTCCCCTAAAAAATTATAATTTTAACTAAACATAAAAAATTAATTTAAAAATTTTTGACATTAATGAATGTTGTTAAAAATTCGCTATAAAAATTCTATAATTATATTTAAAATTAATTTAAGTAAAACTTAGTTTTATTTTTTAATCTTTTGAGAGATTTAAGGGGGTTGGAACCTGTTGATACGAATCTGGATAAGCAATTTTGACTATCTTAACGCCATTTATTTTAGCGTAAATGTATCATCATCACGCAATGTTTAAATAAAATTTCTATTTAAATAGAAAGGGAAAATTCATCAAAATGACTAGAGAATCCATTCTTGTTTATAATCATGGAACAAATAAAGAAAATGAATATCATTATCTTGATTGAGATACTAGTTTTATAGAATTTTCTAATTAAAAATTTATTTTTTGAATATTAAATTTTATATACGAATGCACGTGATTTATAATTAAAAAATGTTTAAAAAAATGGTCATTTTAATTTAAAATAATATATACTCTGTAGCCTATATTTTATTATTAATGTGGTATTTTACGAAAGAAGATCACTTGAATTTTTAGGAAATAATACAAATAACTTCGATTAGATTTGGCTGACTTTCTTAATTTTATGAAAATTATTAATTAAATTAAAGATTCTATAACTGGACAAAGGCAGTAGATAAGAAAAAGAAGCGATAATACAACTGCTTTTTTGCTTCTAAACGTTAACAACGCCCAAGAGTGCAGATGCCCGAAACTTTACAACACCAGCAGCAAGCAGAAGAAAACCAGCAGTCACAAGTTCGGTAGCAGAATTGCGGCGACATGGAACCGATTGGGATGGATCTCTTCAACTTTTATGTCCCCACCGATAACTAATGGTTCAGGTTGACAAAGGACTACGGTTACACTCAACCTCCTCTTGGAATGTTGTTGCTGTCCAGGGAGATACTTTGACGCTTTACAGCTTTGGTGGTCTTCTGTCAAAGAATGGACAGTCCTCTGCTGCCAATACGGATTTCCAACTAGATATGTTAGTTAGTCAATGCAATAAACTTCCTTTCTTCTTATTTAATACTAAAACAGTTCTCCCTCTCTTTTTTTATGATGCTTCTACTACAACTTAGTGGAAACATTTTTTAATCGATGCAGGCAATTATATGTAGAATGATGCATATTTATGCTTAATTTTTTAAAGTTTTCACTTCTTTAAACGATTCCATATTTCGATATTTCTCAAAATTTTAATGCAGTTTTAAAAGCTAAAACAGCGTAACTTCCGTTGCATATTTAACTAATGAATATTAAGCAAAAATTCTTTATTAGTCGTCTTTTTAAATTAAATCGTTATTAAGTTACGTTCGGGATCATAATTAAATATTCATTTACTGTACAATTATTTAATTGTACTATTATTATATTAATATTAACTTTACAGTTATTGCTGCATGTTAAATTTCCTATCGTTTAATTTAATATTCGACAATTTAATGTCTTTTCGTATTCTTTTTAACACGAAAATTATTCGAAGAATCAATGAAAGTATTCGGAAAATATTCTAAATATTTTAATAGCTTTTCGTAGTTTTAGAATTTTCATTTGATCGTGAAGTTGCATTAAAGTACAATTAAAAGTGATTTCTACTCTACTTAATTTGCTTTCCGATCCGATGTAAATGGAGTTCGTTTGCTTCGAGCTTTATATTAAATATTAAGCATTTTAATGCAATTACAAAGGAATTTAACCGATATTATTTATTTTTTGAGTATAAATGACGTGTTTTGTAATCTGTCCGTCCTTCAGGAGTCGAAGGTAGGGAAAATAGTTAAGAAAGTAAGTCCACTCTTTCCAACAACTTTTCTTGCGATAATGTTAGACATTTTCCACAAGTTTAGAAGTAGTAATAAGACATGAATCATTTCAGGAGTGCAATTCCGATATTTGCCTAGACGGACTATGAAAGTAAGAATACGTAAGCAGGGACCTCACGATAAGTTTTCAAGTTGTTAAGCTGGGCTTCACTATTTTACTACATCTCAAAGTGTTCTTAAGAGACTCGGTAATCGAGTTTTGTGCTGATATATTGAAAGTTAGGAAAAAGTCTTCCTTTCGAAATTGTTCAGAAAATTTAAATTTCAAAAGTGATGTTTATTTTCCGAACTCGATTCCCTGACCGTATTAAGTTTCGTCAACGTAATCTGAAAGATGATTAGATTTAACATTACTCAATCTATTCAACTTGGCTATTATATAACTCGTCCTATTACCATTTTTTCTTATATAAAGGCATATATTTATTATTTTAATAATGGTGACGAAAGAATGCAAACTCAACGTAAGTCAAAAAGCCATTTTGTTTCCATCATCGTTTCGGTGCAAGAAAGAAAACTGGAAATTTAGGAATGTTTATTGCTATATTATGCTGATTCAACTTTTTTATAGGATCATGTTTATATAAAATTGCTAAAATTCAGATGAAATAATATCCTGTCATCAGGAAGAGGATGATACCAACTAAAAATGGAAGAAAGTTTATAGTCCTTGATGTATACAACTGAATAAGAAAGAAGTGAAGTGGTCTATGTAATGTGCCGAAAGAAATTTCGACTGAAACTATTTTCTAGATGGAAGAAAAGACGTTCCGAATTATTCAAAATAACGCTTTTTACGTAGCCATTCTTTTAGGTATTTTCATCAAATAATAATGAAGCGCAAATAATTTTAACCTGAAAGACTGTATTCTTAACTATGATACAATTTATATGCAAAAAAATGATTTAAAATATATAGGCCTGTATTTAATAAATCTGAAAACCTTTCTTTATTCATATACAATACTTTATTTGAATATAAATAGATTTTTCAAAATTAAAACTGTGCGAAGCGATGTTGAAAATAGTAGAACTTGCATGAAAGAAAAATATAAAATAGTCTCATAAAGATATGAATTTTTTTCTTATTTATTGAAATTGATAAATTTACATATTGATATATTTCCCCTATTATTCTATAAATACTATATGTGCAAATCATGTTTAGACTTTCAAAAATATGAAAGAGAAATTCATGAAAGATATGCTTAAAAATCGTGCAACAAATTTTAATAGTGGGGTTTTGTAAATAATTCAAACGGTTTCGTGTCGCAAGTCAAACATTATTCAATAATATGCAGTTTTCTATGCTATTCTAAGGTCTCGTTTTGTCCCTTTAAAATATTAAATATATATATCTAAAATATTAAATGCAATATGTCCAAATTTTTAATTTAATCATTATATTTTGATTCTTAAATTCAGTTTATTATATATATATATAATAAAATTGTAGAAAAATCTTATTATAAAATATATATAAATTTCTTAACGTGTATAGATTTATCCTTCTATTTTGGGTTAGTAGAACAATTATTATTACATTTTTTAAATCTGTTTGTGTGTGAGATAAATCTAAATTGTTGGAGTCAGCTTTACTTATTCATATAATTGTTACATTTACAGTGGCAACTTAATAATTCAATTTATAAACAAATAAAGTTAATGTATTAAGTGACATTGTTGCAAATAAGCTAATTTTATTTACTTCGTTATAAATCAGGTACGATTGATGGAAATTCTTTCGCTATTCTGCATAGCTAATAAACACAGACGTTGCGAAATATACTAACGAATCTTTTCTTGCTAATTAAATGTATCCTTAACTGGAAAAATATTCTATGCTGTAATGTTCACAAATATTAAAATTTTATTCATTTACTTTTTGAAATTGACAAACAGCGCAAAATTGAAGTAATATTGAAGAAAATTGATTATTGAAATAATCTATATTATATGATCACATATATTATTTTTGAAAATATTTTAATAATGAACAAAACTGGAAATGCCTAAAAAGAATTATTAAACAGCAAAAGATATAACAAAAATTGAATATACAATTGTCTCATATTATTTTATAAAGTTACAAAACTCTTTTTATGATAAAAAATATGTTATTTTGCCTCAATATATCATAATTAATGAATGATAAGTTGTTTTCTATGTGCACGTTTTCATAATCAGCACATCTTTTTCTTCAATATAGCTTGTAGATTGTATCCTGCTTTAATATTCTGCCGGTCCACTTTCTCTGCTATACATAATAGAAATTATTTTCTGATATTTAAATAAGAACATTCAGGTTTATTTTATTAGAGAAAATTAAGAAATTTGTATAGGTTATGATTATTTATTATTTTTTATGGATCCTCTGAGTTTCTTCGCGTTAGATAATTTCTACTCGCTACCTCCTTTTCGGTAGCTCTAACCTTATGTTTTATATATAAAAAATCACTCAAATTCATATGAATTTTCGTAATTCTACTATAATTACTTGATTTTGTTTTTAATTATGAGAAATTACATATACTGTAGTAACAACAATGCAGACAGAATTGAGATTTTTGATTTCGTGTTTTTTAAATTTGATAGAAATTTTTTATTTCCATGAAATATTAATTTCCAACACCCAAAAATATGTAAGTTATTATAACATATATTATAAAATATATAAATTCAATACTGTGGATGAATAACGCGAGATCACTTATAATATGGATAAAATATAGACCCGATATAACGCAGGTGTTACGGAATTTTTATTCCCAAACACCTACGTTATATCGGGTTTACAGTGCAATTTATCAGTTGCTATACCGATATTTTTCTTCTTATGATTTCGCAATTATTTATTAGATTTATCTTTAATCTGCTACATTAAAATAGATGTAGTTATATCAGAAAAATGTAAAATCATTAGCGAGTATATTCGGTTTCTCTTTTTGTTATATAATATAAAATAAATAATAATAATAATTGGCATTTATAGAAAATTAATATTAGTATAATGTAATATTTATTAGTTCTAAAAATTTAATAGTGAAATATATATTCATACTAATTATTAAAATGAAGTTTTATCCGTTAAATAATTTCTAATTTTCTTTTAATATAAACAAATGTTTAATATATAATCATTTACATGATTTTATTTATAAATTGAATAGCTAATAATAAGTATAAAATATGTTATTAACCATTCAACAGATTTTAAATGTAGATAATTCGAGCAAGTTTCAAAAGAGAGATTTCAATAGCAATAAAGATATATATAATACATTTCAAATTATTCTACTAATAGATTAATTAATTAATTAAATTTTATTATTGAATTGAATTAATTAGTTGAGAAACTTTACAATAGAAAGAAAAATAAAATATCAAATAATGTAATAATAAAAGCTGAAAACAGGATTCCGTATATAGAATATGTATATTGGTTTTAGGTTAAAATGAAGTTTTTCGTAAACAAATATAAATTTATATTGAAAACAAAGTATAAAAGAGGAAAATGATAACACTAAAAAGTAAATTACAAAAGTTTATTCAGTAATTTTTATTTTTAAATCTTCCTTTTGTTTTTGTTCATTAAATTATCATTAACGTCGTTTTTAAGTAAATATGATATAAAAATATCTCCAATTCTATTCTTATTTAATAACTTACCAATAATTTTAGTGCGGAATACTATTATTTTTGTTCTCATACAACATTTTAAAATATATTTTACGTCATCATCGATAAAGAATTTTCTTTCATATAATAATTCAATTTTTAATAATGTGAAACTAACTATATTCTTGGCATACAAGGCAACATTCATTGTATTGTTTGTATGTTATATGGTTTTGATTACTTGAAAATATGTTTGGAACAGAACTTAGGAATCAAATCATCAAAATCTCTAACTGTAATCCTGCTGTTTACGTTCATTACACAACAAAGAATAATTTCTTGTAATTGTTTCAGAAATATATCTAATATTTCTTACATAACTTATAAGAAGTATTGGATATATTTCCGATACATTTCCTGTCTTATATTTTCATTTCCATTAGTTTGAATTCGGTCAGCTCTTTTTAAATCACATACCAAAAGAATTTTCATATAAAAAATAAAATTTCATATCATGATTACACTCCTAATGATAATTAATTAATTAATTAGTAATTAACGTAAACATAAATTAACCTGAAATTTTAATAATGTATCTATATATATTTAAGGCTGGGCTGTATTTTCTGATGCATACAATACTTGCAGAAAATGTTTACGCTTAATTATATCGTAAATTATAGAAGCTATGATGTAATTGATCGTATTCACTATATTTATTGTCTCATAATTACATCAACAATAATACTATAAATTATATTAACAATTTGAGCGCATTAATTATATTCTGTCATTATAGAACCATGACATGCTGTTTCATTTGTCCCATTATAATTATCCTTTAGATAATAATTTCTATTCACATGAAGAAAGACAGTTACACGTAATTATCCATTGTATTACTTTATAAATTTCAATTATTCACCATTCTGCTTAACTTTTATTTGAATTTATAGCGAAACATTAATAATATAACTCATTCATTTTCATATTTTAATCCGTTAGTTAGCTACAAGTTGTTCAATTTAGACATCTTCTAATCAATTTTTCATCTTCATCATCTTGTAAATTTTCTATTATGTTTCATAATATATACATCGAATGATAGTTTCTGCTGTATGAATACTTCAGTTTTAAAGTGGGTTAATCGATCATTCATCAAAGATCTTAACGAGATTTTTGTAATTTTATCGAATGGTTAAGTTAAGATAATTTAATTTTATCGAATTATTCCTGATTAAATTATCCTTTTAATTAATAGGAATATTCTATTTTGAAAGCTATTATTGATAATTTTATTTCTTGTATAATATATTTTTTATAGTTATTAATCATTGCCGCATTTTATCTAGAATAAAATAAGTTTAAAAGTTCGTTGAAGATATATTTTACAAGAAAAATTATCGTAAATTGTTCCGTTCACTATCATATATACTGTAGTACATGTATACTGTACATTACTTATATTGTTTACAAATAAATAAAAATCACAGAATGTCACGAAAGAAAATACTTTGATAAAATTAAAAGAAAATATCTTCGTATTATTTTCATTATTATTATAATTTTAACATAAATTTTCTTAATATCAATTCAATGTAGATTGTATTATTTGTTTTGCTGAAAAAATGAGCTTTTAATGAAATTTCAATTAACTACAAGATGAATTAATTATCATTGTTTTAAAAATATTTCATTTGGTAAAGTTCTCTTGTAAATATATATACGTAATTAAGATTTAAATGACGAATTTAACAGTTATGATACTCGGTTTTAATTATTATACACTTTGAAAATGATAACGCTGTATGCTTAATCATTATCTTCCGCACTTAACAGAATTAAGTCGGTCATAGATCTTAAATATTTTAATTACAAGCACTTTATCTTAACATTGCGGCATACGAACATTTTAAACCTTTCTTTTAACAAGCATATAATACTGTAAATGTAATTCTGCCTGACTGGTGTCAAAAAAGGAGCAATTTTCTCATAACTAGTGCAAGGGCCAATATTAGTACTTTAGCGATTGTTATTAAATTGAAATTATTTGTATAGTCAGTTATTTAATAGGACTCTTTGTAATGTTTTGAAATATGCATATGTCAGACAAACTGACACATAAATACCGCCTTAAGGTCCCAATTAAATAGAAGGCCAGATGGAACTTATAATCATTGTTTGATTATAGCAAACTCCCTTGTTTATTATTTAACTGTGATGTCTTCGGGCGACAATGTATCTTTGAGATTATCCAAAACTTTCAAACACGTCCATCATTGTTATTGCAACGACACGTTTAAACTCAAGGGATCAACCGCGGCAATTTTCATCTCAGAGAGATCTAATTAGGTGTCCCTGCTTTTCTCACACTATTAAACTCTAGATACGGATGACAGCAAAACGTCACCTGAACAAATTTAGCTCCTACTAATCATAGAGAAAGATGAATAATGACTAAAAACAATCCAAGCTTTCTAAACTTCCAGAAGTTTCCTTATTAAGCGTGTAGCACAGTTCGATTTTTGTTTCCAAAGATTATATTGCGTTATCAGATATCTAATTTAAGCTCTTTTAAAGAGGATTGGTTCGAATTATGCACACGCTTCAATAATTAATCTGTTTATTTTTGTTTATCTATTCCATAAGTTCTCAGAATTTCTGTGGCTACAAATATCAATGAAAATAATTTTTAAACACGTACAAGTATAATTGATATTATTAGGATGCGATTTGAAAAAAATGTAGACCTATGAATTCCCACTGTCTGTCCTTTCTTAATCTCGAGAACGGTGTTATATAGATGAAAGTTAAGACTATATGTGGAAAGCTCAGGGACATAGGCCCGATGAACTATATACGAACTTCCAGTATAAACCGGAAGTCACGTGATTTCAATTCAAATTTTCCTCCAGACCTGCACGACTCTGTTGTTATCAGGAAAAGTATAATATACAACGGAAAAACACTAATAATTTGAGATCCAGATCATATATTTGAAATTAAATTAATTAAAAATATAACTAAAAATTGCAACCCGGCATTGCGACAATGTCACGATAATTTCTGATCGTTTTAGATTATTTTTCCATTCCAAAATTATAATCAAAAATTGTTTTTGTTGCAATATTTTATTACAAAACACCTAAGACATGATTACAAAATTATCTTGAAATTACGTATGCATTCAAACATAGTTTTTACAATAAATTCATCTTAAAACAAGAAATTTTATTCATTTTTATTCATGTATTTTTAACGTAGTGGATAAAATTTAATACGATATGATTAAAGAAGCAATTGGATGTATTTGCATTTTCTCTTCTCTCTTACATATATTATTCCACTTTATGACATTGAATTTAAAGCTTTTTCATCATCCAACATACTTTAATATACCTATGAAACACATACTGTTTGCTATGTCTATGTCAAATGTTTCAGTCAATCAGGTAAAATGTCAAGAGAAAAATGATTGTTCGAATGTTTCAGATGATGAATTACTAACAGAAAAGATTTATTTTGAGAATAAATTTAACCAAGAGAAGAAAAATTGTATGCAAATCACGAGAAATAAAATATTCAGGGGATGGGAAGAAAGTAAAAATGTACAGTTACAATGATCAAATTATATCATTTGAACTCATATATTTTGATTTTTTTTTGCTTAGAAGTTTTTTTAAATATAATCAGGGCTACTCAAATATCACTGTAGGGCCGTGGCACAATGCCAAGCAAAAGATCACTAGTCATTAGTGCAAACAAAAATATTCCATTATGAGGTCTGAAAGCAGATCCGTTTTTATTAAAGGAACAAAAAAATAAACCTCTTCTGTGGAGACCGAGATGATTACCACACATTTCTCCACCAAGGGTAGCCATCACGAAAATAAATATTGAAATATGTTGTTAAAGAAACGTTTAATGAGCTTCTTTTTTCCTCTAAATAAAATTGCAAAAAATTCAGTTGCTAATATAAACAAAAACGTTTTGGAAATTATTAATTTCTTAAAATAATATATCAATATATCTACTTTCTACAACGATAGACAGCGGTAAAGAATTTTATTAAAAAATTTGAATTTTAAATATTGTTTTATTGTCTACCTGCGGGTGATTACGTTTTTATACAATTTTTTTTTTATTAAAACAAATTAAAGAACAATTTTAATCATTCAAAAACACGGATACGTCTGATGTAATTTATCGAATAATTTATTTTAATTGTAATTTTTAACAGCGATTTTATTGTTAGGAATAAAATTTAAAGATCGATACGACGATTTAAACACTAAAATAAAATTCCTAAATATTAAATTCTCGGTTAACTTTGATTGATTTTTAATCTTCCTTTCGAATTTAATTTTATTAAGAGGAAAATTTAATAAAATTACATTTTATTCTTCTTTTCTTTTTTAAAAAAATTTTACGTCTTATCGATACCAAAATAGCACAATTTTTTTTGTATTTTTTAAAATAAATTACCTTAATCGTTTTGGCATTATTTATAATTAAACTATTACAAATATTTTAATATATATTTTATCGGTTATTATGAACAAAAATCTGTTTTAAAAGTTCTAAAATTAGCATACTCTTACCAAATATTATATAAAAATAATCGAATTAATGAAACTTTTTTAGAAAGAAGTTTCTTCCTCTTGATGCATTGTAAGTAAATTTACTTTGACATCAATAATTCTGTTACTTGATGAAAGAAATTATTAGATCTGATAGATTCAATAGGTTTGATCTTTGAGAATTTTAAATAATCACAAAAATGTTTAAATTTATTGAATAAGAAATTTTGTGCATTTAAAAATCATTGTAAATATTATATTAAAATATATTTTAAAGCTTGTTTTCACGTCCGATTTTTCAGATTTAAAGAAAAAATAATAATAATTTAAAAACTTATTAAAGAAATATTTTCTATGTTTTTTTTTATTCTAGATATAATTTTTCGTATAGGCTATACTTTCGTTATAATATCCTTTGTAATAAAAATTAATATTACATTGTATGCACAGGGATTGAGAGGAGTAAGATGAGACCCGGGCCAGTCATAAATGTAAACCCCAATCCCTTCCAGAAAGCTATAAAAATATACGAATAAAATCAATAAAGCAAATAAAAAACAGATTTTTGCATCACTTATAAAAGACACTTTAATTTATTTCAATTTTATTGTCATAGTTTTTACGTAAATTTTGGGCGTACGTGTCCAACAACAAGACTAAATGTCCTTGTTACTTCCTTTTCTATTTGGACCTAGACATATATTAATTCTTCGTATAGGTTATGCGATATAAATCCAATACGAGCAATTATTTATTGTGTCATCGTCACAATTCCAGGCTGTAATTTGAAAAAATTGTAGAACTATAAATCCCCATTGTCATCTGTCCATCCGCCCGTCTGTCCGTCCGTTATTCCTTAATCTCGAGAATGAAATTAGATAGATGAAATCCGATAAAGATGTGGAAACCTGAGGGGCAGAAGGCCCCGATTAACTATATATGAACATCCGGTATAAACCGAAAGTTGCGTGATTTCAATTAAAATTTTTCCCCTGAAAGCAGTTAATAGATGACTAGCACGACTTTATTGTTAAAGACAAAGCATGATGTACAGTGGCAAGCCATTACTAATTTGAGATGGAGAGCTTATATTTTAAATTAAATACACTAAAAATATGGTTAAAAATTACAGTCCGACATTGTGACAATGTCACATTAAATAATTGCTCGTTAATCATATTATTTAGTTTAAAATATATGCTTTCCATCTCAAATTAGTAGTGGCTTGCCCCTGTACATTATACTTCTCCTTTAACAATAGAGTCGTGCTGCTTTATTCGTGCTTATTTTTACTAAAGAACTTTTTGTAAGCTGTCCAAAATTTCAATAATGTCACGAATTCCTATTTAATTTTTTTCAATATAATTGTTTTTTTATTCGATTTCTAATTAAATATTTTTAAAAATATTATTTTACTATTTTAATAGGTTTTTATTTTTATTTTTTAGACAACTTTTATGTACTAAAATAACCGTTATAATGCAATAACTTTATCATTATTTACCCCAATAAAAACTAGCAGAGTGCATTATTCTATTATTAAAACATTAATTTTAAATAATATAAAGATTTTTTCTTAAAATATAACTTAATTTTTTAAGAAATTAAGATTAAATTTTGTTATTAAAAACAATTAATCATTTATATAAACTTATGAATAAGTATATTTTATATAAAATTATACAAAATAATTATTAAAATACGATAATGAACAACTTTAATAATAAATATGCGTATAAGTTTTATACAATAAATAAAAGAATAATTTTATTTTTTTTTCTAATAGATAATTTGAATAACTAAATTTTGATCGAATTTAAATTTGTATAAATATTTTTATAAAGTAAAAAAATTCTAAAATAGCTAAAATTATATCAAAACACGAATATGATCGTTTACATAAACTGACTTAAACGCCATCATTATATTATTCTGTTGAAACGATATAGATATTACTCGCATTTTTTTCCTTATTCTTAACTTTGAAAATTGACTTTTGGCAACGTTAAATGATCGACTTCATCAATTTTTTAAGCATAACTGATCAAATATACCCGACTCTGCTATAATGATCGAAGATTAAATATGAATTTTACCGAATTTTTTTCGTTTGCGAGATATTATCGTATATATATATATATTGATTATTAAATAACTCAAGTTATTTACTTATAAAGTTTGTTATTGTTCTTAATTATTGCAAAGTAGAAAATGTGTTGCTTATAAATGAAACTTTTATCCTTATTTTCTTCGATTAGATATAATATATCGACAATTTTGTTATGTTTTTAAACCTGAATGAATGCTCTGTCACGCATATAATACCGAAGAAACATTTAAAAAATGTCTTTTAAGATAATATTCGTGCATTCTGAGTTAAACTGTCTTTAAAAAAATACTATCAATGAAAATTTATCAAGTTAATATCATTATGGAAATCATTTATTGTTAATGTGATTGTTTTAAGATAAAAATATACCTATAGATCTACTTTGTCAAGCGGTACTCAGTCATTTTTTCCTTTTCTTTCTTTTATGTTTTATTTGCATTTTATCTTAATCACTCGACCAAACATCGATTTGACTTTTTATGTAAATTTTTCCATCATAATAGTCTCGGAAACTGTTCCTACATCAACTAACCATAATTTCTGATTTCACATTATTCTTCTTTCCTTTCTTCCAAACTGACTTTCATTAAATATATGAAAATTATCTTAAGGTATCTCGTCAATCCTGTTAGATATGCGAAGTTGCTTAAACGTATAAGCTGTATTTTAACGTGATTTTAATAGCATATTTGAATAAAAAGAATTTACTCAATTAAAATACTTATTTTTATAAAAGTTTTATCTTTATATTTTTGTTATTTCCAAACTTCTAAGTATATTTAATACGTCAAAGGAGATTAATTTTTGCTTAAAGTTGCGCATTTTTAGCTATAAAAGTCGCTAGAAAACGATTGTTAATGGGAAAAGCACGTAATTAAATCATTATTATTTTAAATAAAAATATTTCGATTAAATATATTAAATTTTTATTCATATTATGTATATAATTTAGAAAAGATAACATTATTTTAATAAGATTTTTAAAATCTTAAAATTAAGAATTTCTTTTAATTACATTCTTTAAAATAGAAAAAGTCAGAAAAAAATATTATTTTGTTATAAAAAGGATTAATTATTGTAATGATTATGAATTCTCCGGCCATTTTTTAAGTAATTCGCTTACGGTTTATGAAATTTTTAATAAAATTTATGTTTTAATGATATGGTGAGATGCTTGGATATATTTAAAAATAATAATAAACGCATTACGAACGTTGCAGAATTTTAAAAACTTAATTTTAGATAAATTGCTTTTTAATTTAACAAAAATTATATAAAATTAAATATTCGGAATTAGGCAATGACTATATATAACTCTGTTCAACTTATATAATTTATTTTTGATTAAATTTAAAATAAAGATTGGAAAAGTAAATAAATAAAAGGTTTTTTAGAATGAAAATATTTGCTTTTCTTCATAATTTTTTTTCGTTTTAATTAAATAATTGTAAATTTCATAAATTTTAAATGGATAGGAAACGATCTTTTACCATCTACGAATTAATTTTCGGTAGCAAATTGTTGACATACAATACGAAAATTCATCATCACCATCATCATCAATAGCATTCATTATTATTAAATTAAATCATCCGGAATAAAGTTTAAAGCTAATTTAATGATTAAAAGTAAGATCATTCAACAATGTTAAGGCCATCTGTAAATCGAAATGATGGCCACATTGAAAGGAATTTAGTTCGAATCCTGCTTGAACTCTGATTTTTCATAAATATTCCAAACATTTTTTAATATTTCGACTCCATTGTGGGTTAGGCCACTTCTCAATAAACAAAATTATAAGTTTACGTAATGAAAGATTCGTGAATTACTCCAATAAATCAAAATAATTACATTAATGTGAAGCGGAATTTATCTTTAAAATTTATGTATAGGCTAATACAATATTAATGGACAATTTAAGAATAAATAAATGTATGTAGTTAAGTCGCTGACTGACATATTTTTGCATTTGCTTTTGATAAAACAGGTTTTGAAAAATGTAAAATAAGATTTAAATATTGATTTTTAATAAATATTCTTATCGTAAGAAGGATTAATATGAGGGACTTAAAAAATGAGTGACAATATGTTCCAATCTTTTAACCAGCCTAAAATCCTTTGATAAATATCTTTGAGAAGAAATGGCCCAAAATCAGATTTGATGCATGACACTTATCTATTGCCATGCTGGTGTACAATCCATTGATGTCGTAATCACTCACCTCCATTTTCAAGGAATCTTATCTGTTATATATCAAATTACATTTTCATCTCTTCTGTTTGAAAAATGAAGTTTTTTATAATTGGCGTAAGAATAGTTATAGTAGAAAACAAGATGTATTTTTTGAAATTTTGACTCGAACTGTAAAATAAATTACAGGATCAAAATTGCTCATATTTCTCCTGCAGCCGGGAATAAAAAAGTTGCCACACTTTTACTCTACTGTTATGCAGATCATTTCGAGTTACAAGTCGTTCCTTCGCCAATAAATGCTAATTTGTTCTTAAAATCATGAATTTATAATACTTAACCAAATAAAAAAAGCGTTATCATAATGTTTTTTTACTGTTTTATGTTCGCTTTATAGATTAAATGCTCTCGAAGAGAACTTTGAATATTTAACAAAAAGTATTAAGTAAATTAACAAAAATTACTTTAATTGAAATTTTAACTTGGATACGTGATAATAAGCACGATTACTTTAGCCAATATGGCATTAAATGTGGAGTTCGTGTTATGAATGCCCTATTATCCTCCTTTTTATTGACTTATGAATATGAAAGAAACTATAATAGTAATTCCAAGCAAATATTTACTTCGGATAAGTAATTTTGCATTTTTGTAGGAAAAAAATATATAAAAAGATTGCCGTAAAGGCAAGTAATAGAGTGGAAACATTGTTCCTTATGTAATAAACGAAATAGTTAACTGAAAACAACATATATCACGAAAAAATCGCCTCGTACTCTTTATCCAATTGTCTTTATAACGTTCATTTGTAAATCAACACGAATTCATTGGTTAAATCCGTTCTATAAATAGAACTTACCTAAGGATGCGAAGATCTTCTCATTAGTGGAAAACTCTAACAATATACTACAGGCCTGCTATAGAAGTGATTAGTTCTGAGCCATATAACAAGGCATGTTGGGTAATTTAAAGCATGTTCTTTCATATCTTTAATGAGAGTGAACTTTCTTAACGTAGTGATGAAAGTTTTATAAGACCAATTAAGAAAGAAGAAAGTTAGAAATTTAAATTGGAAAAATATTACTTTCACTAAAACTTGAATTTACTAACAGGTGCTGTGATATTTTACATTGTTTAGTTGACTCTACAAAGCTTGTTACATAAGATAAAGTTATACAAAAAAGTTTTTTTTTAAGTTATATCACAATTTTATAAGATTCTTTTTATTAAATTTAATATCCAGAAAAGTTAAAATGATCTATTTTTTTAATACTAAATTTCTATTCTTTAGGTTTTAATTAACTGAGCCGGATTTATGTTTATATATTTAAATTATGACCCCGAAAAAAAGGTAGTAATATTGATGTCACGTTTTTATTTACAGATCAAAATGACTGAACTTATAGAAATATATATATATATATATATTTAATTCCAAGGGAATATAAAAAAAAATTTTATAAATTAAATACGGATTTTAATCAAATTCAAGAAATACTTTAAACTAAATTCAAAGAAAAATCTATTATAGAAAGTAGGAATTTTTTATTAGAAAATTTAATACAGAATATTATTTAGTATATGTCTAAGAAGTTTTAATAAATTTTAAAAATGAACTATGTGAAAGTGATCATAAAAACTTCAGTCGATATTAAATCTTTTCTTTTCTTTTTTTTATAATAATTTAATAGGAATTTACTCTAAAATATTGAACTTATTTTATAAATAATATAATATCTGCTATAGAAAGTATTCTAATAGAAGAAAATTAGATTTTATATTATGTTGATGGATTATAGTCGTATTCATTTGTTAGATTTATTCTCCTCGAATGCAGTCGAGAGGCATTTTCAAAAACGTAAGTAATAAATATCAGAAAGAAAAGAAGGATAGTATTTTTGGATTTCAAAATGAAAACAGGTTTAATATATAAATAAGGCAATTGAGAATCGGATCCATTTAATATAGCTAAGTATCTAGCAATTTTAGTCTAAATTTTCCATGCAGAAACGGGAAGCATTTTAAGACGCCATATCTGTATCAATCGTTCAAATGATTGTCCTTAATTCCTGAAGGCAACTGCAACATCAGAAACAGTTCGATGACTGGACCCACACTTCAAAATGCTCTTCAATCCTATTGTAGTCATGGCAACCGACGGAAGGGAATTTAATAACGGGTAGAAGAGGCCGGAAATGCAAATTGACGATAAGTGACTCGGCACGTGAGAGTCACGACGGAAATTGCAGTCCGGAATGTCTCAGCATCTTAGAGGTGGTGCAGACCTTGGAGAGATTGATGGATTGATGCTGCAAGAAGGAAACTCAATAGAATGGGTGGAGACAATTCGACGAATGGGACAATCTAACTGAATACTAAACAATAGATAAGAAAGGCACGACCTAGAGTCGGAACGACTCGCTAAAAAATATTATCAAGTGATAAAAAGTGACTGAATATTAGTTTTATAATAATATACCGAGATATTTTTCACTCGTAATTAAGCGTTACCCACTTTAACGAAAGTTAAGAATTTCTATTCCTTGATATTTCGTTGTAAGAATTGTTTTAAATATTTCAAATACTCATACTTTACAATTAAAGATTGTAAGATATAACTGAGTTAATTTCTAATATTTTTCCTATAAATATATTTTATATATGAATAAAATGTTTAAAAATACAATTTATTATTCAGTGGTTTTATACTGTGTTGTGAGTGATAAAAATCTAAATCAGAAATGGCGATGGAAGGCCAAACAACACAGAAAAGTCTACACGGACGTAGGAAAATAGAGAAAAAATCCTTTAGAGCCAAGCGAGAAAGAAATTCATTTCGTAGCTTTTAATATAGGCTAAAGATGAAAATCTCGCGTCGTCCAGAATCGCGCGACTCAAAATGTCGCAATGGCCCACGGGCATTTGAATCCATCTGAAACCGAAAGTAGTTTGAAATTTAAGTTCAGATAGATTCAAAACTCTATAGGGCAAGAAGAAGTTCGAGAAAAAAAGAAGGAAAAAATATATGTGTATATTCTCGTACACACAACCATTCATTCTTCAGTTTAACTAAATTATTTAATGCACAAATCCTGTTAATTTAGAGCATTCTGTTATTGTTTAAATAACATTCTAAATTCTGTAATGTAAGCCTATGCAATTACGAAAATCTGATAGTAGTTTAGATTTAATTTAATCCTAATGCTTGTTTATGCAATTTAAACATCAAAATTCTGATTTTTTGAATTTATTTTATTATTTAAAATAATTTTTATGCAAATAAAATTTTAATTAGTTTTAGTATAAAATTCAGAAATGTAAGCACAAACAAGCCTTACCCTTCTTAGAATTAATATTTTTAATTAATTTTCATACTTAAAAAAAATATATCTATAATGACGTTTTTATTAAATAATCTTAAAAATTATATATAATAAAAGATTTTTAACGATATATTTGGTTAATATTACTTACGTAAAAATTTATTTACGATTAAATCATTTTATTACGAGCATTATCATGTAAAATAATTCTTGAAATTTGCCTTATAAGTGGAAATACGATATTCCTGAATACAGAATGCATGCAAATGCTTCTAGATATTTAAGTATCATCAGATTTTTTGGAAATATATAGAGTGAAAAGTAAAAACCGATCTGCTTCACTTTTCTCAAATTGTCGATCGGAAATCGATCTGGCAAAAATTCAATCTTACGATATTTTTATTGGTGTGAATTATTGCATTTTTTAATGGATTTAGTCAAAGTAAAGTGTGTCATCGTGAAAATATATAAGTCTGTTCGTATTTTTATATCAGCTGTTTCTATATTCTCTAGAGTATTATAAAATTTTAGTAAGTGATAGGTCTATATATATATGTGTGACCTAACTTTTATTATAACATAGAAATGTTTTATGTATTTTACTAGAGAATTAATGCGAAATGACTAATAAAATTTCTTAACTGACAATTAATAGCTCATATAAATAGATATCTTTAGAATTAGTTTTGTTGATGGTCACATAGTGGTTAGGAATCGGATGATGATTATGATAGCATCGTATATTTCTTCCATATCTTCTAATGATTTTTAGTAAACGATCTTTTTTTTCAGTTTTAACCCAAAAATTCGGATTTGATGGCCATAAATAAATCAAATAGTAATGCTTCTTATATAACTTTGTCCAGAAAATAGTTTTAGAAAAACTATGATATTTTATGCTGTTTAAATTTAAAAATGTTTAGATAGAAAACAGTTATAATCTCACTGTACTTTTTTATAAAGAAAGTATATTTCAAGCTACACAGGATACAATGCGATAGAATAATCCATCTTTCACATTATAAAAAATTAACTTTATACAATAACAGATATGTGAAGGAGATTTCCAGTTTCTAAGACAAAATCTATAAGAGTAGTTTTTTTTTAATAATTGAACCTTTGGGATCCGGAATTTCCTTGTCCCTTGATATAAGAGTATTGAATGATGATGATGTATTATTATAAATCGATTTTATTTCGGACATTTTATATTATTTAGTAATTTTTTAACTGTTGATTTTTACTTTTATACCTGTGAAATGAAAGTTTTTTTACTGTTATAAAAATATCTTTTTTAAAATTTAATAACCAAATATATTATTGAAAAAATATATTTCATTATAATAATTTTAATATTTATATATTTTATTTTTTATACTGTAATTTAATCAATTAATGATAATTTTCTTTAAAATGTCTACATTAACGAGCAAACCGTTTCATAGAAAATTTATCTAAAAACGAAAGAAATAAATTTCCTAATGACAAGTAAAACTGATATTTGAAAAATAACATAATTCATCAATCTTAAAAAATTCAGTATATACCTCAATGTGTAATCTTTGTAGGAATTCTATATACAAGTTTTTATAAAAATCACGTATTGAAAAATAGCTAGATTTATCAATTTCAGTATCATAGCCAGATTATACACAGCATTGAATTCAATTGATTCAATATAGATACGAGAAGAAAAATATTCTCTTCTCGGTTCAGAGAAGAAAACTTTATCTGTCAACTTCTATCAGTTAGTATGGATTGATATTAAAGGTTTGTTATTAATAGAAAATTGTTAGTTTTTGTTGGAACCAAAACAAAAATAAATCCCACGATTTTCGATGACTAAACCTTCTAAGGATGTTTCTTGGAAGAACATCCGCTTGTCTCCGCTTGACTAAAGTTTCTCTTGTTGTTTAGTACATCTGACGAACAGGTGCACATCGATGGTTTGGCCAAGTTTCTGTCTGACGAGACACGAGAATAAATCCCCTTGATGGAATGTCCCTTGGGTATTTCTCTATCACTCGTGCAATGGTCTTTACTAGTCTTTTAGTCCTCTTTGGTTTTCGTTTTATTCAATGGTTACGATTCTTCTCAATCCACCGCTGAAGAGAAAAAAAATCTATATATATATATATTTTTTTTCTTTTACTTATCTCTTCTTGATCTTATGGATTTATATTTTTTTAAACAAATGTTTAATAAATGTTGGCTTTTTTGAATTAATTGATTAAAAGTATCATTTTATTTTCTAAAAGTTTTAATCATTAATAGTTGTAAATAATCCAAAATAATTAAGTACTGAAGAATTTCTTTTCATCTACTTCTTAAAAAATAATGTATATTTTAATTTAACAGACAAAAGTTTGGTGAAATATATCACATTCCCGGCGATTACGAATTCATAAAAAAAATAACAAGAGGAAAAAGAAAAAAAATCTTAAATTCTAGTAATGAAAATTCAGTAACATAAAGTACATTTACTGTGATTTGCTACGTCCGAGTCGCTAACCTTACATACATGCTTTCTAATTACAAGATCGTTCCGGATCTAACTCTTTGTCATTAATGATGATCTCTAAGTCACTATTAATGACAAAGAGAAACGTTACTCTTTCAACATCTATAACATTTCAGCTGTAATTATCGCTAAAAATATGCTGTATAACGGCAGAATATATATTTTCAAACCGTATAGTCCTTATTATAAATTTTCTGAAACAACTTAAGCATTGAAAAGTGTTAGATTTAGGGGCTGTTTGTGTGATTGTAAATATCAGTAGCTTGATTTTCTCGTATTACTCGAGAACGTTGATGATTTAAACTCACAGTTAGTACTATAGCTGAATTTATCTTTCAGGTTTATTCTAATAATACAAAGCCATCAATATACTTTGATATTATTTAATGAAAATTAAGATAAGATGAATTAAGTTCTAGATAAATAAAATTAGTTAAAATAATAAAAAGCTCTTATAGTTGTAAGATTAAATTTAATCATACTGCTACGTCCAGTAGCTGTGTGCTTAAATTAATAAAGATTATTAATAGTTACGCTATAATAGAATGTAGAAACATGTCCGTATTATTAAAATTTAAAAGTAAGATAACTTAAAATATTATTATTATTATAGAGATAATGAAATCTCGCTTGTTTGAGAAAGATAATCAATAGGATTTGATGGGGTAATAAATTGTTTTCCCAAGGCAAAGGTATAATCAAATCTCATGTGAATATAAATGGAAATCCGGAAATTTCAAAAGCACACATCCTCTTAATACAGCTGCTGTTTATTTTCATATTGTATAAACGCTTTAACGACTCATTCTCCAACACAGAATAATGGAATACGGCTTACTGTAATAAATAAATAAAACTTTTAAAGTGAACTATAAACTTGAAAAATGAAATTTTTCTATAAGAAATGTAAATTTTGTTTGATATTAACTGTTCTGGAAAATATAAAAACACACAAAAAATTCGAATAAAATAATAACAAAAATTAATATTCTAAAAATTTTATTATCTAATAGAACGAATTTATATTTTTATTTTCTCTCAAATATCAAATATATATTAGTCAATATTCTGTTAAATGTGCTATAAAAAATACAGCTAAAATAATTCTGTTTCCTTGAATTAAATTGAAGAAAATTCTGTAAACAAATATATAGTACATATTTTTTGTATACACTACATAAACAAAAATCAATTTGAGCAAGAGAACATGTTATGTTTTGATTCGAAAACAAAGAATGCTATTGCGAAATTAAATAATTTAATAGGAACAAACCGCATAAAAGCTTTATAAATATTTAAAATGTTACTTGTAAAAGTGATATATTATATATACGTTTAGAACATGGTATTGAATCTTTAGAACATTTCTCTCGCATATATTTATAATCTATATATAAGTAGCACACGCACGCGTGCACCAGTATGTTTGTATGTCTGTATGTGTTACTTATATATACAATGAGAAAATTCAATGCGTTTTTAGATTTAAAAAAGAATTTTTACATCCCAATATATTATTAAATTAATTCATTAAATAAATAAATCAATCTAATCAAAACACATTGTTCTATTTTATTTTTATTAAATTTTATAGTGTTGTTTTGTATTCAGTAAAAAAAAAAATTACATTTTATTTTTTATGATAGGAGTTTTTATAGTGTTTGTTTTTATTGTGTTATATTTTATATGTATTAAGTCAAATTGATAAATATAATTATTTTCTGGATAAGAAAAAAAAAACATAAACAATTTCTAGTGTGTAAAAAAGTATAAATCAAAATAAAATTTCTGTGAATATAATACGTAATAAATTAAATTACTAAATTAAAAATTTTAATGGAAAAAAAACGAGTAAAATTGATTTACTTGTTTTCTGTTTTACTTAATTTTTTAATAAAAAATAAACAAATACAAGAGAAAGTAACAAATCTTTTCATTTATTTTCAAATATTTCGAAAAGAACGAATAGACCTATTTATTATAATTTTTTTAATCATCAGAATTAAATGACAAGTCTGAAAAATAATATTAATAAAAAATAATTATCGCTATATTTTTAGAAGGAAAAAAAATTTAATTAAAAAATCCTAAATAGAATTTTTGCCAGTTGTAATTTTAAAATAGAATTATTAAAAATGTGTAATATGTTGTTTTAGAAATTTTCTTTTTTTAAAAAAAAAATAATAAATAAATTGCCTTAAAGAATGATTTAAGATATATTGAAAATATATTGCAGCGTGTTGTATTTCTTGAAAAATATCAAAAATAAATCTTTGATTTTTACATTTATCATCTGTAAAATGAAATCTGCAATTATCATTAATAAAAACTTGATAATAATTTTGTTTTTTTTTCAAAAAAATATTCATAATTTATTAAACAACTGATGAAAGAACGTGTTATTTATATCCAAATAATCTATCGGATTTAATAGTTTTGTATACTGGCGTATCAATAGGTTATAATTTCCAAAAAAAATAATTGAATTTAATTTTTTATTAATTTAATTTAAATATAATAATGATACAAATTTTTTAAAAAGTGTTTTTGTTTCAAAAATGTATATATTAATAAATTGTAAGAACATATATGCGATAGATGATCTAGTTAGATGCAAGCAAAGTAGTGCATTGAGACCCGGACCATTTGCATTCTGTTTGGCAAGGAAAAATATAAAATATTTGGATACTTATGTTATATATACATATATAAGATATATAACACACATATTTAACACATAGTTTATATTTTCGTTAAGTTTTATATATATACAGGGCCTATATATAAAACTTAAAATATAAACTATGTGGGGCCCTATAATAACTTTTGCATAGGGACACGTGATATGACTGCAGTAATTTAATTTATTTCTTAGCCCTTGTCAAATTTGATTACAGACTATATAATACCGTTAGCTTTATATATTAGTTACAACTTTTCAAAATATTATATAATATATATATATATATAGTGTCTATTAATTATAATAACATTGTATTTCATTATTACAATAGACAATTAACTAATTATATGTATATATAATAAATCAAATTTTGTTTTTAATGCAAGTTTACCAGTTAATATATACAAGTTTCATAATTTTAATTATGTAAATATCTTAAATTATGTTAATAATTTAATAATTTAAAATGTGCATAATTACTATTATAGTAATAAATTTCTCATGTTTTAATATCTATCTATATATTTATGTAATTTTATATATTTATATATTTTCTTGTAAATTATAATGTAAAAATTTTATAATTTTGATTGTGATTCTCTTAACTAATTTATCAATATCAAAATTTAAATATATCAGTTAATTAATTATAATATATCAGCTTCTTAATATTAAATATGCAAGCCTCCTAACTAATATATCAAACTCATAATTTTTAATATGCATGCTTACTAATTATATTATTTTTATAATTTTAATTAAAAAAGAAATAGTAATAAATTCATTAAATTCTATAAAAGTATAAGTATAAAAATATGGCAAATATATATTTAATGAAGTTTTAATCAGTTTTATTTATTGTTTAAAATAATAAAATTTAATTATGCATTTAAATAATAATTTAAGTTTTATATTAGTTAACATTTAGCTTCTTCTTCTACTTCTTCTTCTTCTTTTTTAGAGAATATTTTTGAATTTTTCTTTATGTTGAATATGATATGATTTTGATGATTCATACAAGTTTTAATAATAATAAATAAATAAATAATAATAATAATAAAATACAATTTTAAATTAACTGTAATGCTCAATTCTCCATAAATTTTTCGATTTGTATTTTCTGAAGTAAGGCTTTCACTCATGTTTAAAATGATTATTTTTATTTATTTGAAATGATAAATTTTCTTTCTTTGAAAGCTTCCTACTGGATATATTCGAGTAAGAGTCTTTATATATATATATATATTTATTTATTTCGATTTTTATAATTAAAATTTTTAATACGGAAATTATATAAAGGAAAAAGGCTAAATCTTCTTACAATATATATTGTATATTTTTCATGAATAAACTTTAAAATTTTAATTTTTCTTTTTAAATTATATAAAATTAAAATTTTTATTTTAGATAAAATTTTTAACTTTTAAAAGTGAAGATTTATCAAATTCCTTTCGTTCTTTTTAAAAATTTTAACTATCGAAAAATCTTGATTTTTTTTTTAAAGAAAAAAAATATATATATTTTCAATGTTTACCAGATCAAATTTTTAAAATTAATATTAGAGGAACATAAATAAGTTTTAGAGAGAATTGGTTTAAAAAATTAATTAATTAATTAATTTAATTAAACTTAATCAGATCATACGTAATAGTAAACGAATTATGATGAAAATTAGAGGCGAATTTGATTATTTTGAATGAATGCAATACTCTTATTTACGTACAAATCAATGATTTTGATGATTGGCAATTTAAAACGCAAAGAAAATTCAGTCTATTAGATTATTTAACTACGGGGATTGGTGCTAAACATTCATCAATTATTAAAGATTACAAATTTATCACTGTCGCTTCACCCAAACCCTTAGAGATAGCCGGGATATTTTAACTAGAATATTAATATCGCTTCAACATCGTCAGTAATGTATTATTATATAGAAGGTCGATATTTTTATTTTGAAACTTTCAGTAGATCCGGCTCTATCTGCTACAAACTTTTAATAAAATGATGAAGTAGGTTCTTAAGCCAAGTTAGAGCACAGTTTGATCCAGTCTAACTTATTGAAGCACGTATTAAAAATATTTATATAAAATTTAAGTAAATGAAAAAAAAAACATAAATAAGATTTACATTTTCAACTTTAAAAATTTACTTCATTTTAAAATATATATAGGCACGTTTGTTTTGAAAAATCTAGTAATAGATGTGCATGTACTGTACTTGAAGTAGACTTTCACTCATCTTAAGTGTTATTTTAACTTTGACACTTTTCTCTTCATTTACTAATTTAAATAAAATTGTATAAATAGGAAAATTGTCGATAAAATTTGTAATATTAAAGTTATAATCGAAAATTCTTTATCCACGAAAAATCTAATTTCAAAATCTTACTTTATCGTTAATGACATTCGTTTTATAGCTTCGAAAGACTACTTTACTAATCAAATGAATAAAGTTATTGCACTTGTAACAACGCGCAAAATTTAATTTTCTCTTCGAAAATACTTATCGTTTCTTTGAAATCTTAACTTTAACCCTGTAGGCAATGTAGCTTTCTCGTGTTGTAGTTTACTTGTAAGGATCGCTGTATCGATAGTAGATATTGTTGGTAACGTCGTCATTTTTAATGGGCTATAGCAAACTGCACAAAAGATGTCAATAATGCACTAGTAACGAAGATGGAAAAGCTGTGCGCTTGTCTTACTATGCATGAATCCATCATCGAGCCTGTGGTTGGGTTTCTAGTGTTGACATGTTGAACAACTATACTTCTATTTCTCATCCTTATTCCATTTTGAATCATTTCCGGCGTAAATAATACATTCGAATTCAATAATTCTTGACTATAGAAATTTGTCATTATCTTATTATTAATCATTTTTCCGAACAAAGATTCTAAATAAAGCATTTTCCGAATTTTGTGCAACTCAAACTTCGTATTTACAGCCTAGAGGTTAATATAAAACTTTGACAACGGAAAGATAATCTAAGAATAAAAATTTTATAAAAATGATCAAAAGAATATGTAATTTAAATATTTTAAAATTATTATTATTACATATTTTAAACTAAAATATTCATATTTAGTTTTTCTACTTATGTTCTATGCATTTCTTAGATTTAAAGTAAGCAATTAAATATTATTAATGAAATATCGCATAAAATAAATCACGAAATTTAAATATTTAAAAATAAAATGTTTTAAAGCTGAATTTTAAAACAAATTCTTTGAAAATATGTTTCAGTCAGAAGATATTTTAATTTAGTTTGTAGGAAACAAGCTCTAGAGAGCTGCTATGTCGCATAAAATTGATTTCGTATAGACCGCGAATATTAAAATGTTTTGGCTCACTTTTGAGGGATTTCAATATATTTTATATATCAGAAAATATATTTTATTCACCGCCTCCATAATGAAAAAGAATTTAATATTTACCTATTCTTTATATCGCAAGAAACAAACTTAATTTTCAAGTACACACCGCAATGTTAGAAATTTAAAAAATATATTTTTGATAAACAATATTTTACTCATTTATAAATAGAAGAATAAAAATATAAGTTATTTATAATTTATATTTCGTACGTCATACATTTGATTTATTTATATCAGCTTTATTTATTGTCTGTTTCACTACAGCAATACGAGTATGAATAATTACACATGTTAATGTTAATGCGGTTGGCGGATAAATCGGCCTATTTACTGATAATATTGCTTTCAGTAATTTAAATATAGACAATTTTACCGAAATAATGTTACAGATTTATATTTTGTAGACTTTATAATAAATTTGGATCTCAGGCGATGTATTTTAAACCATTAAATGTCAAAAATTTTCAAAAATAAAGCTATTTTTTAGTCTGGAAATCTATTTAAATTAAAGCTTTTATTAACTAGAATGTTTTTGTATGCCTTATATTATTATCAAGTTTATTTATATACCATTATTTATAACAAACATTATATTATCGTAAAAGATAGCCATGCGTATAGCTTAAATCAACACATAAATGTGATGCTAAGATAATGTTAATTATGCATAACAGGAAATGATACGATCGTGACTATGCACGCAATAAAGACTACTCTTTATAAGCCTCCATAATTATATTATAATGTGTAGATAAATACATTGCAATGTGGCTTGATCATTGTTTACATTTACATTCAACCTTTTACATAATTAAATTACCAGTTTCTCGAACAATACGTTACATAAAAAGACACAAGGAAGTTGCAGAAATATAAAAAAAGATTAAGAAATTTTATTAAATTAAATTATCAGTAGCCATATTTCTATTCATTTATCATTTATATAAAAATATTTTAGTTTTTAGCAGACTGTGAACTATATAGGACGTTAAGCATAATGAAAGAGAATTATAAAATTAAGAGCATTTCAAAAGGTTATTTTAAAAGTATAATAATTCTAGATTAAAGAAGGAATTAATTAAAATTTTACTTTTATGTTTTAAAAAGATCCTGTATTTTTGTCTCTGCGTGTTATTTTATTTTTTTTAAATTTCTTTCAATGATAAATTACCAATTCTTACAAAAATTTATTAAAGAATTCCTTATATTACTATATCTTATATCGATAATAATCAATATTTAGCACTTTACAATTAAATTTTAGTATATTCATTATTCTATGGAGATAGAAAAGATATTTTTAATTAAATTTAAAAAATTCTTTTACATGAGTTTTTAAGTCTTTTATTGAACTTATTTCGACGTCATTATCTGTGATATGTGAAATTCTAAAATTTGATTGAGTCTGAAAGACTTGGATGCATTTTCTCCATTAATATCTACTTTTTTTCCTCTACAAAATAAGAAAATTGCATTTATTTTCCATTATAGAATAATGCAATCAATTACTATGAAATGTATTGTTAGTAGTTTAGATTTTTATCAAAATAATTCAACTCTTCTCCTCAATATTTTATCCTAGAACATCTAAAACATTAGATGTACTGTACATAAATTAACAATAAATAAAATTGACATTAATTTTATGAATTTAATTATTCATTAATCAGTAATTAAAATATACAGCCTTATTAATTTTCTTTTTAAAACATTAAGGTCAGTTTCTTAATATGATACGATGTTATCATTTTATAACCTTTCATTTAATTCACAAACTTATTAAACTTTTTTAAAGGAATTCAATCTGGATTCCTCTACACTATTCATTAAGGCAATAATTGACAAACTGGCAGTAACCTACTACTTTCAAAGAAAACATTTATATTTATACATTCTATCGCAATTTAATTTGACACTTAGATTTTTTTTATATTTATTTTTTTATTTTTTCAATTATTCGAAAGATATGCTTTCGTTTGGAATAAAGCATTCCTTGTATTTGTCACTAGGATGTAGCTATGTCAATTCACGTCTTCATTATGTCGTAAACATGTCAAATCATTATATTAATGCAATATTTAATGACGACTACAACATTCTCTGACATCGTAAGCATGGCATATGTTGATGACATTCGTTAATTGTAACATTTATTTCTATAAAAATTCGATATTTATTACGAAAACTTTATAAATAAGAACTGTTTAAACAGTTTTAATAATAAATTATTTACATAAATTTTGTGTTAATAATAAATGATATTGATTTTAATTTAAAAATAAAAAAAAGGAATCTCTAAAACGAGAATTTTTGCTTAGTGATCCGAAATTAATTTTGATAAAAATTGTAAAGGAGTTATTAAAATTTTAGAACGTGAAAAATTTGATATTCTGGTTATTGTTAACGACATAAATATTAAAAACAGACTTTGTACAAGCTAAAAGGGAAAAAAAATGTCAAACTAAATGAAGTTATTTTTAGATGCAAAGCAAATGCGATCTGTCTCCAGCATCCTCTATTATTACGGATAAAAGTGTTGAATATCACAGATCTCATTGATGGTTATTCTTTAGAAGTTTAAAAGTTAGTTTTGAAGAATGATTCTCTTCTCGATTTTCACATTTAACGATTAAGAGACTGAAACTATCGCTTTGTCATCCTATACTTTTACTCGCTTGTGATAAGGCTTCTACAAATGGAATATTCATTGAGAGCTATGTGTAATTCTAGACTCGGTTCGATGCAATATTTATGGAATTTTCGAAAGGTTTTTGATTGATAGAACGAAATATATAATAATAATATTCGGCGAATAATTGCTTTATTTTATTAAATTATTGCAAATAATAAATTTGAAGATTTAATATACCTATTTTGTTCTTTAATGGCCAAGTTTAGGAATAAGGAAAATATAATTTGAATCAAATAAAGTGCTTTTAGTGAAAATTTTCATATAATTCTAACGCTCAATATATCATATATCAAAGCAATTTAAGCAAATTTTCTGTAAGAAGAATTGTTTTGGGTAGAAACAAAATCGAAGAAGTGCTTCCATGTGCGGTTGCACATGACTTTTATTGCACGTCAGTAGCTGTCCACTAATTCTATTTCCAATCTGCCATTGTGTTTTATTACATTAGCCAACAGCTTATCCTATAGGAATTTTATCTTCGAAGGCTTAATTTTAATAATTGATAGAAGTCATAAAACAAGTTATTGATTTGTAAATGATTTAAGTACGTTAAAACCATTAAATACGTAATTTCAGTTTATTTATAGGAAGTCGTATATATATATATATATTAAGCTTATTAAAATATATATAACGAGGAAAAATAAGAATTATATTAAAATATAATTTTATAATATTTACAGAAATTTAATTTTAGTACGCATCGCATTAACAAGAAGTGTAAGTAACTCGATTTTTAAAGAAAATCTCAAGTATATCATCTAGACTACTTTCCATACGAACAAACATAACTTAATCGGTTTCATTAGCTATAATGTATTTTGTTGGCAATGCATTCTTTTCTATACTCAGTGAAAGGGGATAGAAGAGTGAACGGGAACGTCCTTCACTCTTCTAAAACCAGGAAACGAAATTCAGAGCAGCGACTTTCATCCTACTCAATAGCAGTAATTTGATCTCATACTGACGGTGCAAGAACAGTAGCGAATATAAGGACGCTTCTGAAGTGAACTTCCACTCAGAAAGCACACAAATAAGATTACCGTGGAGAAAAGGGCCCGGGATTCTGAAGCGAAACATAAAATCGGTTGACACAAACAAGCACCATGGTTGAAGATAACAAAATAAACCGATAATTAAATGAAAGATTATTCGATTGCCATTTTGTAATGCATAATTCAGTAGATAAGCGAAAATTATTATTATATTTTTAATAACCTATACACTTACATAAAGGCTAGATAATATGTAAGTTATATATAAGCCTATATACTAATATATATATACACCATACGTATATATTAAATGCATTTTATGAATTTGAATATTTGTCTTTCATAAATTTATAACGTTATAAATATATATTACCTTCGTAGTCGTGAGCATTTTTTCCCCTTTAAAACGTATAATATCAAAATAAAATCAATATGGATCAATAATAGAGAAGAATTGTGTTTACTAGTTTCATAAAATAATAATAATTTAAATTTAATTACATAAAAAATTCAATTTCGGCTTCAGAATGAATAATTATTCCATCTCCTGTTTTTATAATGTAAAGTAAATATTCTTCGTGAATAATTAACTTGTTAATTTATCGTATTTAATCTACAAATCCAAGCTTCTCAACCTGGGGTTCGCGAACGCTGCTCCTGAGTAATGTCACGCTCTTCGAAACCTAAAACAGAATCACTAGCTGAAAAGACTGAGAAACACTGATCCATACAAAGGAAACATTTTTTAGATAGGAGGAGGTTTTGTAAGACTAATTAAATAGGTTAAAATATTATAAATATATTAAAATTTTTTTTGCAAATTAATGAAGAAATATGCGCATATTTTTCTTTTAAAAATATTAAATTTTCTTATTAACTTATAGAATTACTACATAAATAAACATGAATAGCTAAATTTCGATTAAAACTAAAATAAAATTATTAATTACTAATTCAAATTTATTTATAATCTTTTAAAAGTATATAAAATTTTCTTATAACAATATAAAATTGTACATAAAAATAAATAAATAAAACAATGCATTGCTATAAATTTTAGATAAATATGAAAAAATAAAAAATAAACAAACTTAAAAATCAAAACTTTCTTTTCGGTATTTGTCTTTGTTTTCGAATTTTATCTATCAATAAATCTTTTTTTTTCAAAAAAATGACATTTTTTAAAGTCAGAATCATCAATACGCTTAATGTATAAACTATGTAAATTCGAATTTTTCTGCGATCTTTAATGAACTGAAGCAAAACAAATATACAGAATAAAGGCAAAACGTAAGCAAAACTTAGATATTAGTTAGTTACAATCGAGAAAATTTCATCTTCGTAATATTTTATCCACAAAGAAAAAGTATATATACTGTATTCTATTCATTTATTACGCCAGCTTAATAATGATATTACTTATTGTTTTAACGGGAAATTTATTTTTTAATAATAAAAATCAGTATACAGTAGCTGACTTAATGTTTAAAATTAAATAATACCAGTTAAAGATTTTAATGGTGCCATGTTTATTAATAATAGAAATGTTTTTAATAGTATTTAGTTTCTCGCTGTATAATATATACGAGTAAACTCTATAGGGAACGAGTTAAGAAATAAATTTAATTATTTCTCCAGAGAATGTAATTTATATATGGTTAATTCTGTATCTAAAAGTATATTGAAACTAAAGTAATTTAGCTTAATGGCTATTAGTTTAAATTGATTAATATTAAAGATTTCTGCAAATTTAGATTATGTATTTTTTCTCCTCCCCTCCGTATCAAAATTGAGTTTATACTCAGTAATGAAAAATTGCTTGTTTATACGAAGAAAATTTGAACAATTTACGATGAAAAATCGTGTAATTTAGATAGATTTTTTTGGAAAAATTTTTATATTTTTGTAAATATAATGTTTCCAGACGTAAGAAACAATTTTAAAAGCATTAAAATTATATAAGATGCATCACAATTGCTGGGAAATGCATCGACCTAAAGCTTAAAATTTTCTGAGTGTAGTAATTTTGTTTAGTGAAAAATTAATAAATTGATAAAATTTAGCGAGAATTTTATTCGGGAAATTTAATTATTTGTAATTAGTTTAGATTTACGACGTTAGATTTCAGTAGAAAGGGCAATTTTTTTATTCAGTAAAATTTAAATCTGTACCGAATGCATAAATAATTATTTATTCATTTTCTTTGACGTATCGGATATCTTTGATAATCACATTGGAAACTTTTTTTATGAATTACGAAGGAAGAAATGATCTTTATCATTTAAAGAAGAATTATTTTAATGATAGGAAAAATAATATTCTGCAACAAAATTCCGTAGTAAAAAATACCTTGATGATTCGTTCCAAAGATTTTATGTGTGGTTTTAATAATTGATGAGTTAAATTTGATAAATTCTTGAATTTATTAAAAACTTTAACGTTAAATTAATTATTATTTTTATTTATTTATTTTTTGAATTTCGTGTTGCACATAAAATAAAATTATTACTCAGAAAATATTTACCATCAAAAAGAATTCTTTCAATTAAAAATAAAGTTTTATTACGGTTAATTTTTTAATATTTTGAAACTAAAAATTAAAAATAAATAAATTTTAATCTTAAATTTATAAACAAATTGGAACTTTTAAAAAATTTTAAATATTTATGAATTATTAAATTTGAATATTTGAGAAATTATAAAGTTTGTGTTCAAAGTATTTTTATATTTTAAAATCAGACTTTTAATATTTATTATTTTCTATATTTTTAAGGATTATTAAATCACTTTTAAAGAAAAATTATTAAAGTTAAATTTAGAAAACTTCAACAAATATTATATATGAAAAAAAGTTTAAATTTATTTAATAAATTATCAATACTTTAAGTTTTATCAGTAAAGACAATATTCGGCGTATATTCTTTTAAATTTATTAAGTTTTAAATATAAAAATTGCTTTAAGAAAGCTTTTAAAGTTTATTTATTATTGCGTTCTTATATAATTTTAAACAATAATAATAATAATTATTAATTTAAAGATTTTTCTGTATTTTTAATTTATACGTATTGCTTGTTCAGTAAATATATATTAGACGGGCAGAATTAACGAAAAAAGCTAAACAAAGTTTGTAAAATATTACAAGTTGGACCTATTAATTTCTCCACTTCTTAAGAGAAAAGTGATAACACCTTAATTATTTAACCAAGTAATTTATTTTTGCTTCTAATCCCGAAAAGAAAGTGAGAGAGATTAATGAATTCAATAATTTAATTCATTAGTCTTTCTCTACAATAAAAGAAAAACAACTAAGAATTAAGTCTATTTGGTTCTTAATTTTAACTTAATTCTATAAGTTGCTAATGTTTATATAAATCAGCAAAAGAATTAATTAATTGAAATTCTAAAAAGGGGAAGCAAACAATGTCTCTCTCTCTTTTTTAAGATGCCATTACATTTCATTGATAATAACCGAGATACGGATCTAACAAAGAAAGAGAACATTATTTAAGAAAAAAGTTGTGTAAGGAAAATAAAGAAAAATTGAAATATTTTCTACGGCATGCATTTCTTTTCTGTCATCATTACATAAAGAACAATTCTAAGTACAGTACAAACTTAAATATTTATATCGTTTCTCCACTTTTATTGTCTTTACTAATCTGCTATTGCTCTAGTACCAGTTATGGCTTTTTGTTCTTGCAACACTCCATTTTCTGCTATTCTTTCATTTCGTTTAAATACAGCGATTCTTTTTATAATACCCTAAAAACGAAGATGAGCTCAAATCCCCGGTACGCCTGGGAACAGTAATGATACCCGAAGAAAATGAGTTATGGAAAGGGTATTTATAAAAAGGAAAAAAAAGTGTCTTGTAGCAGATAAAGAGTGGCTCGTTGATTTATATGCATCTACCGTTAGGTCTCGAGCGACCATATACACTACATTCATAACGATGGGTTATAAAATCTCACAATAAAACGACGAATTAATTACCTTCTCTATTTCCGGAATACAGATCCTGTTCTTATTCGTAGGATACGTCTTCTCGTTATCATATATCGGGGGTGATCGTGAAGCTAGACTGTAATAAAGTCCGTACAATTATCTCGGTTGTTGAGCTTGCAAGTTGCTTTCTTTTCTCTAAGGTGTCGTATTTCTTTCTTTAAAGAAGATACTTGACATCGCACCACTAAGCTCTGTCTTCGTTTTAATGCCTAACGTCATTTAAAAATTGATTGAGGACTATTTTAATTCTATTCAGGGTTTTCATTCAGGTGTACACAACTAAGCTCCCGAAGATTATATTCGAAATTAAAGCAGAAATATTAACGTTTTCGTATATTTGCTAGGCTAATCCCTAATAAATTATTGATTCTAACTAATTCGTTTCGCTTCGATAAATTTCCTTGTTTTTTAACCTTTCTTCTTGGATAATTTCTAACTGGATGTTCTGTATGACACTCCTCTGGAGTAATTGAAGAAATTTTACAAGCAAAATGAGAGACTTTATTGTTGTTCTTGTTATAGTTTTTTCTTTTTTGTATAATTTACAAATTTTCTCCGGTGTTAAAGTGTTCAATAGTTAATATTCTAATGCTATTTTAAATAATTTACACCTATGAGGGTCAATTCACAAGGGACAGAAGATATATAAAATTAAGAGTACATTATATACACCAGATACACCTTATTTTTTATATCTACTCAACTCCAACAATGACAAATGCTTTTACTTATTTTGTATATGAAAAACAGTTTAAATCAATACATGAAAAGTAAACCGGGTCTATGTCTCACTCTCTCTCTATCTCGCTTGGGCCTATTCCTCTATAAGTTATATAGAGGAGGAGGAGGAGAGAGACGGTGTTTATACCTTTAAATGTATTTGATGAAATTTTAAAAAATTATATTGCAATTATAATTAATTTTACTTAACGTCTGCCTGCGAATATTTTTATGTAATTTATGGAGAGTTGAAATATTCAATAATTATTTTTACTTTCTTCTAATGACGTCAAGCCATATTTTCAATATGAAAATATTATTCAATTATTGAAATTTTAAATATAAAAAAAAAAAAAAAACATTTTTCTATCCGAATTATTAAATTTTATGAAAATTAAATATTTTAATTCATTTTATAAAAATATTTTTCAATACTGCATAATATGAATAGATTTAATTATAAAAGATTCTTTTATGTGTAGTATATAAAATCAATATTATTAGTAGAATTATAATTATCGAGCCGTAACAAATTTCAAAATAATAAATTCTTTAAAAATGCAGATGTATTATTATAATATGTCAAAGCATAGATAATTTGCATTATTTATAATTAATAATGCGTTAAAATTATAATTAATTAAGCATCACCTAAAACACGTCTCGACTTTTTTATTCAGTTGAACAATAACTTATTTTCATACATTTACATTTTCTTTTTTCTTTCATTTATTTTACGTTATTGTATATTTATTTTATTTTTTAAAAACAATTCTTGAATATTTTTGCAATGATTGATTATTTCTTGCAAATAGCCTGCAACAATACTTTTCTCCAAACAAATATTTACTTGTTTGCCAGTTTCTTCATCAATCCTCTAAATCATTCCTCGAAACATTTCTTAACTTTAAGCTATTTATTTTCTTGCCTTTTACGTTTTTTCCCCTCTTTTAAGTCTATTTTTTTCTTCTAATCAGTTCTGTCAAGCATTTAAGTTAATTTATCTTTACGATATTTATACAAATTTAAATTTCATCGATGAATAAATGACACACTTTTAATTAAGAATCGAATAAATTATTATTATTATTTTTTATCAGGGAAAAAGAAGGTAAAAATAAGTGAATTTTAAGAGACCTTTAGTGTCCTAAATGTAATATATGTATATAAAAATGACTACTCTGAATAAAATAACCTTAAATAAATATAGAAAATAGAATATTCTTGTAATACAATTGTAAGTTATACCATCTTTCGGTCGGTAGAAAGATACATATATTATTTTTAAATTGAAAGCACCAGGGAAGTTTCCTGTGGCACTCGATAGAGACTTAGTTTCATGCACTTTATAAAAAGCAATAAAAGTATCTTAATATAGGAATTCAATTCAAATAATAGAAAAATCTCTTATTGCTTTTTATTGGAATAGTTCAGAAAAATTTTCAAAATTATTTTGAAAGGAGAAAGTTGATAGATTTGAAGATAAAGATAAGTAAAAGAGAGATATATGAAGATGGTAAAATAGATAGAAACAAGATTAAAAGATTTATATTATAAAATAGAATTTAAAAAAATCAGATTAAAAATGAAAGAATTTCTATACAAAACGAGTTTAAACTTCATTATATATCATTTACAATAAATAAAATGAATGATTTTATGTCTTTCAAAAGTAATTTTAAGTCGAAATTATTTTCTTATTTAATATCAACAATATTTTCGCAATAAAATGTTTTTTTTTTATTGTTTTCTTTCATTTATATACAGGTATATTATTAAGAATGTCTCTTAAATATTTTTATTGCTTTAAAGAACTATTTGATTTACGCGATTATATTATCTTGTAGTTAAATAAATAAACAATTATGTTAAAAGTAAAGAAGCATGTATTTCCGATCAAGTAAATACCCTAATTAGTTAGAATTTCTATCGATCAATTATACACTCGGCTTAGTTGGAGAATATTAAGCGCTTTGAAAGAGACGATGAAAAGAATGTAAAAAATTCAGATTATATCCTCATATTTTTTCTGTTATACTTTATAACAGAGCTATATTCTATCCTGTCTTAAGTGTAATCGAGTTGTCATGTCTGTGCCATCAGAGAAATTGGTACTTGTAGAACTTTGTTCACTTCTAGGGACCACGATAAAAGACTAGGAGGATGGCAATAGTCGACTTCATCGATTGCCGAGAAGAACAGTGAATGACTCCCACCCACTTGGAGAGATGCCGAAAAGAGTCTGTGACGTCATCATCTGTAATTATAGGTCCCTGTGTTAGCATGAAAGTTAAGCGAGCGCTGTCCGAGATGCCCGGTGGAGATTCTCATTTTTTAATCCAAAATAGAAGAGTTTTCTACTCATCTTGAGCAACTTTCAATCTTGTTTCTCTGATGAGTTCTTATCGATTTTATCTTTCTTTATCATTCCAGAACTTTTCTATATAGACGCATTTCTGATTACAGAAGATGGACTTTTTATTTCTGATATATCTTCTACTTGTGCAAATTTTCTTTTATAATGACTGACAGCTACGATTTTGATGAGTGAAAACAAATTTTTCTTCTTCTTTTAAGACGAAAATATGAATAAATTACGAAATAAAAAAAACTTACTCTGATCTAAAACTAATTCAGAATCTCACAAGATAAGTAATTTTACGAGGAAAGCTACTTTTCAGAATGATTACTTATAATCTAAAAAGTAAATTTTGACAAAAATTGATTTTATTTACAATTTTATGTGTAAGGAAAACGATTTTTAATTCTAATTAAAGTTTTGATAAGAAGTATTTAATTTTGAAACGACTAAAAGAAAAAGTATTATTATTTTTAAAACTTGCAAGGATTTTAATTATTCATTAAATTGTATTAAGATTACAGAATGAGTAAAAATAAATTTTTATGATTAAATATTCAGAAAAACAAGTTTCATCTTAATTAAAAGTTTGGGAATATTCCTGTAAAATTTTCACTACAATTGGATTATTTAATAATGTAATAAAGAAGAATTTATGTCACGTTATCAAGCTTACTTACGTGTAAGAAAACCGTTTGATTTTTCTTTAATATTGAAAATTAATTTCTACAGTCAGAAATTGAGATAAAATAGCATTATATCCGTTATCTTTCGTCATATTCCCTAAGGTTTAAGGAATGATTTAACGGTTAACAGAGCAATTTTTTTTAGTTTTTACAAAGAGAAAAATAACATTTAACCTTGATTAAAGGTTGGGAACAGGTTCCGATAACAAAAATCAACGAAACGACGCGAAACTTGTATAGATCTTTGTCTCAATCCGGTATCCAATGACATAACGAACGACAACTAAGAACAAATTTTTCAGCCCTGTCGAATCGACAAAAATAATCAATTGAATATCCTAGATAAAAGATTCTCTTCACTTAAAAAACGAAACTCGATGAGAGAGGTAAGAAAGAAAGAAAAAGTGTAGATAGATAGCATAAGAATTTTTTTTCCCAGAGATTCCTTTCGATTTGTTGAACTGACGAAAATGTAGAGATAGCGACAATCTTCTTTCTCCATTTCCCGTATGTATGGCTTTGGGGAAAGAGACTGTGAAGTTAGACTGTTTCCCTTTTCGCGATCTGCTTGTTCCCAATAGGAAGCGAGTCTTACAGGAAGTTGGGGAGGAAATATTCTTCTATATTCTGTCTAGTGAAGAAATGGGAACACTTCTTCATTGTTATGATTCGAAATATCGGGAAACTAAAGCGTTTTTCTTTTTCCTATCCAGTCGATTACAGATAGGGATGCATGATTCCTGAGTTCTTTTTCCTATATACATCACTTTTTTTCTCCCTCGGTTTTGTTCGAAGTGCTTTTTCATTATATTGTTATCGGGATGAGTTTCTTGTGATTGTCTGAAACTGCTGCCGTGGTGATGGAAGTTAGTGCGAAACGCCAAAGAAATCTAACTTCCTACAAACTTCCCTTCTTAAATATTTTATAAATAATGAAATAACTATTATATTATTCGCCCAATCGCCAACGAAATAAGTTCTCTGTAAAACATTTATTTAAAAATTTAACTCGCGACTATAAATGTATTTAAATTTGAAACTGTAAATGGAATGATTTCGTCGTAAGACTAGAACAATAAAATCTAGAACAGATCTAGAATATACAGCCATAATTTTTTTAAAAAAATAAAATTATATCATTCTTGAATATTGGTGATAACAATTTAGAATTCTTATATCTATTCGAATTAATAACGTATGCATATGTGTGTGTGTTTGTGTGTATCACGTGATATACAGATGCATATTTTCCTTGTGTTATATATTGTTACAACCATTTAATTGTGTGTGTAAATCATTTGTAAGCGTGTAATATGCGATTTAATAGCTAAATTAATTTTATATATGTAAATATTATATAAATATACATGAGTATTTGAATTTTGATAAATCCAACAGCTATATTAACTATATAAGCATTTCTATAATCGCTCGCGAGCATTATATATAAATGAAACGTTTACGAGCAATTATTTATGCTTAAGCATAAAGCAGGATACGAAAGAAATCATTTAAAATTAATAATCTCCGATATAACTGTAAATATAATTTGGCTCGATTTCGGTTAAAATCGATTAAAATTGATCATTCTAGTCGATCGTTTCCAAATAGACCAATAACATTGATATGGAAAGTAAACGAGATTCGGGATTTGGGGAATAACCCTATAACGAAGTAGGATGAGGTGTTGAAGTTGAGAAGATCTGCACGATATTTAGCGGGATTCGACTTCCTCTTTCCTTAATAGGAAATGATATCAAAAATATTTATACGTGAAAAATAAATATCATTATATATAATGGAATTTAAATTGGCTACATTTAAAATTTACCATTTTATTTTTGAATTCGAAACCCGTTTTCTTCAACTAATAAAAATTCCATCTTTTAAATAAACTTTAAACATTTTTCTAAATTAAAAATATATATTTTTTTAATATTAAAAAAACAAGAAGAAATTTTCCTGACGTGTATAAAGTTAGACACTAGCTAAATTTATTTATAATAATAATCAAATTAAATTGATTTAGATAAATCAAAAATAATTGAATAATCGTATTAATGTAGAATTAATCCAGGAAGTCGATTTTTTAAGAGAAAATATAATTAATTAGTAAGTAAAATGAATATTTCACAGGTAATTAAAATCAAAACATTCCGTAATAAGTTAAAAGCTTATGAAAGTGTAATTGGTATAAAATAAAAATAGGCAAGAACAAAAAGAAAAAAATGATTAAATTTCATTTTTTTATTATTTTTAATTCATGGAAAACTTCAATTTAAACGTGTATATTTTTATTATATTTAACGTTGTTAATGAATTAATAAACGCTCCGACGGCATTAAACATTGTTCTCTAGACGAGACATGTAAGAGTTATTTAATTATTATTCTTACATAAATGCGAATATTATATACATTAAACTTTATTTATTTAAAAATTACAATAAAATTTGATAAAAAAAAAGTTTAATCAAAAATAAACGGAGATTAAGGCTGTTAAAAGTGTAAAGAAAGTATGGATTTAATGTTTAATTTCAAATTATATCTTTATTTTTATAGACTTTCAATGGAATTTTCTTATATATTTTTAATATTAAATGTTAACGGGTGTAGAAAATTTTTTAGTAATAATTGAAAAAAGTTCTAAAAATAGATTGGTTAAGCTAGAAATGGTAGCGCGTAGTTGAAAATAAGATAGAAAGTCGAGAGATGTAATTCGTTCACTCGATATGTTTTGTGAACATTTAAGATAAATCAGATATAATAGAGATCCTTCTAGGTGAATTTAAACAAGAGAAATGCAATTGCTGATCTGATTTTATTTGTGAAGATTATAAATAGGATTACATGAAGGGCGGTGATCTCATAGATATGGCTCTTTCCTTAGATTTATAGTTGGGAAGTAATCTCGGCAATATGTTTTGTCCAAAAAAGAAGTAAAATCGTTCAATCTCATTTACTAGAGTATTTTGTAAACTTTTTTCTAAATCTTTACTTTTCTCTTTCAATAAAAAAATTTTTTTTAGTTATAATTCACTAGAAATTTCATTCTAATGATAGTTTAAATTTATACGAAACGATAATAAAACGTCCTTTTATTATTTAAAATTATAAAAAAAGGAAGCTTGATTAAACCGAAACTGATAGATTTATACCTCTTTTTTTTGGTCATTATTTAGAGATATAAATTATGAAAAATGTACATTTTTATACACTTAATCAGATAATTTATTATTTACAATATTACTTTTTTATCTAATGTCATTGTGAACTATTAGTAATTTTAATTAATTAAGAAGCTTACTTTCTCGGTACTTTCTGTGTAATTCATCGAATGGATGATGCAGAAGGTTGCACTGAGTGATTTTCTTTTGAAAGAGGATAGTTGTGTCTCTTCTCTCGAATTGCTTGTGTTATATTTCCACATATTAGCAGTAATGGAAATAAAATGGCTGACAGTGATTCTGAGATAAGTGCTTCTGTGATCTCGTTGGCACCTATCGCTCCTAAAGAAATCCCTAATGCTATACCACAAAAGTGATACATAATTCTGTATACGTTGCATTATCTAATATAAAGGATTTTAAACGCTCGCTTTCTATCAATTAAATATTTGCGATAAATAAACATGAATTTTTTTTTTCTTTTTAACCTTTCGAGATTCGAATATTGAAATTAAATATTTTAAATCCAATTCGTTTAGCTCCTTCTTCAGAACTTTAATGTCGTGAATTGTTAATTTTCAAATCGCCTCGAGAGTTTTCAAAGTGTTATAAATTCTTCAAAAGTAAATTTATACATATATTTTTTTTCCCATTTTACATTTTAATTTCTGTATTATTACTATTTTCTCGTGAATACGAAATTCAAGATATTTGAATGAACTCAAAGTTAAATTTTAATAATAAATTAATTTCTTAACATTATTACTATCCATAATTTGATATTTCTGTAATTATTAAAGATTTGTATGATTACTTAATAGAATATTCGTTATTTATTCACTTGGAACATTGATTATAGTTGTAGGATATGCTTAAAAGTAAACAAATTAACGTATTTAATGAATTATCTTATCATTCATTTTAATGTCATATCCATACGTAAAGATATATTTATAAACAATGTAATCGTTTCATAACTTTAAAATGTTTATTATAATCAGAATTACAAAACGTCAACGTCCATTACTTTCTATACTATTATTTTCCATTAAATATATCGCAATTAGCTCTATTAGTATAGAAAATAATTATTTTGAGTATATTTTTAATTATATTTCTATGCAATGATTAATCATTTTAATGCGTTAAAAAACTAAAAGATAAAATAAATATTTAAATTTCGTCGACTGTAAAAAGTAAGTTATAAAAAAATGTATGGGAAATACAAGTTTAACAGTAGGAAATTTTGTTTATAAATATCTAAAAATGTTCTGAACCGGTCATTTATTCGATAGAAAAATAATTTCCTGGTACAATAACCTCTTTAGCTCTCTGGAAGACATCCCACAAGTTGAATCAAGATAGTTCTTCAAAAGCGCATTAAAATGCAATGATGCTTCGGACAACTTTGTTTTTTGAGTCTAGATATTCCAACAGAACAACAAAAAAACTTTCAGCTCCGAGGTTAATGTAAGACGAAACTTTAATGGGTTGTTTCGTCATCCCCAGCTGTAGACGGTATTTTAATGAATTTCCTCTTCGTAAGGTTTTTTCTTGTCTGTCTATGCGACCTCTTTTCTTTCTGGCTAATTAAATATCGTTGTTGTCAACAAAGCCACTAGTGGGGGCTCGGAGTTAGAACTAAACTGTCTGTTGTTGCACCCCCGTTGGTAGAAAACAACAGAGATGAGTCTACAGCATGGTCTAGAGGTATACCGACTGAGATACAAAACAACCACCATTATCGCTTGCTTTGTCATTTTTCATCTTGGTTAAAAAAAACTTTCAGTTTATACTTACATAATTTCCCTACAGTTTCCAAAATTATTCACTTAATAGCCTAATAACATGAGATATTCTAACATTAAATCAGTTTAAACCTATTAAATTTCTTTATTTATAAAATTTCTAAACCGAGATATATAATAAAAATCTAAATTATTCTTGCATTTATCGAGTTAACGTTATGGTGAAGCAAAAATGTGTCTAATTGTACGTGTTTCTTTATTTATTGCAGAGGACAGGAAATTATTTGTAGGAATGCTCAGTAAACAGCAAACAGAAGAAGACGTACGTCAATTGTTCCAACCCTATGGCTCGATAGAAGAATGTACGATTCTCAGAGGGCCTGAAGGACAGAGTAAAGGTATAGTTTGTGGTTTATATCAATCACTGAAAAGGTACGGTTGGTGGTTTTTATATGACGCATCCACATAAAAGAATTTACTTTTAAAAAGACCATGGTGCATTTATTAAATGCCGAATTTATTTTCGTTTTCTTTACGATAAAAATACCATAGAAAACAACAAACATAAATGGATTACACGGTGAAATTTAATTACTTGCTTCTTTGGATAAATCGGATTTAACATAATCTGATCGAGTTAGATTAAAGAAGTCACTTTGAATATTTTTCAATTCTCGGTTTTTAATTTTTAATGAATTTTCCTCATAAGAAATTTATAATTTAATAGAATTTTATCGTATTAAATAAACGAGATTTTAATATGATAAATTATAATGATCAAGTTTATATCAAAATTAATATTTTATTAGAATTTTACTAAAAATAAATCTTATATAACAAATAATTTTTTTATTGATTAAGAAAATTAACGTGTTAATTAATTATTAATTGCGTTAGAAAAGATATTATTGGCTTAATTTATACTATTTGGTTATTTTCGTTATAAGAAAACCCCTTCTAAAGCGATTTTCTTAGAAAGGTTCTTGTGCTAAACAGTAAAGAAGCTTTTACAGGGCCCCTTTTCTAATAATAGACACAAAATGTTAAAAACAACTTACTTAATACGAAAAAGCTTATTTTAACGTATTAAATAAGTACGGATCTCGAAAATAATTAATGAAAAAAATAAACATTTTTTACTCAGTTAATGTTGAAAAATTATTTAAGTTATTTAAGTTTTTAATGTGAATAAAATAAAATTTAATATTTGTACAGATTGTTCCCTTAGGGACGAATATATCTAAAATATATGTTAGATTATTTTTTTCCCTTATCAGAAAAATGCTAGTTTTATTCTGCTACATTTATTCCATGCCGTAATTACACGACAAAATATTAATAAAGTTTTAAAGCCTCGCATTTTTTTTCTTTTCATTCAAAATTCAGATATAAAAATGCTATTCAAAAGAACTTTTTAGATATTCCATTAGCTTTTAAAAAACGTTCCATTAGATTTTCATCGAAAAATTCGAGAATCAAATGGATTAAGAGCTGATAGCATTTGGTTAATATTTTACAAAATGAAATATATTAATATATATATATGTTTTCCCCCCTCTCATCTTTATGAAAATTTAATTTTAAAACAAATGCCGATTTTGCAATTTCCCTGGAAGAATAAAATAGAAAAAAAATTCTTATATTCAACGAGTAGAATATAAAAATAGTTTCGAGGCGGTAGCGAAATTCAAATACTTTCAGATTGTCCAATTTCGATATGATAAAGTACCATATTTATCCACGGAAGCATCCATACAATCAGATTAATCTTCTCTATAACATTGAAATTGCCAAGAATTCCAATTTTCCGGAATTGTTTGATCATTTTGTCATTGTATATAAAAGAAATAAACATACCATAAGCTGATATTTTGGGAAATAGGAGAATCCGCTGTTTTATATACGATTGTAATCCATAGGAAAGCGCATAATACAAGAAAACGGTCGATGGAACGATTTCTTAATGCATAACGTGAACTGGTAAATATAAGATACCGGTGAGGCCAGAAGATAGTCATGCAATTTTGACATCTCACCATTCTTAATGTCGACAGCGTAGTTGTTGGAAGGTGGCTAATGGAACAACCATCGTTTTGCCATACGAAAAACGAACAGTTACAGTCTTATCCGATTACTGAAGAAACGTCGTCGTTTCAACGTCTCTTATCGGCTTATTGGCTTTTCTCTTTTCATCGTTTGGAAAAATCGAACTTTTTCCTCCTCTTTGTGGCATTTTTGGCTTTAATACATTTGTACCGTATTATCCTAACTCTGCACCCCAAAGTAAACACAACGAATATCGTTTCCATTAAACTCTTCTGGCATTCTAGTCAACGATGCCACTACCACTCCGAATGGTGATTATCTTGTTTGTCAAAAAATCAACAAATGGCTTTCGATTATCGAAAAAATAATATTACATCTAGACCAATTTCTAAAAATACCATTTTCTTCTTCAATTTTCTTACATTTCCTTCAGAAAAAAATACATATATATATATGTACAGTACAAAGTATAAAGATTTAATTAAAGTTTATTACTGTTTTTACAGTTAAGCGTATTTAATAAAATCGCAATTAATATATATTTATCAGAATTGCTAAGTCGTTTAAATCTTTCGAGAGAATTTAATAACTTTTCGAGTATTAATAAGTTGATTATGAATAAGATTTTAGGGAAATTTATTCATTTCTGAATATTAAATCTTCGGGATTGTTATATTTTTAAAGAAAATTAATGAAGTGAGTTTCTAATTAGTTTTAATTAATTAAAAATGTGATACTTAATCCAAAATAATGCGCGATAATGAGATAAATCTTATAAAAATAGTAAGAATATACTCGTATTTTTATTAATATTACTGGAATTTTGATGAAAGGAAATTAGATATATCCATCTCTGAGATTAATTTTCTAATAATAGTCAGTGAATTTGGCCTCGAAATATTCAATCTTAATTATTATATAGACACACATATATATATTCATAGTTTCATTTATTGAATAGCCAAGAGCTGTAGATTCATTTAACGTTATATTCCTTATTTCAGATAGTCTATAACCAAAATAATTGTTTCTTGTATACACGTTTAAATTTAATTAGATAAATAATTAGTTAACAAATTCGAGTATCAAATTGTATGTTTACTAATATTTAAATTTCTGATATTATCATATTATGCAGATAGTTTCATTCATTTTAAATAACTATAATTTAATTTAAAATAAATAATGTACGGTATATATTTATATATATCAAATATTGTGATCTACAGTTTATATTTAATTATTTGTATTTATAAGCTGTATTGCTGTTTAATATTCTGAGCTCAAATACGTAATAATAGTTTTTGATTTAGTTATTGTGTTTATTTTATATATACTTAAAAAGCGTATAATCTATAATCTTAGTGCGTGCTGCTAAAATATATTTAGTTCAGTCATTTACAAGCTTGCTAGATTATAAATTATCCATTGAAAAATACAGAAGATTTATAAAGAGTTTGAACATGTGAGAAGTAGCGTGCATAAGAATCATGCCACATGTTTTACTTAATTCTAACAGATAAAACGTTTAGATTACGATAATTTATACTGTAAACTGTAATTTTAAGTTCGAACTATGTTTTTATTTAATACACAAGTAATATTTAAACATATTATTAAAGGTTACACGTAAAATGTTACTGTGAAATCTACACATAGACTACGCACACATACTAATTCAATGCATTAATATATAAATTATTAAAATTATCTTGCTTGAAAGATTAAAGGTAGACTTAACATAGTTTTTAAGATGAAAAGAAATGCTACAATCATTTCTAGGAAGCGAGTAACGATAATGCTTTCATGCGTTATCATTATTCGCTTCCAGCGATTCGTTTTTGAAGCAGTTTACTAAAAATAAGCAAATAAAAAAAAAAGTTAAAAAAAATAATTTTTACTTAAGGGAAAACATATATAATAAGCTTTTCAAAACATATCAATGCTAATCTTCAATTCGGCTGATAATCCACTTGGTACTAATCGCCTTTTCTTCCTTGAAATCTTTCAACCATCAAATACCCAATAATGATATGAAACGGTCCACTTCACAAATATCATTCAATAGTTTCATATTTTGATAATTCGATCTTATAAACTGTGGAGTTAAACTTATCACTCAATATCTCGAATTTAACTTAATACCGTCGATACTCTTGCTAGAGTAACAATGATAGAAATTTTGCTGTGGCAAACATCCTCTACTCCTCCACCCCACTCCTGATCTCGGTCCAATGTTGCTGCTATTATTGCTGATTTGATGGTCGCGATGGGAATTGGATTTCGGAAACGGTATTCGCTAATTCAGCAGGTTATATGAAAGCCCACCAAACTCTTACCCTGTCCATTACGTTGGATGGGAGCTTGGGGACGCTCACAGATTGTTTCTACACTCCCTCATATCTTCCCTACAACTTTAGTATTATCTTATTGTCGCCTGTCACCTCCCCCATTTGTATTTTTTTCTTTTCCTTTCGTTTTGGCACTTTCTAAAAATATAACTTATTTAGTGTCAGCTACTAAGACATAAACAGGATGAAAAAAGCAATATCTAGAGGATTTATAAGTAGAAAAATGTCATTTTATATTTTCAATTTAAAAAAAAATATATTAATGATGTATAATAACGCTCAATTTATTATTAGCGAGGAAAAAAATTAATCACGTTCTTTTATTTATTTATAAATTAAAAAAAAAAATTATTTAGAAAATAAATTTCTAATCTTATAAGCTCATAGATCGACTTTATTTTTGAAATTTTATATCATAAATAATTAGAAATTATTTATTTAAAAATATATTTAATACCAAGATTACGTTTTAGAATAATTGAATATTTTAATAAAATGAATTTATTTTTAAGTGCACGAAAGATTATTCTTGGGTAATGAATGATGTTATCCTCTGCCTAATTAATTTATAATAGCCGTCTGAATATTAAAGGTAGGATGAGAAAAAAAAGAAATTTTTCCAAATAATCGTAATAGATATTTAGTATAAAAGTAATTATCAAATTAATGCTAAAAAAATCAATTTTTGGAAACTCAATTTACGGTTTATGTTATTTTTCTACAAAAAGTCACATAATTAACTTGGTACGCACTTAAATTAACAACAAAAATTACTGTTTAAAAAGCCCGAAAGCTAAACACCGAGATGACAAATTTAACTTGCTAACATTCTCGATAAAAGTGAAAATTTCTAAACTAGCTGTCATTTACAGGCTCTATTTGACACGAATTCTTCATAATTAAGTACAAGATTATTTATTATCTTTGTCGCCTCTTTAACAATAACCGAGTCAAAATCAATTGCTTATCATCCTTACAAAAGATGTACTTATTCGACCATATCAATATTTTTCCAATCTAATAAAAATATTCGATTCATAAAAATCACCGTTATTATAATTATGTACGATGTTTCCCTTATATTTTAATATTAAAGTGGATATTAATCGCCACACCGAATTATATTACGTGAGATAAAGGTAAATCAATTAATATAACGTATAAATAAACAACTTTTATTAATGTAACTCTACAGGAATGAAGTTTCATTTAGAGACTCGACAGTTATTCATTGTTGTTGTTCTGATGATGTTCTACATCAACTCTTCTTGATAAACGACCGTTACAAGATTCCTGGATTATTTATCGATAAAAATCCATCAGAATTCTTATCTAGAACCTCTTTTTAGTTGTTAAATTGTTTAGTTTTTGAGTTAAAAATAATACATTTTAAAAGAAAATTTAGTAAAAAATCTTTAATCTCAAACAGCGGCGCATTATCCTACGGGCAAAAAGGTCAAGTGCCCCCTAAACCAATCTTTTATAAGAAAATTCTCCCGAAGAAAAATGTACGTTCTCGACCCCCTAATTCAAATTTTTCTTGGTTCCTCGAAGCTGTAACACGCCACTGATCTTTAACATTTTAAATACTTATTAAAAACACGTTAAAAATTATTAAATTTTACATATGAAGTAAGCATTCTTTTCTCAAATACAGCTTTAAAAACAGCGCAATAAAATTCCTAAAATTTATGTACAGTGAAAGTAAGGGAAAACACGCGCGCGCGCGCACACACACACAAACACACAAAAACGGAACTAAGTAAAAATTCTATGGTAAAAACGAAATAAACAACATTAACCAATTCGTATCTCTCTATCTTTTAGGCTGTGCATTCGTCAAGTTTAGCAGCCACGCCGAAGCTCAGGCAGCCATCAGCGCCCTCCATGGAAGTCAGACGATGCCGGTAAGTAGCCATCTATCTATTTCGTCGATACCAAAAAAAATAAAAAAATAAAAAAAAGGAAAAAATCTAGAAAAAAAAGTCCAAGCCTTTCTGCAAGATTGAACTCCTTTCCATCTCCCCCAGTCTCTGTCTCCCGTTCTCTTTCCTGAAGAGACGAACTGTCTGCTATTGACTGTTGCACTATGACGTAAAAAGTTCTTTTTTTTTTTTTTTTTTTGCCTCAACTTTTGTGTACTGTAATTTTTCTTTACTGATATAGAGAGTGCAAAGTTCCACAGGACGTCTGACTGATATTAGTCACTAACTAAGTTGCTATTAAAGTGACTAATTTGGCAATATATATGATTTGTGATATTAGCTACTATTTTTGCCTCGTAACCATAAAATTACTTTATGAATTGGAAGATAATTTCGGTAAGAAAAATATATATTACCGAGATTAGTTCCATAATTCATGGATATTTTATTTATTCTCCTATATAAATAAGTACAAAAATATGAGAAATTATTAAATATTAATCATGTTTTCTTTTTTTTTCGTAGATTGAGGTATAAAAATTAATAATCTAAACGGTAAAATTAATTAATATTTAGCCGAAATATCTTCAAATTATTTTTAATTAATGTAATTTAAAGTTGTTTTAAAGAATTAAGTGAATAAAATTGTAATAATTGTTTTTTTTTGTTCTTTCTTTTTGAGTATTTATTTACGCATTTTAAATGAGAAAAGGAAGAAAGAGATAAAAATAATAATAAAAATAAGCAGAAAAAAAATTACACCTTAATTCAATCAAGTTAGAAAAGTTGGAATGTTGCTAGAAAAATTCACAATTGCCAAGTCTCATAAAATAAATGATTTTAGCAAAAACCGTTAATGAAAAAGTAAAAATCTGGCAAAGATACTAGCAAAGCTGGCCAAATATGTAAACGATTGAATTTCCCCAAAGGAGTAAGAAATTTGTTTGTTCTTAGCCCCAGAGATGAAATAATTAATTAAAATTTTCAGATAAAAGTGCGAAAAACCTAAAAAGAAGCTTATTAAGTTTTAGAAAGGAAGAAAAAAAAAATAAGAGCTGGGAATATCAAGGAGGAGTTTTCAAGAAAAGAATGAGTTTCATCTCTTGGGAACCAGACTTTATAAAGAAAGGTCGATCAATTCCGAATAGATATAGTTAAATTGACGAAGATAAGAGGAATTTGAATGAAGACTGTTCTTTTGGGATATCAATAGAATTTAAACTAATTGCCGATAGGAGAAAGTTTGGTTTCTTATAACATTATCCCTCAAAGCTTATCAACAAAAGAGATCGTTCGGTGAATCACAAAATAATAACTTTTGGTAATACTTTTTTCCCTTTTGGCAAGAACGTCTTTGCAGCTAATGCATATTTATGAATCTGGAATGTTGACGTTATGTACACTAAAACATTCGATTTTTTCTTAATTACACCATATCAACTTCAAAGTATTTTTAAATGAAAGTCTCTTCTTTCCAAAAATGTTCTCCTTAATTAGCGCTAAAATAATTTAATCGAGTTTTCGATTTTTAAAATCAAAAAATTCTAAAGAAACAAACATAAAAAAAATCTCTATATGGAAATCTGCCATTCATTAATCTTACTTGATGTTTCTTTATATTATATCTTTGCTTGTTTTTCTTTGATAATCGGGTTTGAATGGAATATCCATCTAGTAAAGAAGATTTTCTCTTACTTTTTTTTTACATTTCAGCACTTATAAATAGGCGGAGGTATAGTATATATTTAACACGCAAAAATCTACGAGAAGAAAAAGTTTAGGAAGATAATTTTGCTAGTTTAATAAATTCGTCGATACAATTACTGTTTCAAATAACGTTATAAAGATTAGATTAAGCAACAAGATAATATGCGAATTAAGGAATATTTAAAATCGATAACCTCCTTTCATATACCATGTTAAAGCAGTTTAACCTGGTAAAATTGTACGTTAAAACTCCTCTTAAATATATTTTAAATTATAAAATTCAGTTTCTAAGTCTCTATAATAGATAATTTGTTAGGATAATGGCTGAAATGCATTCGAATTTTGAAATTGAAAATATTATATTGTAGTATGAGATATATTCGGAGGTTTTGTTTACGTGAATAGAAAAATTTCCATAGCCTATATAACATATAAATGCATATACACATTTATATAAATTTTTTATGTTGAGTCTACTTTTATATATTCGATGTGTCATGTCCAGGAAAGTTCCTTTATTGAATTCTTCTGAATCCACCTTGTCGCTTGTTAGAGCTTTATTGCATTATCAAAACTCGATAAAATATATTGATTTCTAGGGAAAATAATCATACAGAAATATAACTTTTATCGGTTATATTAAGTTTTATGAATTCGGTAAAACAGAAAATTGTATATTTTATTATGTTATTATGCTAGCATTATGTTAATCTATAATTGGGTTTGGTAAAAGGGGGGATGAAAGATTTATCGAAAATCTAGTAGAGTTTTTCATCTCGTAAACGATGTTATCCTAAATATAATCGAAGATCCTTCTTCGGGCAAGGTAAAGTAAGATACCATAATTAGGCAGAATTGAAGATATAATTATTAAAATTGATCAGACACGTGGAGAAAAATTGAAAGAAATGTTCGCCCATATCTTGCATTAACCAATTAAATAGCTTGCTACTTCAAACACTTTATTGCTTGGATGTCCCGAAGCAACTTTTTCCAGTAATTGCTTATCGTTATTACAAGAATAGCTGTAACCAAAGAAAGTAATTTGGATAGTTAGTTTGTACGTATTGTGGATAAATTAAGTAAATCTGAATATTAGCCTCGCGTGAGATAAATTTGCAGTAATTAATGATATCTCGAATATATATTTTTTTCTCTTTTTCCTCTTTTATTTCATTCTTTCAACCACTAATTTTCTAAATAAATTTAATTAAACTTTTTTTCTATTTTTACTAATGTTGAATATTGAAATTATCATTTCTTATTAATAATTTCGGTATTAATAAATATAAAATAAATGTTCGTCTCTTCAATTTGTCTATTTAACTGATAATTCTTTCATTTGATTGTAAGTAAATAGGGAAAAAAATGTCTATTTTTTATGCGTAAAATTTATTTTAATATAATTAGTTTTATATGTTAATACAAATATTTTGGAATCTATAATTCAAACGTAATTAAAACTATATTAAATATTCAAAAATATTATTTTTAATGATTATTAAATGATAAAAATTTAATAATTTTAATTGTAAATTGTTAAAACTTTATTTTAAAATTAATCAAAAGTTAATTATAAAATTTCAAATATTTAATTAAGATAGTTTTAAAAATATTTTATTAATAAAAATTTTAAATATTAAGCATTTTAAATCTGTTTAAATGATATATATATAATATATATATATAATGCCCCTATTTTACTGTGTAAATGTCTTAAAATATTTTATTAAAATATATATTAAATGAAAATTTATATCTTAAATTTAAATTAAGCTTCTTAAAAATTCTTGTATAAAACTCTGTTTAAACAGATTTAATAATTGTTTATATTAACTGAAAAGTTTTAAATCTCAGAATGCAATTTAAATATTCTTGAAAAATATATATATATATATATATTTTATTTTTATATATAATTACTTTCTAACTTAATATTTTTCTGCAGTACAGATAAGCGTTAAAATTAAAATTAAGAGAAGGAAAAGAAAAACGGGGGGGAGAAATATATATTTTATAAAAATTATAATAATTATTTATAAACTAAATTACAGTAGATTCTATTAAAATTTTTGTTAAAGGCTAGGTCATTTAGTTGCTTAACGGCAGCTTTTCTCTGCACATTTGATAACCTGATATTTTTGCAAAGTTAACCACCCGTTAACAACTTTTACTTTAACTATCGGTTAAAGTGAGCATTAATAACAACATTTTTTGATGTTTCGTCTAGCGAATACAATTTTTGATTAGCTACAAAATTGTTAAACTTACTACTTTCAAACATTAATCAGCTTCAAGTTTCTCTTTAGTTTACACCAAACTTCTGTTGTTATTTTACTCAATAAAAAATGAATAATTCTGCATATTAAATAGATTTTTTTAAATAATAAAAGGCGTTTCTAAGTGTTAAAAAAGTGGGATTTTTATATGTCATCTAATAGGTGAAAATTGTCTTTGCACTAAGCTAATTTGTAATGTTTAACCAATTAATGTAAAACTGTTAATTTTTATGATTATATAGGAGAGTGTGAATTAATGTTAATAGTCTGGAAAGAAATAAAACTTAAAAATCGCATAAAATTCGACAATATAATTTTTTAATTGATGAAATTTAGAAGTAATTATACTTTAATGTCTTCTCTGTTCGTAATTTGCCTGGATTTTTATATTGTTTTTAATTGGGGATTGTAATCGTTTTCATCACCTTTCTTTAAAAAAAATAATAATAATTTCTTCTGAATATCTTCTTTCTATAGCCAAAAATATATTAATTCGTATTATTATCAATCTATAATGATTATATTATAATTCTTAGGAGTGCAAACAGGTCTACTTTGGTTGATTTATTGCATCTCGACTTCGTATTTTATAGAAGATTATAATAATTTATATAATATAAAGTAACTTATTTTATTTTAAATTATTACGATTTTACGGAATATTTTCTTCTAGACGTTATCCCAGTGCATATATCTTATTTTATTCCGAATTTATTATCTTCAGGACTATATTTTATGGTAGACTTTATAATTTTATATAGAAGATTTCATAGAAAATTTTTATAATTTTCTATAGTAAATTTTATTCTGGACTATCCTTTAGTCTTCTATGGAATATTTCATTCTAGATCCACACTCTTGCATACTTTTTCTGACTTTTATCATATAAGAAGATATTTTATTGCCATTTCCATATCACGATAATATATTTTTCTGTTGTATCTGCGACTATCTATAAATATACATTCTGGAATTTGTATGACGAAGAAAGTATTTTAAATTAATAAATGAAGAGAACTGGGTATCATATTAAACTCATTCTTTAATTAAATAAAATCAACCAACAAGTCAAGGTTAAAAATATGCAATTTTTTGAGGCTTTGGTTCAATGAGAAGGCAACAGTTGCTCATTGTTTTCGTTTTCTACGGTAGTAAGAAGGAAAGAAAAAAGAAAAGAAAAAAAAAAAGGAAAAGATCACCTGTCGAATCAAAGCACTTTACTTTACCCGAGGGTTGGGTGAGACTTTAACATGGGAAACGTAAATCTCACTTCCATTTCTCTACTAAGGACAAAAAGAGTGTTCATTCTAATGGAAGTGCCTATATTTACGAGCGTTGCGCCAGATAACGTAAATCAGGCTTAGTTGTACCCTTTAACGTTAAGACTTAGTTTAATGGAGTCTTGCTCCTTTGAAATTTGATGATTCGATGTACAACGTGTTAAAAATTCTCCAGCCTGTATATATTATAATTGATATCGTGCATTATTGTATTGTTATTCATAAATTTACACATTCGACCCATAAATTCTCAAGGTACTTCACTCGTTATAATTATTTTCAATTATGTCAGTCGAGTTCGCCTACAAGATTCCAACTTCTTAGAGATTTAATGCGTGGGGAGTGCATAGAAATGATTTCTTTAAGGATCTAACCAACTTTCTTTGAAATACGGATCTCTTGTGCAAGTATGAAAATTAAAAAGAAGAGAGATAATAAATGATCTTCTAGTACTCTTTATGACGGGTAAATCTAATTATCCGCATAAGATATACTGTTTTTAAGTTCGTAATGTTGTCATTTATGATAATTTTAGAACCTGGAAAACTTAAGAAGTTTTTAAACAATTTTTTTCTCTTTCTTCTTTTCAAAAAAAGAAAAAAATTAATAAAACTTTACGAATTTGAAGAGATTTCAAAAATACATTCGTCTACTTCATAAATGTTGAATAAAGTAGGAATTTTATAAGCGCGACTGCAAACTTGGTAAGAGTTTAATTAGTGAATAAATAAAACATTGGGGATTGCACATTGTGTAAATGGATCAGACTATTTATAAAGATATTCACTTGGTAAATTTAGAAAACTCGAAGCAGACGGCGTTTGGTTGTTGCGACGACGACTGCTGTTGATATTATCCGAGACAGATGGTAAACAGTTCTAAGTTGATCCAGCGCATCTTGTCACCATCCCTATTGCTTATGACGTGACGTCACGCACAACATTTCTGTCGCGCCGAGAAGCTTAGAGCTTCCGTTATAGTCAACAAGATTATTAAGCTGCGAGTTGATGAGTTTGATGCATCATAAGGAATTACTAACAGGAAAAGTTTGAATGTAAATTTTCCATCTAGAATTCTCCCGAATGTAATATACTACTAAAAGCAATACCCGATCTCATAAGTTTCGTGTTAAAGATCAGTTTTATGAATTACACAATGCATCCGAGTTAATTAAGAAAACTTTTAAAAGAATTTTCTTTCGTTCTAAATGAATAACCTCATTTAACAATAAATAATCGTTAAAATTAACTTTGCACCTGTTAGGTTTACCCGCTTTTATTCAAACTGTTTAATGTTTGTTAATAAAATTTTCTTTATAATCCGTCGGTAGCCGTTGTAAATGTTTAGTTTTCCCTAAAATTTCTCTTGTAAATTGTTGTTTATAAACAGCCAACGGAGATGTACGTGTTGCTATACTTTTAATCCTTGTAACTGTTTAACTTCCATTTGAATAAGTCACTGTTATTAATCATGCAAATGAGCTTCCGCATTGTCGTTGCCAAACAGAGAGTCCTTAGGCCATTTAGATGAAGAAGTGAACAGTCCTTTTGTCCATGTGTAATGGTGGGTATTGTTGTTATCAATTGAAGAACAATTTATCAACATAAGATTTGGTTAAACTCCACTCTTACTAAATATAGGCAAATGTATATGTACATTTAAGCTTCTAAACTTTCTAAGGAAAGGCATCAAATTAATGAAATTCCAATCGACTCGCCATTTCATTATACTAATTGCAAAATGTTAAATATATTCCTTGTAATCTAAATGTGATAAATTAAACGTGATGCAAAAAAATTTACAAAGAATTTCATGTTTTTTTTCTAGTTTAAAGTTTGTTCATATCAAAATTAATTTTCGAAAAATAAATTAAATAATAATTAAAAAAATTTATTGTGGATTGACTCGTAACAGATGTTAAAAAGTAATTTTTAAACAACATAATAATTAAAAAAAATCCTCTGATTTGAAAAGATTATAATTAATGTTTAACGATGTATAAAATTATAGTTCTTTAATCATAATTTCCCCTTTATATATATAATTTCTCTCGTTTAAATTTATCACTGGGGAGCAAACATAAAAGTAATAATTTAAAGTAATTACTATTAAAAATGTTTTTAAATCGTTTGATATATTTTATGAAGTGTTTAATTTTTCCATTCTCTCTTTTAGATGACGATAAAAATCATTTTTAAAAAGTCCATCCGACTTTTAAAAGTGTATAATTATAATAATAAAATCTTTATAAATTTAATGATTTTTTCCTTAAAAAATTATATTTGTGATAAAATGTTTTAATTAATTTTATCGTCTTTCTAACATTATTTTTATAGTTTAGATGTTATTAATATAAATTTTACTTGCAAAAATATCGTATTTAGAAGCTTAAATACGCTTTAAAGCTGATAATAAAAATTTATCGGGCAAATTATTTATATTAATAATTTTTATAAAAATAATTGTTCGCTTTTAATGCTTATTTATTTATTATTTTCAATTCTTTTCCGCTCTATGAGAGCACTGAGAGGGCCTTTTTTTCCCCCAAGCTCATAGTGGATTTCGTCAGGCCCACAATGGGGATAGTGATATCCGGGACAGACCGCTCCCAAAAAGTTCAATTTTAACCCTGTATAGGGTATATTTTACCTAAAGAAATTGATATAAATTCCAATTTTTAAATGAATATATAATATAAAAATAGCTTAAGTAATTGCTATGCAAAATTATAAATGTAATGCATTATTTTAATTAACTTTCTAATCACTCCAATTACTTTCATGGGTTTAGAAATTATTTGCATAAGCTTTATTACTAAAAGTACGTTTAGTGCCTTAAAGATTACGTAAATATTTTTAAAAATCGAATAAAAAATTTTCATTTTTGCACTTTTAATCACATTATTTTATTTTATATATACGTAAGAATTGTTTTAATTTTAATTTAAATTGTAAAAAAAGATACAATTAATCTTTTTAAAAAATTGTATTTTTGTTTAACGTTTATTAAATACTTATTAATTAAAATAATTTTCGTTTGTTATTTTATAATCTTTCAAAATTATTATTAAAGTACTTAATTTTTTTAGGGAAACATTTAAGAGTAATTGTAAAGTTTATGCTAAAAACTCTTTATAATTGGATTAAAATGTTAACCCGCTTATAACAAAAATGTTATATACAATTCTCCATAACCTGGGGTTATTTGTAAACCCCCCCCGGATATAAGGAATTGTAACTGTAGTAAATCAATACTAATATAACGTTATATTTTCTTATTTTATGAAATTTTTAAAGAAAATTTATCGATTCTTATACCTTTCAATGGGAAATAAACGAGTCCTACCATTTCATAAATTTTAAAAGAACAGTATATGAAAATATTGATAAAATTCTAATTAAAATTTAAATTCAATTACTTTACTTAATGTTATAAGTAAATAATATTATAATGTTATACGTAATTATCTATTATTTCCAGTAAATACTTAATTACGTATTAATTAAAATTATTTTTTAATCTATTTGTTCAAATAAGAGATTGAATAATATTTAATGTTAATTCTTTTCGTGTTTGTGTGTCTTCAGGGTGCGTCCTCCAGTTTAGTTGTGAAATTTGCGGACACCGAAAAAGAAAGACAATTGAGGCGGATGCAACAGATGGCGGGTAACATGGGGCTTCTCAATCCCTTTATGTTCAACCAGTTCGGTGCTTATGGTGCTTACGCCCAGGTAACGTATCCATTCCAGCAAATAATTTGTTTACCTTACTCATTTTTGAATATTGCTTCCAACGCATTCTCCTGATATACGCCTATACCTGTTTGTAACTTTTGTGTTAACGCATGATAAGACTGTTTTCTGGTTAAAACAATTTATTAAATAACTAATAATCACAACCGAACAGCGGAAAAAGATTAAAAGATCTTTTAAGATAATGCTTGAACTGTTTCTACTAATTATACACATTTTTCTTTGGCATTTTCTCTTTGATTTATCGATAGAATATTATATTCAAATATAAAAATTTCACGAGTATAAGAACAAACAACTTGAATTATTATTATTATTTAATTTTTTATTCCGTCTGAATAGCAGTTTTTGTTAGTTAAATATTTCTAAAATTATGTCTTTCTGTATTAAACTTTAATTGCCTGGGGAAAGGTTGGAGAAAATTAAATGATTTTTGCAATATCTATTAAATTTTTAAAAATATACGTACGTTATTTTATGCTATAATTATATTTGTTTTAAAAAATGTCTTATTTTTGTTTAAATGAATAATTAATGAATTATAATAAAGTTATAAAATTTATATTAGTGTATATTGTAGAGTAGAGCAATGTCCATTGATGAGTGTGAAGAAATACGTTTAATTTTTAAAGATAAAGTAATTAGGAATATAAAATAATTGCAGCCATTTGGAAAATATGTTGCTGTTTTATTAATTAATATATATATAATTATATATTTATCAGTTATTTAGAAGATAATATTAATGATTTTAATAGTTGTAATATATTCAGAGACGTTAATTTTCTGCCCGGAAATTTTATATGAAGATTTAGAATATTGAAGACGTACATAATTAAGGTTGTAATGGTTATTAATAAGTTATACAATATTAGCTACGAGTTTAATCCTTATTAGTATAAAATATCGAAATCAGTTCTAAATTAAATTGATATAATATTAAATTAAATTTTGCAAAAATTCCATTATTTAATTATCGAATCTTTAACAGTAATTAATAATTAAATAATATGACAAGGGAATTAATAATCGAAGATAAAAAAAGATGCGAATATTTTCCTGTTTGGCCATAATTAAAACGAGTCATGTCCGCTAAGGAAATAAAACTACATACCATCCATTTAAACTTAACCAATTCAGAATTAATTCCACATAATGCTTCTAGGATATCTATCGTTAAGCTCCTTTGGTAAAGACAAGCAACCATTCAACTTTTCTAAATTATCCTTTGTTGTCCGACCGTATCTTTCCTAATTCCTGTTACACGTCTCATAGATTTACAACATCTTTCAGCTAAGGCATCAGATGGGTGGAAATGACCGTAAAAACGTCGAAAAGTTCTAAAGAATCAAATCATAATAATTTCTATTTTGTCTGAGAGAAAAATGTAATACTCGTCAGACAATACCTTTAGCGTGGGTAATCTGTTAGGCAGAGCCATTTTTCATTTGAGACCAAGACTGCTTGTCAGTTAAGAAGCAACACTGTAAAATCCTCAGAAACGATGTAAGCGTCATGCCGAAGGGATATGAATGCCAATATAAGTTGTTTATAGCCTAAAATATGTTCGTTCTACAATAACCGCTTGAAAAGAATTTTTCGAGCTGTATCGCCCCTATTCTTTCACGTCGTATACTTCAATATTGCGAGATTTCAGCTGTAAATATCTTCATGTTAAGATATGTGGTTACACCTATAGCTAAATAATCTTTGACAGATTTAAAATCCCCTCAAAAAATCAATCACTGCTTTATATCTTTCCCGGAATGACTATTTTCATTCATAAAAACCTCTATTATACCATAGAAAAATTCTTATTGTAGTATAAACCGTATGTAATGCGCGCTGGATCATCGCTGAGTTTTCGTTTAGCAGGAAGAAAAGGCAAAGAAAAAGATGAATTCTAATTTCTTTTTTAAGTCGTCGTAAATTTCAATTTTACAACGGTTCATTAGATTAAATCGTCTTCAAGTAAAAGTGGACCCGAAAAATTAGGATCCGGTTATACTTCCGGACGATTTTATTCTTTTAAATTTAATATTTTCGAAAAATAACATCTGAAATACAAAAAATAATACTTATTTTACTTAGTTTTATTTAATTTTATATATATTTTTTTAAGTTAAAATATAAGTTTGTGATATTTTCTTAGCAAAAATATCACCAAAAGTATTTTCCTTTTTTTGTAAATCGTATAAAAATAGATCTGATATATTATACAAGATCAATTTTTGTATAGAGGAGATATTCAATTATATTAAAAAAATATTCTTTCTATTATAAACTATTTTCTGGCCAATAACCATAAAGCTAATTTCATTTTATAACTTAAAAAATAATTCTTTTCTTCAAATAAAAAAAAATAATTAATTTTATAATCTCCTTTAATGTATAATAAAATTATTATATAATATATTTATATTTTAATTCATATAAATTATTATTTATTAATTATTAAAATATTTAATCGTTTAGCGGATATATTTTAATTTACAAAATTAGTGTAATATATTTAAAATTTATTTTTATAATTTATGAATAACTGTTAAATATAATTTTGTTGAATTAAGTAGCCAATGTTAAAACACGTAAAATATTTTTTAAAGTATTTTAAATTAATATTAAATCGCATTAAACCGTCCAACGTGCTTTACAACTTTTCTGTGTAAGCGCTACTGGTACAGTGTCTCCATCTGTCGACTAGTTAAATTTTTTTTTTATTTTTTAATATTTTTAATATTACTGTATTATTATTATTAATATCTTTTTAATTTATTAAAATAATATATTAATTTTTTTATATTCTTAAAAATATTATTCGTAATTTGAATTTTGAGATTAAAATTATATAAATACAAATAGCAAATATTTATGAGTTACTTGTATTTTGCATTTTATTAAAATAGAACTTTTTGTTTTTTTTTTCTTTAAAAGAAGAAATTGCTATAAAATATAACGACTGTTTATATATTTATTTCTTAAAAATAAACATAATTATACGATTCAATTAGTTTTGGAATTCTCCTTCAGAGGGCGGAATGACAAATAATATGTACAGTACAGATAATGGAGAAAGCGGACGAATATTTATTCTTTCCTCTATTTAATTAAATACTAGTTAGTTTTAAAGGAATGTTATTCATTAATATTAATATGAATTTTAGATAAAATGTAAAAGCTCAATTACAATCGTGACGTAATGAAGTCCGGAGGTCAAATCATTGGCGGGAATTTTGATGCACGTGTATAAAACTACTGTCGACTCCGCATAAGTCGACACCCCAAGGGGAAGTGGAAATGTGTCGAGTTATCCGATGTGACGACCAATGCGAAGTTGGAAAAAAAACCACAAAACTACAATTAGGAAAATACAGTAGTGCGTTATACAGTAGTATAGGCTTACGATACATTGTCCTCCCTTTACAATTACTCTGTAAATGAAAAATGGAAAAATTCGTTTAGTGTTGTTTGTTTTGAGCATTTAACTGTCTCGACTTTCTTTTTCAACGATCATGAACGCCTTGAAAACATCATCTTCGCAATTGCCAATGCCTCTAGCGTGAGAAAATGCAAAATTGGATTCTGGTGTGGCGTTGATGTAGATTGTATATTTTCTTTTGTTTCTTTTATTATTTTATACATAAAAATACATAAAATATTAAGGCATTTTTATTAATATGTATATATATATATATATATATTAATTATATATTAATAAATAAATCGACTCCCTCTCCTGAAAAAAATGAGTTCGCACCACACGTGCGGAGTGAATTCATTTTTTCAGGAGGGGGTGACGACTTATCGGAGTGTGGGACAGCAAAAGTATGTCGACTTATCCAATGGTGACTAGTTAAACGGTGTCGACTTATGCGGACTCGACTGTATTTATTTAGTGAAACTTGAGCGCTTCTATATTTAAAGACCTTTCTATATTAAAGTAAACGTTAGTGAGGTATAAGTCTGGTATATGTACTGTATAGTATATACTATAATATATGTTTATAAAATGTATATTATATATATATGCTATAATATGTAATAATGTAATGTATTGTAGTAAATGTAAGGGTCTGCTTAATATTAATATAAAATATACTTAAATATTTTTTTTATTTTCAAGTTTTGTATTAAAAATAAGCTTATTAATTATATTATTAAAACAATATAACAAAATAAAGAGATATGCTACTATAATACATTTTATACTTGGATTTATATGAATTAATAAGAATTTGAATTATCTTTAACTTTTAAATTAGGAGAAAAAGATGTTTATAATTAAAATGATATTAAAAATATAATGATAAACATTTTCAAACTTGCTTTAGTATTGTTTTGAGAGTAAATAAATAAATAAATAATCCAAAAGGATCATCCATTAATTACATTTACAGCTTTTGAGCTACTTCTGACCTTCTCAGTTGTGTATATCAATTGTACACAAAGAAGGGAGAGAGAAGTTTCCTTTACTTGTACAATAGTTCACGGAACCTCCCAAATTGAAGAAATGATTAAAAAAAAACTTGTACATATATTTTCTAAATGATATTTTATTCACATGATTAGTAAATAGGTTTATAAGAACAAATTCATATTCCACTAGTACCATTAAAAAATCCATGTAGGCACTATCTCCATCTTATCCTTTCCCATTGTGTACAATGATGTACTTTTTATGACTTCCTTTCCCTTAAAACTCTAATCTAATGGATAATCTCAAATCAAAATTACTTTTACCATAAAATTTTTAGTTATTGTATTGATTTAGCATTTTTTACTATAAATTATTTTTAGTAAAAGTTTGGGTCTTCATTCTGTAAAGATTTTGGTATGCTTTGTTTATATTACTGTTGAAGATGTGTTTTCTATCAACCTATCTTGAAATGATTTTTGATCCAATGCAGTATAATAAATCACAACCATTAAGAATAAAGAGGTAAATATATTTTTCTAATAGCATATTTTGCTAAAAATAACAATGAGTGAAATGTAGTAAAAATTATCACAAGATAGATTTATAGAAAACAAATCTTCAATAGTAATATAAACATAAATCGTACCATGCCAATAAATAAAGATATATATTTGATATAATATATAAAAATATATCTTTACTTATTTCACTGCCTGTTAACATTCATACTTAATTTGATCAAAATGCAGCATGTGATATCACTAGCTGATAAGTAAAATTCATTTTATTATAAAATATAGTTTTGAAAATTTATAAATTTAATAATATAAAATACAAGAAAAAAATTAGAAAACGAGAGAAAGAAAAGTTTAGTTAAGAAATCAGCTTAAAATGGAATAATTTATAACAAACAAATTTTATTGAATTTACACCGTACATTGCTTTGTATAAAAAAATTTTCAAATAATTTGTAATTATAATAGAAATTAATAATAATAATAATCGATAATTTTATTTATAAATTATTAAAGAGAAAATTTATTTATTATTAATAATTTTTTTCTCTTTTTAGTTCATGCAGCAACAAGCAGCGATCATGGCTGCAGCAGCACAAGGGAGTTATTTGAATCCTATGACTGCATTAGCCATTGCCCAGTTACCCCAAATGACTGCTGTCCCAAATGGTTTAGCCAACCCAACCATAACCCCCACTTCAGGTAGGTATTTATATATAAATATGTTATAATAAACACAAAATCTATGAAATCATCATATTGACACATTACAAAACATGTGTACACTATTCAAAATTCAATCAAATATTAATTATTCACATACATACTACACATAAACATTTTATACTGTGTATATAATATATATAGTCACACATAAACGTTAACAGAATGATATATATTGTTATAATATTTCATATTATAATATAAAGAATAAACAATGTAAAATTTTGGACTTTGTAATTAAATAAAATCTCAAATGTAATTTAAAAATTTATTTAGTAAAATTAAATTTAATTTTAATATAAATTAACATTTGTAAACATTACAGACATGATAAATTAAATAAATTTTGTTATGTTAAAATTTATTTAATTTACTAGAATTAAAAAGTAGTTTTTTTCAAAAAGTCTAGATTAATAAATTTTAAGCTAATTTTTTGTTAATATTTATAATGAAACAATGTTCAAAAATACTAAATTATCAAAATAAAAGGTTTTGGTTGTTTGAAATTGATCTTTTTCAAATTCCAAATAAGCAAAGTTAATTTCTATTATAAAAATAAAATTTTAGATCCAGTGATTTTTAAACTCAATGTAGGGTTTAAAAATCACTGGATCTAAACTTTTACTTTTGTAACGTTAAAGTGAAGAAATTTCTTCAGTTGCACAGTTTATAATTAATTTAAGATTTACAAAAAGAAATTTAAATTACAGTAGAGCATCGATTATCCGACCCCCGATTAACTGACTGATCGGTTAACCGACCGCGTTCTAGTCGGCAAATTCAAATGTCCGCTAGTGATATGGCGTGACAATATTTGGTTATGTCTTGGCTACTTTAATATTATTTTTGTTAAATTTTTGCATGTTTTAGCTGGTAGCACTGGCTCGACCATGAAAGGGAGGCTAGTGTTTAATCCAGACCTAATACACTATACTAATAATGTATTTTTACATACTTTTCGCTTATCCGACTTTCCAGTTATCCGACCAACCCCAGTCCCCAATTAAGTCAGATAATCGATGCTCTACTGTATTCCATTTATAAAAATAACAATTTAAGTAAAAATTACAATAAAATGTTGCCAAGCTAATTGTAAACATTATAAATTAAATTTTGAGCCATTCTTCCTATTTATGCCATTAAAAGCAATAAATAGGTTACAATACAAAGTTTTTTATTTTATTTTTTAATAGTTGATTTTATAGATTAGTGAAATCTTACTACTGTAATTAGATTTAGTAAGTTCTTGATAAGTTTTTATCAAAATTTAATTTTTTTAGTTTTATTTATTGTATTTTCTAAATACAACTGTGTATGACATTTGCTTATTAACCATTTAGATATGATGTTATTTGCATTCATCTATCATAAAACATCATCATTAACATGAATGAAAATAATTAGTTACACTTATTTTATGGATTTTTATATAAATACACCAATTTATTCTTGTATCTGTATAAAAATCTTGTATAAATACAAGTTTAGATAAGTTTTATATCTTTGTAATGATATAAGACTTTTTTTTTAATTTCCAAAACATAAAGACAAATTAGAAACAAATGATTTGTCCAAACTTTGCTCAAGGGAATCAAATTATTTTTTATCATTGAAGAAATACTAAATACTACTACTAAATACTAAACTGTAGTTTTTATAAATTTTTATTAAATTACATTTGTTTGTAACAATCAATAAATGTTTTAGTTATTACTAATTATTAACTTGAGATTATTAATTTATATTATTTCTAGTACAAATTTGGAAATAATAGAAATTAATAATCAGTTTTTATTTTGATTTATTTCATTATCTTCAAATATTTTATACAGTTTTAAATACTTCAATTATAAAACTTTTTATTCTCTACATTATTTGATTTAGAATTTTCTGTATTTCACTTTCTTTTGAGTGTATGTGATGTCATTTGACATTGTGTATGAATTAGACTTGAAAACTTGTTATTAAATAATTTATATGAATTCAATAATTAGATTGATTGTAGTGAAAAAATTAGATTGATTGATTGTATGTTTATATTCCATATGAACATGTATTATGTATGAAAATAGAAAAAGTCCACAAACATCATAAATTAAAATGGATATAATTTAATAATTTGAAGTAATTGATTAGGATCAAAATATATAATTTAGATTTAATTTTTTGATTTAGATTGAATTTTCATCATTACCTATATACAACAGATTTTATTTTATTTCTATAAAAATTATCCCAAATTTATTCTGAAAAGTGTTAAAAAATAATGGAATAGGTTGTTTAAAATATATTTTTAAAGTTCTTATAAAAGTCATATTTTCTGTTTTTACTTTATCATGTTATTTTGTAATCATTGCTAAAAAGAACTGTTATAAAAGATCTCTTTTCCTGTGTAATTAGGGATTATGTTAGAACCTATTTGCTAGAAAATTGTTGTATATTGTAATATTTTATTCCTTATTGTTTGTATTGTTGAATGATCTTTACAAAACTTAGTGATTATTCAGAATTTTATTCCATAAAAAATTAAAATATTTATCTAGAAATTTAAAATTGTCTTAAAGTCTGAAAAGAATCAAAAATCTACTTGTATAAATAATATATGTTTTTTAATCAGGATGAGGATTACTATTTTGCATTTTATGATTATATTTAAAAATTCATTACTTTTCATTTTACAGTAATTTTTGATTAAGCTATAATTGAATATCTATTGTTATACATAAATACTCTTTTTATAACCACTTCATAATAGGAAATAAGAATCAAATAACTGATAATGATAATATTTTTCAGACAATAAACAAAATTGCTTATAATAATTTATAAATTTTAGTAAAATACAATTTTAGTTATTGAGTGTAAAGTCTGATTAATTATCTTTATTATTTCTCTAAAATATTTTTACCAACAACTTAATTTAAACTTATATTATTTACAAATGGGAAATATGTTTATACTGTTGTATAAAATTTAATTTTGATGTTATGTTAAAATTTCATATGAGACATTAACTTATTTTCACTTATTACAATAAAGAATGCAAATTTCTGTTTATTACATTAAACTTTAATCCATATTTGTACAATGTTAATCATTCAGTTAAATCAGATAAAAGATTTTCATAAGTATTTAAGAAATTTAATTTTGATGCAGGCAGCTTTTAATACAATTTAAATCTTTCCTACATTGGATATTGGAACTTATTTAATGTGAACGGATCTTTGTTTATTAAAGCTATAGATTTAAATCTTGTACTTTGTAATACCGTATTTTCGCAGAATGCCGGTCTATTCGGGAAGACCATGAAATCAGATATTTCCGTATGGTAAAAGCCGGCATGCCGGTGAGATTATACATCCCTCTCTAGAAGGCGCATTGAAAAAACGAACGAGTTTTTATTCTAAAACTGTGAAACTCAGCATTACATGAAAAATTACGATTATAGTGAATTCTCGATTTATCGTTCCTATATCAATCGTTTTCCCGCATCTATCGTTTTTTCCAGTCCCAAATAAATATATAGGACTCTTAATTTTTCCGTCCCGTATCATTTGTTTTCCCGCAATGTTCGTTCTGTATTTTAACTAAAATAAAAATGTTATCCTGCATCAATCGTCGTTCTACCCACAACATAGGGCGCTAAACTAAAACACTGGTTTTCGTGTACTAAAATAAAAGCGCGCCACTTTTAGAAGTTAAACACTAACGTTCGTGTACGAAACTAAACAAAATCTCCAAACAGCTTTTGCTAATATACTGTATTTATCTAACAGATTAATAATATACAGTATTGTATTATAATATTGAAATCAAACCGAAATACGCAGATTATTGTCTTTTCCTGGATAATTGTTGCGATTATTTATACAGCAATTAAATGTTTTTTATTTTATTGTACCGTACATATTGCGTGTGTTTTCTAGTAAAATCGCTTTGTTAAAAGACAGTTAAGCTATTTCCGCTTTAAGTTAGCCACTGCAGCACTAGTGCAGTGAGGTTCAGAGCGCTGAAAACAGAAGTTAATATGGCTGCCATCATAATTTATATGAAAATTACGTACTTCAAATGAATATTGTGACATACGAAAATATATTTTGAACTGGTTACTAGAAAAATTAGAAACGCGCTTTTCCATGTAATCTATACCGACATAGACGTCCCAGATTTATTAGTAATGACGAATGCCCAGGTTATACTGTTGTTGTTTACCATATAACTAATGCATTTTTACACAATATAGAATTTTTTTGATTGCCTGCCTCTGATATACCAATATATTAGGTATTCTTACCAGAAGAAAACAGAGCAAATTACAGTATTCTTAACAGTTTTTTAAATTAAAATGTAGAATAAACACAGCTTCGAGTGCAAATGCGATATAATTTTGTATTACAGAAAGTCATCATATAAACGTATCATCGGAAAATACACGTTTCATACGAGATAAACAATAAAAACATCGACGACATAAATTTCTCGTGTCAATCGTTTTCCAGCATCAGTCTTTTTTCCCTCCAAGTCCCGCCAAAAACGATAGATCAAGAATCCATTGTATATGTTTAATTTCTTCATTTTGTCTTCTTTCTAATGACGTAAAATACTCGTAGAATTCCGAAAGTGCTGTTTTTAACGTATATTTTATTGTTATTTGATTCAAAAACGCAAAAACAAACATATTAAATTTAAGAAACTCGCCATAAATTATCTCCTTACACCGATTAACATCGGCTTTGTGTGAAATTTGAGAGGAAGGTGTTACTTTTAAGGTCAAAGTAGATGGTCAGTGTAGCCCACACTGACTAACTACTACTGCTAATGCCAATAAGATGTTAATTGTTTTATTGTCTTGTAAACGAAAACTTTCTTCCTGATTTTCAGTCAGTCAAATTACAATGTTATTATTTTATTGTACTCCAAAAATGTTTTCTTTAACTTTTAATTAACAACTAGTTTTGTTAGATCTGATTAATTTTATATTTTAGTCGCTGTTTAACCAGCGTGCTGGTGTCCCCGTTTTGGTGCAGCATGCGGGTCATTCCGCGAAAATACGTTAAAATTTTTCTGCATTTCAGCCTGTATTATAATGCATTTCTTTGTATAGGATTTATCCTAATTTATCCTGCACTGTACAAAATTAATTTAAAAATAAAAATAAAATTAAATGATAATATTATTAATCAAGTTGCAATAAACAACTTAGTAAAAACAATTCTTTCTAATAATAAAATTAATTCAGATTAATATTTTATATATTTTTAAATGATAAAATGAAATGACTTTAAAGATAGAATAAATTAATCACTCTTAAATAACCAATAAAGAATTTAAAATACTATAATTTATATGGTCATTGAAAAAACAGAAACAAATAATATTTCTTATGAATATACTATATAATATGAGATTGTATATCATTATATATCTGTAAGTTTTTTTAATATAATGATACATTACAAAAAAAATCATTTTAAGAATTTTTACATTTGCTGCATATTCTGTTATTTATTGCAATATTTATATCTATGAAATGGTTTTTTGGGGTTATTATTTATGGAAAAAATAAATAAATTTAAGTTTATTTCATAAGTTCTGTTTTTAAGGTTCCAAATTAAAGCAAACTTCTTAAATCAAAAAATAGTTTTTGGTGTTCTTTACCTTTAGCAAATCTACTATTTAGTAAATTAAAATGAATGGTGAAAAAATATAATTATGAATATAAGAGAATAAGTAGTATAAAAAAAAAAATTGACAGCAAGGTTTCAGTTTGATAAGTGTTCATTTTTGAATTTAGCTTATTATTATCAGATTATGTATGGTTAGTGTTGCCACCTGGACAGTCCGGGAATTGACTCGCTATCCGGGTGAACTATTAATTTTGTCCGGGAATTTCGTAGAAATTGTGAAATTACGATGAAACAAAGCTCTTGCAAATATTGTTATGTATTTACACCATTTGAACAACAACAGACCTCACACTCACTGAAACTCATCTGCCATTCTGCCATGTTACTCTGTTTATGCTGACGTGTGACACGCAACCTGTCTCTCCACCTTTTTTTTTTTCTTTGCTCATATGTTACTCCTACGCAAGTCCCTAGTCCCTACCTGTAACTGATTTACCAGCATGCATGTTATTCTTTGCATTGTAAAATGACATTGCGCATGTGTCAGGAACTTCTGTTTGAACAAACCTGACCTGCTGTCCGGGTCAGCGATTTTGTAAAGGTGGCAACACTATGTATGGTACATTAATATAGTAGATAGTAATTTCTTAAAAGTTTATATTCAATATCTTTGTTATGTTATTCTTGAAGAAAATCAAGTTTTGGATTGGAATTATTGATGATTGATGAATATGAACAATTATACGTTAATATTGTAAATTGTAAATTTAATACATTTGAAATTAAATAATACAGCTTTTATTATTTAATTAGCAAAATTATTTATTTATAATCTCAATTACATAATTCAATAGTATCAAAACCTCTCAGATTTTGAGAATATGTTATGATATTAAATCAGATTTTAATAGTTTAGTTGCTTTGATACCTTAAACTAATATCATGTGTTGAATAATTTTGTATTACAATATTAATTTATGTTTTATTTAGAGCATAACTCATTTAATATATCAAAATTGATGTCATATTTATATTCAAATATAATGTCAATTCTGAATCTTCACAAAGCTGGTTATAGACTATAAAATAACAACACAAAACCTTCAAAAATACCTGCACAAAAATATATTTAAATAATGCCAATTATTTAATTTTTATTTATTAGATAATTAAATATAATAAGATTAAAACAGACACCTTAATTTGTTTTATTTTATTTATTTGTATAATTAAAAGAAATTAAAATTTTTTCTTTGCTTATTACTTTGTTATTTATTCAACCTATTGCTACGGATTTAATATTTTGAATGTATCAGATTTTTACTATAATGCAATATTTTAAGTAAAAATTAAATACAAGAACATGGCTGGTGTTATTCACATTTAATAAATATAAAATATAAATACGACTTTACAAAGTTGGAACTTTGTCTTGTCTTTACTTTCGCCAATCACACCGTTCACTCCGAGGGACTGTGAATCCTAAAGGACTGCTGATGGTGTAAACGGTGGAAGTAAAGACAAGGCAAAGTTCCAACTTTGTAAAGTTGTATTTATATTTTATATTTATTAAATATAATGCAATATGCTTATATTATTTTTAAAATATTTATCAGAACAAATTGAAATTATAATGTATCCAAAGTCTTTCAATAGAATGTATAATCCAAATATTTATTTTGAATATTTTAATTTTTTTTTAACGCTAATTGAAAATCCATATATAGACTGTAATAATGCATATTTGTAGATATTCAAATGTGAAACTCTGCTTAAAAATCTTATGCTTCAGTAGAAAATTGCATTATTCATAGTTTAATGTTTTATGTTTTCATAAGTGTTTTTTATTTTATATTAATTTGGATGCTTTCTGTGTTGTAAATTTCAACAACACAAGTTTAAATAAATCTTTATAGTTTAAAACTTATAATATAAAGGAAAATCTTTCTAAATAGAATTAATTAGATGATTGCTATATGTTATATAAAATTTAGTAAAAAATTTCATATATACTATCCTCTTCCTTTAAGATGTCTATTTTTAATATTAGATAAAATATTTTTAAGAAAAATCTGATCTCCAAAATATATTTATAAAAAAAAAAATGCAAGAAAAGACAACTCTCATTAATAATGGATTTGAAAAAGAGGAATAATACAGTTAATTCGGCTACAATTTGAAAAAAATTGTAAAAGCAAATATATAAATTCCCACTGTCGACCATCTGTTTGTCCATTTGTACATCTGTCCATCTGTCTTTCCTTAATCTTAAGAATGGAATTAAGTAGATGAAATCCGAGATCAGATATGGAAACATTAGGGGCAGGAGACACTAATTAACTATATATTGAACTTCCAGTTTGCACCGGAAGTTGTGTTATTTCAATTTAAAAGTTTTCCCTTGAAAGCAGTTAATAGATGATCAGCACAATTCTATTGTTAAAGGAAAAGTATGATGTATAAGGCAAGCCACTACTAATTTGAGATGGAAAGCATTTATTTTAAATGAAATAAATTAAAAATATGATTAAAAATTACAACCTGGCATTGTGACAATGTCACAATAAATAATCGCTTGTCAATTTTGTGTTTATTTTAAAATTTATTTTGTAAAATTACTTATTTATATTAAAAATATAAATAAGTGATTTTAAATCAAAGGTTATTTCTATTTCTAATTAGTATTTTTCTGTATACAAATACTTGATATATTTGCAAAGAAAATATTTTATATTTATTCAAAATTATATATTTAATATTAATTAATTTTTAAAAAAGAAGATATCACAAGTAATTAAAGATCTAAACTAGTATGTTCACAAACTACACTGTGCTAATTATAAACAATTCAATTGATTTAAGATAGATGGTTAAATTGCTATTTTTTTTTTTAAACAAAATTATTAATTATAAATTTAATTTATTTTAAATTTAAATAAAAGAAGATAATTATAAATGAATGTTAGGAAAATGATGGTCTATTTATTACATTCAATAAAACATCTATTATTTCTATATTTGTTGTTTAGAATATAGGATATAAAAAAACCAGATAAATATTTTATTGAATGCTGAATAAAAAAAAGATAAATATAGCATATTATTAATTAATATTAAAATTTGCAATAATGCATAAGTATTGAAAAGTATTTGTTGTTTTAGAATTTTACAAAGTAAATTTTTGTGGAATTAAAATCTGTTTTTATTTTATTTCTATTGAATATTCTTTTTAAAATAGGACAATATTCTTTTTTTGTAATACTACTAAATTATTTTTCTCATAATTATTTAATAACTGATGTATGGTCATTATCTTATTTTATGTTTGTATTAGTACATTGACATCCAATATCAAAACTTAAAAACATTTTAACAAATCATTTTATCAGTTTTGTTTTTGCACTTATACAGCTTATATATTGTGTTGCTTGAATGTTTTACACACATGATTTGATTATATTTGTTTATTGCTAATTTATTCTAATTTCAGACAGTTCATTAAATATTTAAATCAACTATTATGAATATTTCAATATATATAGAAGATTAAACATTCTTACAAAATCAGAACATAAATATAATGCTCAAAGAATATTTAAAAATATATTTGTTCAAAAATTACTCAAATATGCTCCAAATTTCACAAAACAATAATTTGTTTTGTGAGTTTTGCATTTGAAAAGAATAATAATTTATTCTTTTCAAAAACCTTTTGTTTACAGCAAAAACTTTAATTTTGATGATATGAATTATTAAATAGTTATATGTAGGCTATATATAAAATTTTTACTATTGGGAATAATCTGTTTTATTTTATTTACAATAAGAAACAATATTTTCTCAATAACTTTACAAAACTTTTAATTGAATTTAAAGGTTTTCAAAATATATAAATTTTATTTTCAGTATTAATATGTTTGAAGAAAAACAATAGACAGTAAAGTTAAACTTTTAAATTATAAAAATTATTCTAAAAATGCAAGTACAGTTCTTGAAACATACTGTTACAATAAAAATAAAATAATTAATGTCTGAAAATAGATAATACATATCAGAAATTATATATATAAAAAGACAAAACTAAATAATATATTAAAAATTAAATTTGGCTGATGCAAACATTACACGTAAATATAGTTCTGTTACTAATCAAGAAACATAATATAAAATATTGGTTGAATAATACATTCATGTAACATATTGAACAAATAGTAATGATAAAACATGCACCATTAAACCATATATATAATATTTATTTTATATTGAAGTTTCTTAACTTACATTAGAAATATACTCTAAAATATGCAGTATGATTTGATTCAATAGAATTGAGAGAATTACTTTTGTAAGAAATATAAAGCATTATATTATAATATAATAGTAAATACTGTATTAATATGTAAAATTTTTATAAATTGTTATAAGAAGTTTAAAATATTTAAGCAAAATTATTTAAATAATCATATAATTTAGTATTATTGAAGTAATAAATAATGAAGAATTATAACTTGAAAGTTCTTTTCAATGAAATAATATACTGTGAGAGTATATAAAGTATGAATGAGTTGACATGGAGAACTTTAGTGATTTCTTCGATGGGACAAATTGATAACAAGCATGCTTGATAGAGTAGATGCTTAGAACGGGGAATCCATTTATCCCAGTAGGGACTAGACAAAGGCAACTATCCAACCTAAATTAATAAGATAACCCTTTAATTTCCTTGGAACATACAATACATCCAGGGAAACACACAGGAATGTACAGAGCCTGACAATCCAATCTGCCGAATAGCTTTAACACACAATCCTCCCGACAATAATATGCTACAGAATTCCCATAACGCGCAGACATAAAACGTACCGACAGTGAGTTTAAAGTGTACCTCTTCTTTCACTTCTTATCGGACAGGAAACAATTCAAAAACAAAATCTTCCTGCTGACCTGGTTGCACAGTCTTTACTTTCTGGCTTCCCGACTATTTTTTTTTCACACTTTCACACACCACACTCTTCCCTACTCCTCCTTCGTCCTCTCCCTATTTCTGTTCTAACTTCTCCTCGAGACACACCCTCCAATAAATCTCCCACCCTTGGTTACACACCCAGATTTACACAACTCCTCACCACCGAATTGGACCTACCATGTAGTGAAGGGGGGCAGGAAAAGACGTAAGGCACATATGACCTCGCAAAAAAAATATATATATGTAAATATTAGTGTTTACGGCTATAGTGGAGTTGCCTGAAGTCAGGGACCGGCCTGTTTCTGAGATCATAACGGGGATTCACCCTATTCTGAGGATAAGCTGCATTGCTCTACTTGCTTTTCTTCTCCACAGCATGATTACTTTGGCCCCTGGGGTACACCCCTGGGGCCAAACTGAGGGATACACCCCTGGGGTACCTGTGACCTTTTTAAGAACAAGATGTCAGCTTCCTCGGGCTCCTCCTCCACAATAACTGGGATAGGGCGGTTCGGCACCCTGGCTTTAGCCTCCTTTCCATTTTGAGAAATAGGGCCTTATTCTATCAATGTGCATGATAGCCCTGGAGAGGGTCTCACAAGCTTCAATTTCCACATTTACAGGCCCCATGACTCTAGATATCCTGAAAGGACCAGAGTACTTGGGTGCAAATTTTTTTCCCTTTCTTACAGTAGACTTCAGCCACACTCTTTGGCCCACCACAAATAAACGTGTCTTCCTATTATGGTTCCATAATGCCCTACTCCTCTTATTTCTCAACTGGCTCAGGTACAAAGCTGTTTCCCAGATCACATGAACTTGCTGCATCAGACAGGCCCTGTGATCCTGGACCGTGTCACCATTGGCCGCTTTATGAATGATGACAGCATCAGGAAATCTCGGGGTCAAGGCTGTACAATAAGAAGGAAGGTGTTTCATTAGTCGACTCATGAGGAGATGTGTTGTAGAAAACAGGGCAGGCGGAAGATATCCCAATTCTATTTGCTCCTGTTCAAAATCTTTGCTAAAATTGATATGAGTGACTTGTTCATTCTTTCACACATACCATTGGAGCAGAAGCGATAAGAAATGGTTAGATTGTGCTTTAATTTCATGAGTCCCAGCACATCATTTACCAGTTATGATGTGAAATTAGTCCCCTGTTAGATATTATCTTTTCTGGACACCTGTACCTACATATCACTTTCTCAAACAGTTAGGATATGAGAGAGTGAGCTGTTTGATTTGCTAAAGGTACTGCCTCAGGAAAACAAGTAAACAAGTCAATGATAACGAGAATGTAATGGTTTCTCTTGAATGAGGTAGGTAACAGGCCAATAAAGTCGACCGAAATGATCTAGTATGGGTACTGGGGTTTTTCGTGTTCGCAGTACATGGCCTTCCCTTGATGCAGGTTATATAACGTTGGCATTCCTCACACTTTTGAATGAAATCCTTGACCAGCTTATGCATGTTATGGAAATAGTAGTAACGAGCAATATTTCTCATAGTTTTACCTAACCCCTCTATTTCCAGCATACGCAGATACGTGAAAATGCCTAATTACTTCCTTTATGGCTTCTTCCCCGACACAAAGACTCAGATTACTATGATCATGATCGTCACCCTCCTGCCAAAACAGGTCTCCATTCAAGATTTTGTAGCCACAGGTCTCCATTGATAGATGGACATGGTTTGGGCTTTGCCCCATTAAATGACTCTTAATGACTTTGATATAATTCTCATGGTCTTGGGAGGCAATGATCTTCGTGACTAACGCCGGGACTTCACTCTTGTGGCAGATGTGGGTTGTTATGCTGTTGACTACGACGTTACTGTTACATCCCCGGGAAAGTAGGTCAGACACCCGGGTTTTCACTCCCCTTTATGTGTATGACTTCTGTGTCATAGTCGGATATTTGCATGGTCCATCTCATCAGTGTTTTATGATTCTTAAACTCCCAGAGGTAAGACAGAGGCTTGTGGTCGGAGTATATAGTAACAGGCCTACCCAATAATATGAATCTAAAATGGCAAAGGGCCAACATGATTGCATAACACTCCTTTTCAACCATTGAGAAGTTTATCTCTGCTTCCCTAAACTTCCGGCAGAAATATCCTATTGGGGCCAAATATCCATTATTGGGCTGTTGGAGGACTGCTCCTTCAGCGAGGTCAGATGCATCAAAGTGAATAAAGAAGGGTTTTCCAAAGTCAGGGTATCTAAGTACAGGCGGCTGGGAAAGGAGCTTCTTAAAATTCTTAATAACGTCTTTGCATTTAGAAGACCAATTAAATTTTACACCCTTCTCCAACAATATGGTCAGGGGGTTTGCAATGGTAGAAAAATTGGGGATGAAGCATCTATAAAACCTGACCATTCCTAGGAAGCTACAAATGCCGGAGACATCCTGGAGGGGATGGAAGATCTAAAATGGCCTTGATATTTCCAGGATCCGGCTGAATCCCGTTCGATTAACAATATGACCAAGGTATCTTCGTCGACTATGATCTTACATTTTCTGGGGTTCAATTTTAATTCCATTCCTTCTATCAATTTCAACACCTCCCTCAACAAGCTGATATGCTCTTTCATAGTCTTAGTGAACAGAACAACGTCATCCTGGAAAACAAAGCATTTCACACCTGTATACTTTGCCAATACTTTATTCATAACATACTGGAAGAAGCGGCTGCTATTTTTGCCTCCCTGCGGCACGCGGCACAACTGGAACTTCCCCCAGGGGGGGTCGATAAGGCAAAAACCTTCCTAGTCGATTTTTCTAGCGGAATCTGATAGTATCTGGACTTTAGGTCTAAAACCAAAAAAAATTTATTTCTGTGGAGTTGTGACAATATGTCGTCCACTCTATTCAGGGAGAATTCCTGGGGTTTGGTGATATCATTGATCCTTCTCAGGTTCAGAGTCATCCTTAGTTTACCGGATTCCTTCCGCACTAAGTGCACAGGGGAATTCCACTCAGACAAACTTTCTTTTAAGAGAATTGATAACAAGCATGCTTGATAGAGCATACGCTTAGAAGGGGGAATCCATTTATCCCAGTAGGGACTAGACAAAGGCAACTATCCAACCTAAATTAATAAGATAACCCCTTTAATTTTCCTTGGAACATACAGTACACCTAGGGAAACACACAGGACCGTATGGAGCCCGACAATTCAATCTACCGAATAGCTTTAACACACAATCCTCCTGATGATAATATGCTACAAATTCCCATAACGCGCAGACATAAAACATACTGACAATGAGTTTAAAGTGTACCTCTTCTTTCACTTCTTATCGGACAGGAAACAGTTCGAAAACAAAATCTTCCTGCTGACCTGGTTGCACAGTCTTTACTTTCCGGCTTCCCGACTATTTTTTTTTTCACACTTTCACACACTACACTCTTCCCTATTCCTTCTTCGTCCTCTCCCTATTTCTGTTCTAACTTCTCCTCGAGACAACACCCTCCAATAAATCTCCCACCCTTGGTTACACACCCAGATTTACACAACTCCTCTCCACTGAGTCAGACCCATCACGTGGCAAAGGGGGCAGGAAAAGATGCAAGACACAATACTGTACAATAATTTAGTAGTACTGTACATACAGGTATCATAGTAATGAGCATAAAAAATAAGTTTGTGCATAAACCTAAAAACTTATACACATCCATATAAAAATATTCTTCAGAAAGAAAAAGTTTTTGCTTTTGTTATATTTTACTTGTTTATTTATTTATTTTTAAGTTTTGGTAAGGAGGGGGTAAATGCCATCTTATATATCTGCTTGCTTATATTATCTGCTTATATATATCTACTTGTTGAAAATCAAAAGATGGTATTCTTGATATATAATATTTTACATGTTTTTGTGTTTTCCATTTATATTTACTTAAGTTATACTTTAACATGTTTAAATTTAATTGTATAAAAATATTTTTATATTTGAGTTGAGTATAAAAGTATAGTCTCTGGAAATATTAATAGTTTTCATTTGACCTTTATAATTGCTAATAAAAATGTAGGAATTTTGAGAATTTGATATTCAATATTTTACATATATAATGTATCAGTGATAAATATCTGTTTCTATAACTTTCTTTTCAAATATATAGAATATATTATTTCTTTTAATTATTTTGCCTTCTGTGAATTGAGATTTTCCTACTGGAGATTTTTTTATTGTTATGTTTCATTTTAATTCAAGTTTCTCATTTTAATTTTTCAAAATCTCAATTGCAAAACTCTGATTTTCCAATAATAAGATATTTGAATAAACTTGGGCTATAAAGAAAAAACTGAGAAGAGATAATAAGAGCATAATGGAGATCAATAAATGGCATGAAATGTAGAAAATGTAAATTAACATTTTTCAATTTTATGTAGCATAAAATATCTATTAACACGTAAAAACACGTAAACAGATAATGAAAATCTTCTTTACTTGCCATGTCCAATCACCAGGAACAAACTATTCTCCACAGCAGAGACGATCTTTCTTTAGAGGCTATGCCTCTGCCAAATTATGTAAAACAGTCTAAAATGTCCACAGGTGACAATCCCTTCACAATTAAAAATATAAGATTTCTTTGTAAAGGACATGGTGAGTAAAGAAGATTTTTATTATCTGTTTACGTGTTTTTACGTGTTAATACTGTATTTCCGCCAGCCCTATTTTACAAATAACATTGCACTTTTAATTAGATATTTTATGTTATTTTATCATTTGTTCATTCAAATAAATTTTTAACATTTATAAGTACTTTCATCTTTTAACAATAAAGACTTTTAATTACTAGACAAACATTTACAATATGAAACTGAAAACAAGAATTCAAACTTTAAAAAAGTCACTTAACATATATAGATTGAAGAAATATACAGACATTAACACTATTTGCAACATTTTGTTTATTTCATAAGAAGGATCATTAATGAATTAGGATATAATATTTTCGTTATTTTGTAATATTCCATCATAAATAGATTTTTTTTTATTAATCTCTACTATAATTCTTGCATCTTATTATAAAATATATAGTATTCATTTAATGTTGTTTGTGAAAACTTTGTAATTTGAATGCTTTTTGTTTTTAAGCTTTTAAATTTCTTTATTGAAGTTTGCCATTGGTTATATCTATATTAAAAATTTGTCCTTATGTACTGTATTGAGATTTCACAGACCTCAGAAGTGCTATTTTCTTGCAAGTGTTCATATTATTAGCAAGTATTCTCTATAATAGAAGACAAGGGACTGTGATTAATTTTATAATTATTGGACTAGATATGTTAGTATATTTTCGAATTATAGAATAATTTACAGATTTACATTTTTACTTTTTATGTGTAATGCTAAACTAAGAAACAAAATATATTTAAAAACTAATGAAATTTGACCCCCATACAACTAGCTAGTAGCTGCTAAGTTTTGATGTTATCAAATTCTTCATTAAGAACTTCAGTAATGCTGAATAAATATATACTTAATGCATTTATAGCATTTTATATATATTATTTATAGCATTTATAATCTAATTGTAGTAAATTAAAAAAATTTTATACTGGAAGGATTTACTGGACAAAAATTAGAGTGCATTTAAGTTTAATTCATTTTGCTGATATTGTGAGATAGGATGACTACTCTGGCAGTCATTCTGAGTGGAGTTTTTGATGCGTCTGCTTCCTATGATCATCCAGTTTTCTCACTGTGTTGAGGTTGCTTCTCAGAAGCGGGCGATGTTGACTATCGGAGGCTCCGCTGTCGGGAATATGTTGAGGTGTATCGGTGGTTGTAGCTTTGTTTTATCTGGTGAGGCATACTGTTGGTGGTATATCTTCTCCCTGGATAGACTGGTTTGGTGTATGTTAGCAAGGACCCTCTGGATATAGGGCTCTTGATATTGATGCCAGTGGTAGTATTTCAAGCTTTCTGCTGTTTGGAATAAGGTGTAGAGGGGGCTAAAGCATCCTTGCACCATTTGGTTAGTGGCATGACTCATAGCTTGATTTGGAGTCTGGTGATATAAGGTATGTACCGTACATCTGTTTCTGTGTAGAGTGCTCTTAGGGGTGTAGTCCTAGGAACCCTCCAGTGCCGTGCGTAGTGCTGCGTGTATGTAGGGCCTTCTCTTTTTTGAGAATGTTCGGTGGGGCGCCCCCTAGCAGTGGTGCCCCGAAATCTGCCATTGGGCTGAGTACAGTGTGGAAAAGTAGGTCCATTGTCCAGGCTCCATTTCTTTGTGTAGCAAAGTATTTCAGGAATGATCCTGCACAAACGAGTTTGGCATTGAGAAAAGTTTCATATGCCGTCCACGTTAGGGTCAGGGTAAAGTGGATCCCGAGTATTTGAAGGGATGTTTTTTGTGGGATTTGCCTTGTGAGGAGAGACAGTGTCACAGGAGGGCGGTGGTGCCTCGGAAAGAAGTCCAGGACTGCGCTCTTGGAGGCTGAGAATGTGAGGCTCCATGCTGATGCCCAGTGTTCTAAATGGTGCAACGTCCTCTGAGCCTGGGCTTTTGCTTGGGAGTGCTGAGTGCTGGATACGATCAGATATAAATCATCTGCATAGAGAATGCTTGTTACCCAGTTGGGAGGGCATCCCAAGATTGTGCATATAACATGTAAATAGGAAGGGGGCCAGAACGCTGCCCTGTGGTTCTGTCCTGACGTTCTGTCCTCTCCACGCACACCCCTTGCCAGGATGTGCGTGGAGAGGACAGAATGTCCCACCACCGGACTTGAAACGTGCGATTCAGAAGCCACCGTAGTGTTCGTCCCCTTAGGCTGATCGACGCTAGTTTTTCTAAGAGGTCTTCCTGGTGCACTGAGTCATAGGTGCTCTCCAGGTCCAGCACTATCAGGTATGTTTAGTGTCTCCTCGCCATCGCAACAGCGAGGTGGTGGTGTATGGTTATCAGAGCCTCTTCCACTCCTCTGTGTGGGAGGAAGCCGAAGTGATTTGGGTGAAATATTTTCTTGGTTTCCAGCTGAGTGTGTATGCGTTTTAGCAGGAGCCTCTCAAATAACTTGGCCATGTGCGATGTCAGCAATATTGGCTGATAGGATGAGCAGTCTGTTGCTCGTCGATTCGGTTTAGCTATTGGGATTACATTCACTGTTGTCCAGGCCTTTGGACTCTGTCCTGTTTGCCAGATCTTGTTTAGGCATTCTAATAGTAATTCTGGCAGTACCTCCTGCCAGAATTAGGCATTCTGGCAGGAGGTACTGCAGTGCTTGGGCCCTGATCCCGTCTGGTCCTGGTGTTGTGGTGTGAATGTGGCCGAGGGTCTGGGTCAGTTTGCTAGGCCTGAAAGGGTGGTCCGTTGTCCAGGTTGTGTGGCTCGGTTCGAGGAGTAGTGTGAAGATCTCTGTTTGGCGAGGTCACCCGAAGAAGTCTGCCAATGCCTCCACCTGGGTGCTCGGGTCTGTTTGGGTCGTTGGAGTGTGAATAATCAGATGGGAATCTGTTGGGCTGTCTGGGATCTGCAGGCGCTGAAAGGTTCTATAAATGGCGGTGGTGCTTCGCCCACCTTATGGACAGTCCACCAATCCCGCAGGGAGTGGTGGACTGTCTGTCAGAGGAGGGTGCCCAGATTTTTGTATGTTGCCCACCACTGAGTTGATGCTAGTTGTCGGGCCTTTCGAAAGGCCCTCCATTTCTTCGCCTGTAGGTATTGGCAGTGTGGGGTCCACCATGGCGGGAAGGATGCTGGGCCTTCCTGGCGAGTAGTGGTGTTCTGTTGTGCTGCCTTTTAGATCTGTTGGATGAATTCCATGTATGTCTGAGGCTTTGTGAGCTCTGTGGTCCAGTTTTAGCTGAAGTGAGTAGTGTATTGACTCCATGCCGTTGTGTACCGTTGTCTTGGCAGAATCGGAGGATTTGGAGTTCCCGGTAGTATTATTTCTAGATGTATCGGTGCGTGGTTGCTAGTCAACGTGTCGACCTCAGGGGCCCATGTCACCTACCCCAGCAGTTCTGGAGTGCAAAAGGTGAGGTCAATTGCCGATGCCCCATTTGGGCAGAAGTGAGTTGGGGCACCCATGCTCTCGATGATCTGTCCATTGAGCACCAATTTACAGGATAAAAGAACGAAGAACCAAGAACCTCTCGTCCTTGAAATGCACAGTTTTATAAGTTTTTCTCTTAAAGCCACCTTTTATTGGTCCTTGTCCTTACTTGTCACCATTCGAAACTGATCGGAGGGCACGGGAGAGGTCAGTTTTGCGACTAAATATGACTCCTCTCTAATCAGATTTCTCTTGACTTTAGTCTTTTCTATTGTTTAAATAATTTACAAAAAAAACTTCCATTGTTTAATTGAGACATTTAATTCCTCCTATTTGTGTCTGAAAAGGTGATCTTTAATTTCTCGAATGATCACACATTTGGACCTCCCAGTCGACCCCCGTTCGGGTCCTCACATTATTGTTTACCAACATTATCTAAATTAAGAAATTTGGGAATTTTTCAAACTATTTATTGATAGTTTAACAAAATGATATTTTTAATTTAAGTGAAAAATATAATTTAAAATATATAAATAATTGTTGATTGAAATGAAGCTTTCTATTAAACTTTTTAGATTATTTTATCTTTGAGAATTATTTAAGGAATAAATTGTTTTGTTAGAGAAAAAATTATAGTTAAATACAACTATTAAATGTTTTTGAGTGAAAAGACCTACTTCAAAGTAATTTCCCTTTTGAATAATTGAAAAATTTTAATTTCTCTTGAGTATTTGAATAATTTTCTAATATTCTAAAATTTAGAAACATGCTATTTAAATTTTCTATTATTGATGGTTAAATTTGATTTATTGTTTTTAAATTACTCTGAAGATTACATCTGAAAAAATTTAGTAACTGTGCTTGCTCTTTTTTTCTGTAAGAAAGCAACTTATTATTTTTGTTTTTTCTGAAATTGGAAAATTTATTGCTTCCTGAGAATAACAATAACAACATGTATATATGAGAAAACATTTTTATCAATTGAGAAATTATTTAATATATCAGTTTGTCAAAACATAATAGTTTTGGCATTTTTAAAGGATTATTATGTGTTTCTTTTAAAATCAAGCATGATACATTTCTTTTTTAGGATATTTTGATGCTAGATTAAAAATAAAAAAAGTTATTACTTTCTTTAAAATCAGTTAATGCAGGCCTCTGAGTCGCTCACTTTTCTCACTTTTTTGGTCATTTTCACGTGCCTAATTAAGATGTGGGACAAATCAAAAATAGTTTTAAAAAGCCAAACGATCTGCCGAATTATCGGACTGTCGGAATAGAATTTTCTGGAAGAAAATACGCGGCCCTGAGCGGGACTCAAAATTGCAACTGCCGCTTAGTGTTGTTAGGTTACAGGAAACAAAAATTTATTTCACGTATGTAAAAAAAATCCTTTATGCACTTAAAAAATTCCTCTCATTACAAATTCAGAATCCAGGGTTGAGTGAAGCTCGTGCCATATTTTCATTCTTCACCAAAATCTACCTCTTCCGAATTGCATTTCCTTCTACGGAGTTTAAAAATAAGTATTCTAAGCATCCCTGCGTTTTGGCTGTTTTGTAAGAAAATCACTAAATCCTTTTGCAGGGGAAAACACACTACGCGGAGGGATTAACCTCTCAAGCTGACAACACTGCTGCCGCTTTTAAATTCAAAATATCTAATTATTAAAATTAACACGAGATAGTAGCGTAACCTCCTATCACTAGACAAATTATTTTGTTTCTGACCATTTAGTTATCCTTGTTACAGCCCAATAATTTGGCAGATTATTTGGTTTTAATTAACAATCGGGTTATGGAGTTGTCGTTTACAAAAATATTTTTTTTACTTGATTTATCTTTAAATAATTTCATTAAAATAACTTTAACTCAAGTTTATGATTTCATAGCACATTGTTAACGTTAAATCACATCTATATCTTCCTAAATGTATGTTTTTAAATTAACTACAAGTATAATTATTCCATATAGTAAGTATTATTTTCATAAAACGTGTGATTACTTTACTTGTGAAATATCAATTTTTAAATCTTTTCTCTTATGCTGATTATAATTGTGCATTAATTGAGAGACTAAAAAAGTAAACGAAAATGTAAATTTATATTTACATATAAAATTTACCAAATAAAAATATTCGAAGTGTTGTAAAAAGTACAACACATGATTGCTTGTGAGAAAAATCTTCACACGCTTCCCTCCCAACGTTGCAACGATGTTGGTTTTTATTCATCTGCAGGAAAAAGTTTCTTGTTGTTTATGAAATCATTAATAAAATATCATTTTACTTATATTATTTGGAATATATTTATTTCAGATTTATTATTTTATTTTGAAATCAATATTTACACATCCCGAAGCATTAAAAAATAAACAGTTTCTGATAATGATAAATATCCCAGTATAGCCAAATTAGTGAAATCAGCATTGAAAATCCCGTTTCCATGACAGAGAGGGTCAATTTTACGCCGGGCACTTTCTCCTAATAGAGCATCAATGTTGGGAAGAATGCTTAATTCACTTTTGATTGTTAAGGAGGGACTAAACATGTATGACCAAAGCCCACACCTTGTATCCATTACAAAGGACGACTGAAATTAGCTCCCTCAGTGCATAGAAATTATCAAGAACAATTGGAAAATGAAAAGAAGTTTAAAAGAATAAGAGAAACGGAAAAAAGCACAAAAATTTTGAAGAACAACAAAAGAAAGCTGTTCGTAACATGAAGATTACGGAACTGCAGCTGAGTTTAAACCAGAAAAATGTAGAAGAAAATGAAATACATGCGACAGGCCAAGTTTTGTTAGAAGCAGCAAACAAAAAACTGGAGAAGGCTATTAACAGCAAGAACACGAACGAAGTACGAGCAGCACGTGTGATGCTTGTTAGTGTTAAGTGTTCAAAAGCAAGAGGAAGCGAAAAAGAAGGAAGCTGAAAACATCCAGAATAATCTTAATAAAAGAACGTCATCTTTCACAACTGATTATTTACAGAAGCCAAAGACTTTTCAAGTATTCATGGTTTACTGGAAATACAGTAGCCACTCATTATCGGGAGACAGAAAAAAAAAAAAAAAAAAACGCGATATAACCGAGTAATAAAAATTCTGGGCTTTTACTAAACAGATTATACAAGAATGGAATCTCTATTCTTTCATCAGCAAGTGTTTCTGATACAAAATAAGCTTAGTTTTTCAATCCCGAATTTCATTTGTGGTTATATCGAATTAATTGACGTTTACGTAAACATAGATACCATGAACGCCCATTTAGCATTATTGTTTCTTTAACAAGGACATTGAAAGACAAATACTGTCGATATAAAAACAAAATATCAATTGCGATTTTATTATACAGTACTATATAAATCGCTTATTAGAAATTCGTGTAGTTTATATTTTTCAATAAAAATTATAAATGCTGTAATTGAAAATTTAAAAAAATAAATATTGAATATACAATAGAACATCAAAACTTATAGAATTTTTACTCTGTAATTTTATAAGTAGCAAAATAAAGTTATTACTGTATAAAAATTTTAGAAATTTTGGTTCAGAATTACCTTACACATTATGCCGTGAATTCGAAATTTCACACTATGTGAATTGACGCAATACCGTTAATTCACATAAAAGTGTGAAATTTCGAATTCACAAAAACTTGTAAATGAGGAGACAGTACTTAAAACTAATAAATAGACAACTTTTATATCAAAAGGAAATGAAAAAGGAAAATGATAATCGATCTATCCACCTGTTCTGCATATTTAGCTCTTGACGAATTTATTGTTTCACCTTCAGAGGTAGTTTCAAGGAAAATAGTAGAAATAAAATACCGTATTTCGTTGCAAATAGAAATTCAGTGGCAATTAGTAATTTAAGATTTATTGACTCAAATGCTTTTAAAATTTGGGGGACCAAAAAAAGCGATATAACGACTGGCTACTGTATTACAGTATATACAGAAATTTTTAAAATGTGTTTAACCATAACAGAATAAAAAGAAAATAGCAATTTTTACTGCTATTTTGCTGAGTTTTCCTTGTGTGTTTTCTCTTTGTTTTGTCACTATTGCACTCACTTTTTATTCACTTTTTCTGTATTTCAACTCACTTTTTCAGAGGGGGAAATAGCACTCCCAGGCCTGTTAATGAAATTTATAGGTATCACATACATTGTTTATATCTGATATTATTCTTAAAATATTAAATGCTAGGCCTATCATTTATTCCAAATCATGGAAATAGATATTATTCATAAATATTACTCCATTAATTTTAACATAGCTTTTCTTAATATAATAAAGTTATATGCATTGTTTTAAATTTTGGATTTTTTAAAGTTAATTTTTTATCGTTTATAGAATTGAAAGGATTAAAAATTTAGTCTAAATGTCAATATAAAGTGGTTAATTAATTATTGACTATAAATATTTCAATTGCCTTGTAAAATACTATAGTCTATTTGTTTTTGAAAACTACAGTGAGCTACTAATGTAGGAAATCTTATTAAATATTTTTTCTTTAGATCTAATTTATATTTTAAAGCATATTTAAAATCTATGAAAATGAATTTCTGATGATTCTGTTGAATACAATGCAGTATTTTAATCTTGATGATGATCTGTGCTAAAAATCCTAGAGTTAACAATATATATATATATATTTATAATAATTTAAAAGTGTCTTAAATTATAAAGTAAATGTTTTAAATGTATAAACTATAGAATTGGGATTGTTGTTGATTATTTACTTGAGTTATGGAACTAATTTTTCTGTGCAATTTTGTTTTTGCAACCAATTCCATGATATCAATTTTTAACATTCTGAAAACGAAATTTTCTTGTAGGAGTTCAATCTATTTTTACTTATATAAAACGATGAAGTTAGTTCTGAAAAATTTAGCCATAATAGGCAAACTTTAATTACACATATATAACCATATCTACTGAAATGATTTTGACAGGTTTTGGAAAGGAAATAATATAAAATTAATTTAAATTAAATTATATTTTGTCATCTTTTTAATATATATTTATCAAGTAATAGAATACTCATTTAAATTATAAATTTATATCAAATTTTTGTATGATTTAATGTTTAGTTTTGATTTTTTTTTTTTAGTTTGGGAATTGAATGTGATGTATATATGAGAAGTTTGATTGGGTTTCTAAGAATGCATATTTATCATCATATCTTCTGATGATTATCTACTATGGTGTTTTAAATAAAAAACTGAAACATTATTATATTATTTTGTTAACTTAAATGTATTATTTAATTTCATTGAATTAATACTGAAATCTTTGATGAATATATATAACTTCTTACATATTCAACAATATATAATTTCAATGTTCAGTTAAATATTTATAATTAACTTTTTATATAATTATTCTCAAAATTAAACTTTAAATAAGCCATAAAATATATTTTCTACATAGATTATATGAATATTTGAAAATGCCTTGAATTTTTTGTGTTTTATGCATTATAATTATAATGACTAGTACAGTATATTTGGCTCATAAATATAACTGGTAAGTATTATTTAGAAAAGTTATTGTTAATTGATGTGTATTTTTCACTAATGTTTCCTAAATGTTTTTATGGAAGATCAATAATGGGAAAGTTGCATGAGAATTTTTTTACTCATAACTTTCTAATTGTTATTGTTTAAAATTAAGAAATTTGTTTTTATCTAGTAATATGTGTTGTTTATTGAATAATGTGAATTTTTAAATATACTATCTCAAGATAATGTGGAAATAATTAATAAGGTAATTTTTTTAAAAAAAGTTGTCCTGTAATAAATATAATCTCTATTTATGGCAAAATTGTAAATAAAATATTATTATTGAGCAAATAATTTTGTTTGTAATAAAATTAAATAAATACCCATTATATTTTAACATTTAAATATTAAAAAGTTTATTATTTATTTTTTATTATTTAGATATTTTATTTTATACAATAAAAATTCAATTATAAGCAGATTACTTACAAATGCATGATATAAAAATAATAAATTTTTTTAATCAGTAATAATTTTATTTTTGATTAAATTTCACTTTTAAATGAACTATTTGAAATATTAACATTTTCTGAAATTTTTATTTTGTTAAGAATACATAATTAATATTGCAAAATTGGAATTCTTTGATAAGGTTGAATAATTTTTAAAAATACAATATACATTTATAATAATTTACAAAATTATAAATTACACTTGTATATTAGTACAAAAATGTAATGTTTCAATAACTAAATTTTTATACTTAAGAACAATGTTATAAATATTATGTTATATAATATATTAATAATAAATTTAAAATATTTTCTATCTATCTACATATCTTGAGATGAATGAAAAAATAAGCATGTGTGTTTATCTGTGCATTCACTGAGTCCCTCCACCAATTTTGATACAGTATACAAAGTACTGTGTGGTAATTTACAAATTTATAAGATAAACATGGTGTCCTAATAACACTTATTATTTTTAATAATTTTCTTAATAAAATTTTGAGAAACTTTATATAAATAAATATTAAAACTTTTTTTTTGTATTTATTTTTATTTAAAGTACATAATAAATTTTGAGTAAATAATTTTGTTCAAAAAACGTTTTTTATTTTTTTATTTTGCATATTAAAACTTTTTGGTGCCAGGGCTCCTCAAATCTGATTAAAAAATTTCACAGTCCCTTGAATTTATATTTATAGTTACTTTATATGAATATAACATTATATATAATAAAGTATTTTATTAAATAGTAACAGCTTATAATTAACATAGTAAATGAGTATATTCACATACATTTTTTTACACTAGCAAAATGTTTATCACATTAATTTAGGAACAACTTGAAAATTGAAATGACCAATAGAGATACTTTGTAATGGCAAATGAAAGTAAAAATCTATTGTTTTTGGTGTTTCTTAAATTTTTTAATACCAAGGAAAATGAATGCTTTTAATTCATAAGAAATAAACTTTTGTTTTCTTAATTTTTTTTTTAAATTAAATGTCTTAAAACAAAAAAATTGAAAATTGTGTTAAAAATATTTAAATGTTTTGTGGTCTCAAACTGAAGTGTCATAGCTTCCAGGGAGCCATTCCTTCTAATTTGAGAAATGCTGACATAATAGATAAATAACCAATGGTTAAACAATTAATTACTGTTGATAATTTAAAATTAAACAGGAAATGTTTTAGTAAATTCTTTTGAACTTTGTCAAATTCTTAGTAATATTTTGTTCAAATTCTATTGTATAATGTTTTAAATTCTTAATAATATTTTGTTGTTATAGCTTTTATTTTCTTTTTTTGATGATTTTCATTTTAATTGCAAAATAGAAATAATATTACTGTATCTTGTTCTTTAATTAAACAAAATACCAGATCTAACAAAGTCATGTTTTTTTTTTCTTGTATGAGATGATTCAAATTTTAGTCTCAAAACCAAAGATTTTATAATCTTTATTAAAAGTTTAGTATATAAAGTGTTATCAAAGATTCAATACATAGCATTTTTCTGATTTTAATTAAAAAATATATTATAAATCTTAAAACGTGATATGTTGCGTAAAGAATATTATAAAATAATTTGGAAAATAATTACAAAATTCAACTGCAATTTAACGCATGCCGTTATAATTATTTACTTATTTCTGAAATTAAACTGTATATTATATACCTTTTTAAAAGTTTTTTCTCTATTTTGCATTTATATTCTTGTTAATAATCATTGAGAAATATAGGAATATCCTGATTAGTGCAGTTAATGAATTCCAGAAAATTATTGAATTAATCAAATTGCACTAATCAGAATTTTTTTAATAGGAAAAATGATGATTTGTGACTTGAAATATAAGTAGGATTGATTTAATTAAAGATCATAAAATCTATAAAAACAAGAGGATGAGAACAATTTTTATGATTTTGTAACTAATTTCTAAATGTTTTTATTAGGGAAAAAATTATCCACTGTTGTTTAGATCACTTATCTTCATGAAACTTCTGATAGCACTGAATTTGGTTTTCTAATGCTATTTTGTGTAAATTCTGCATTTTGTAGTTGAATTGTTAATCAAAATTATGCCAGAAGTATACCTTTTAAAAATATACCTAAAAAATGTCTAAATTGTGCTGCATAAAAAAGGTAATAGGTGTTGAGGAATGAGTGGCTGGATTATGTGTCTCTAGCCATTTTTATAATTCTCAGTTTAAATTTACTATATTGCTGCCAGCAATGTGTTGTACTATATTCTTTTAATTTCCATTTTTTAAATTGTTAAATATATACTTAGGTGCAGTATGAATTTCTCTGCACTTTTAGAAAAGCTACCAAATATTTTAGTAAAATAAATTTATATGTTAAAAACACATCTAAAATGGCATTGTTTAACTTTTTATTATGAACTCTCTGTACATTTATGCTAGTTTTTGTTAAAATTTATTTTTAAACTATAGTTATAAATTCTCTTACACATATTAGGCTGATAGTGACTGCATTGTAGTGAATCATTCTGCATTGATTGAATTATCTAGCATATATTATAAACTGTATTAAAGTGAACTGTGCACTAAATGAACAAGTACTAAGTGATTTATTCCTGTATTATATCTTGACATACTTAATAGTTACATTATCTGTTTAACAAGAAACTTAATGAAAGCATGCCAAAAAATGACAATGAATAAATTTAACTTAAATTGTTAATCTTATAAAGTAATAAGATATATTGAATATGGTCATCTTTCTGAACAATAAATAATATAACATTAAAATTAGGAATCCTTTCAAAATTGATAGATACAATCTAGTATAAGAAAGAACCATCTAAAAATCCAGCAGATATTTTTTGAACAAATGTTTGACTTCAAAAATAGTGCTAATTTAAGTCTAAACTATTTTATATTTCCTTTTGTAATTTTATTTCAAATGGAACTTGAGGTTTGATATGTTTATTATTTTCTCTTGATGATAAATAATAATTTTGAAAATATTTAATACTTGAAGTACTTGTGTAAATTTTCTAGTAGGCCTGTTATCAACAATAAAAATGAAATTTCAGTAAAAATTGAAGGAAGAAAATTTTTAATTGTATTTGTAGCTACTGCTAATGATATAAACTTGTCATTTTCTGTGTAAATGACAAATGCATTTTCAGAATTAATTTAGACATGATAAGACCTAAATCAAAATCTGCAGTGGTCTCAAATACACACCAATAAAACATTAATTATCAGTTATTTAGCCAAACATATTAATGATATAAACAAAAAAGTCAATTCTTTATGTATACAGAAATAAAGTGTAACATATGAATTACACTAATATTGATTTCTTCTGGAATGATATAGAATAGAATGGAAAGTACAAACTTTTATTAGTCATCTGTTGATGATTGTAAAATTGGCAAATATTGAACATATTTGAAAGAAATCAAATTCTATATTTACACATGAAATGTTAATTTGGAATTAAATTAATATAACAACAAATTGTCATTCAGTAGTTTTATCAAGAAAAACAGTTAGGATTTAACTTTCTACCTCAACATAATATTTTTTAATGAGAAACTTTTGCATGTTAGTCAAATACATTATCATTTACGTCATTTGAACATTTTAGATTTTACTGTTTAACAAATTTATATTAGTTTAAAATAAACATATCTTTATTGCTGTTATTTATTTTATGAAATTAATCAATTATTAATTTTATGAGTAAATGATTATACACTTATGTATAACATATTAACAGGTTATTAATTAACAACAAAGACAATTTTATTACAGGTTGAACTAGGCAACTACTTGAAATCATAAATATGAAACTCTCTACGGAACTATTATTTTTTATTTTATAATAATAAAAATCTTTTTTCCTTACATACAACTTTCAGTAAGAATTACTAACTGTAAAATTGTTTCTCTTCAACAAGATCATTAACATTTTTAGTTTACAAATATTTATTCTAACAAATAACAATTTCATATGAAATTATATATGAAAAAACTGTTTATTAATATAGAAGTTTTTTATTGAAACAAACATAATCATTTGTGGAATAGGAAGAAAACTAAAAATTTGCCATGTACCATGTGAAAATTTTACTCATACAGTACATATGGTACTATTTGATAGTTTTGATACAATTTAATTGCATTAATGCAATTAGTTCTTTATTTTTATATATAAGTAGATTTTTGTCTTTAATATTACTTTATATCATTTTTGTATTTTGAATTATTTACATGTTTCTATTTACTATTATATCTTATAATAATATTTAACATTACAAAAGTTTGTATCCAAATTTTCTTTTGAGTTTTTCATTCTAAATTCAATTTTTTTTTTAAATTTTAATTTATTAGATATTCAACAGATAACATAATACATATCAGTTTCAAGAAATCTTCTAATTGTTAATAAATTTATTAATGTAACTCTGAATAAAATTATTCAGTATAATAAGTAGCAATCTGGCAGATATAAATTTCAATGAGTTTCCTATTTTAATTTACCAGTAATCCAAATTTTCTTCTATGAGAAATGCGTTATTTAACATAAAATTTCAATTTTCTCAGAATGAGACTTCAGGAATGTATATACCAGTAATATCCCACACAGTTACCATTGTAATATTATCATATATCCTCATTTTATTTTAAAATACATTTAAAAATTTTTTAACTAGCTATTAAAGGAATTTGCAATCTAGATTTTATTAATGTATTCATTAAATAGCTCTATATATTAAATGAATAAATAAATTTATCTAATTTTTAAACTTGCAGAATGACATTATCTTTCAGAATATTTTAAAAAATATTCAGCTCTTAAATCTTAAATTTTCATTCCTTAAATAAATGAAATAAAAATTAAACAAATATGCTAACCACTGTAAATTGATATCAGATCAGTTAAAATTAAATTATGCATTTTAAAAAACTAAAAATTTTAAAACAATTAAATGTGAAATAATTTCCTTAACTTAAGAAAAATATTAATTTATTAAATTAAATACTAGTCATTAATTTGACAACTTATTTTAATTAACGAATTGATTCACGTAAATAAAGCACAGTTAAGGTTATATTTTAATATTAAAGATGCTAACTGAATAGCTTTGAAAATGTTTTGAAAGAAATTAGAATTTTCAAAGGTTTTGACTGGAAAGGAATTAGATATGTTGATTTGTTTTGAGTAGAAAAATTCTGTAATAGATTAATAGCTTTTGTAATGGATATATTGTTAACAATTGAATTTAGATGATGATTTATTTTACATCATAGTAACAGTTTGAACATTGTTATACAAAAAATAAAGTTAAACTTATTCAGAAGGTACTTATATAGTGATGGATCATTATTTTTGTTTTATTTTCAGTATATTTTGATATCAATTATTTTCTTTGCATTATCAAATTTTAGCATAAATGATTATTCAAAAACTTAAATTTTCAAAAATAATTGTTTTAATTTTATATTTATTTTTTATAATTGCTTTAGTGATTAAATTACATAATTAATTGTTATTGAATTAATTGAATCATATAAGTTATATAAGATTGGATTATTGTATAATTTCCACTTTTTAATTATTTTATTTTAAAATGTTGCCAAAAATGATTACTTTATATTTTATTTTTATTTTTCATTCTAATAAAATGTTTTAAAAAAATTTGGGACACCCTGTTTGTAAATTTGGCATTGTAAACAAAATATCTCAATCAGCACATTCTGATTATCTTCAAGGCAAAATGATCAAATAATATATGAAAGAGATATTTTCTTATCTATAGGTGCGGGGACTCAAGCTGTAAATGGTGCTATTCCTAACCTGCCTTCCCCTACGATGCCGAATTTCACCATGCCCCAAGCCAATGGTCAGACTGGTGAAGTATATGCCAATGGAATGCCTCATTATCCACGTAAGTAAGATGGATATGTAAAATTTTGGTCAAATAAAATAATGGTTCTGTTTCATATGGAAAATGGTAAGTCAGTTGAATAAACATGGATGTAATTTCTGTAAGTAAACATAAAAGTAATAAAAAAGAAACATAATAATATAGGATTATGATAGACTGAGACTAAGTATTGCTTATTTTGTAAAATTTCTCCTACAGATATTTCAGATGTTACAAAGTGGATAGATCAAAACTGTTTTATCTTATAAATTTAAAATTATGATTTTTAAATTTAATTTGATTACACATCCAAAATCATTTTAAATGGGAAATTGATCGTTGGTTAAAATCTATCGGCAAGAATTTCATGAAATTTATGTAATTGGGTGAGTATATAAAAAAGTGAGTATTTTAATTTGCAGGTTTTTGATAAATGAAATAAATTTTCTGGTAAATATGTTTTTAATAATTGATGATGGGTTTCAAATTTTAGATAAATGAAATTACAAATATTAAAACATTGTCATTTCATAATTATAAATTTTATTGGAAAATAAAATGATGATAATAGAATACCATAACAAATTTAATTTCATATCAACAATTTTTACACACACAATTAATCCAAAATATACAATAAATTTCTACAGATGAGTTACTGAATATGATAACTTGACCCTTCTTTTAAGTTACTATACTCTGTGATGGTTTTGAAAACAATTATCAAATAAAAATTAAAATGATTCTCTTTCAACAAACTATTAACTTTAATAAATAAGTTGGTGACAAGTTTTTCTCTGCTTAACAAATAAAATTGAAAGTAACATTTTTATTAATGTGTGTGAAAAGAAATTGAAAATCTAGAGGACTTACATTAATATGTTTGCAAAATTTCTGATTTTTTTTCTCTTTTTAGGATATATTCAAATTTGTTTCCTCCATTATAAATTATAATTGTTATCATTTAGTGATTTTTAAGTATGTCCTAAATTATCTGAAACATTGTAATTGTTTCATATCCAATCATTGTCCAGTCATTGAAAATCTCAGTATTGAAATACCTCATAGAAAATCCAATAAATTTAGATCAAGTAAATGAAAAGCCTGCAATCAATCTCTTTCAGTTTGTCCATTGATCAGAGTAAACAATATCCAAGAAAATGTTTAATTTGGAAGAGAAGTATGTCAGGGTTTATCTTTATGTTATTGGCTGTTATTTTTTTAATGGGTCTCCTAAAGTTAGACTGATGTTTTATATTTATCCTGCATATATTTTTACTTTATAGATTAAAGATTAAATTTTGAATTAAATTCATTAAACAAAATAGTATTGCATGTTGGAAGTCAATATTGTTTGGAAAATTATAGTTTTTATAGTTCTCTTAATATCATTATGAATAAAAGAAATATTAATAAGACATTCTATTTGGAAATTTTTTTATTAAATTTAATCCTTTAAAATTTGCAGAAATGTAAAATATTTTACAATACTTTTCATTGTAATAAAAAACAATAGAATTTTACTTTTACACATATAAACTAATTACTAATGTATATGATAATCTCACTTTATAAACTTTATTTAAATAATAATCAAAAAATAAAATTTTAAAAAACTATTTGTCAAAAAGATTTTCTGTATAAATAGAGTGCATTAGATATTAAATATCAAATTCAACTCCATCCAGATATAATCAATTAAACATTATTAACATTGTTTCAATGTTTTGACATTTTTTACATGAAAACGCCTAATAAACAATTATAAATAATATGAATTTATTACATAAAATTCATCTTTATATACAGTATGTGATCAAATTACATATCAGTAAGACCTACTTAAAGAAATCCAACTCTTAATACAAAAACTTTTAAAGATTGTTTCCATTAATAAAAAAACAATCATTTTAAATTTATTGCAGATTTCTTCAGTATCAATTTAGTTTTTTAATTAATAAATTTTGAATAATAAAAATCTGTTCCATTTTTGTAGAGTTCATTATTGGAAACAAATATATAATATAATTAATTAATAGCGAGATTAAGGCCGAGATTAAACGCGAAAATGTATGTTGATGTTGAGCGCCACATTCCTGTAAGCCTAGAAGTTTGACATTGGTGTTGACATTGGTGTTTGGAAAGTCAGTAGAATCATGCTCGACATTTTAAATGTCATTGTCAAACTTCTAGGCTTACGGGAAAGCGGCGCTGAACGTTTGACGTACACGTTTTCGTGTTTAAAACTTTGGCCTCAACCTCACTAATGTCTATAGATTAAACTTAATGATTTTTGATTTAATATTATAACTTCACGAGTTAAATAATAAGACATTTAAGATAACATTTAAAAATGTTAAATTAATTAATGTTTAAAATCTAAAATTGAAACAATGTTAGTTATGAAATTGTTTATTTCTAAAGTGTATTGGTTCATACAATCAAGTGTATCTTTTTACAGGAATTAAACCTTAGTTAATAAAGTAACTCAAATATTTGGAAGTGTAAACTCAGTTTCAGAAATTGTAATGGATTCTGAATATACTAATACTAAAAATTCTTTATACAAATTAAATTTTATAACAGTTCACTTAAAAACAAAAAAATAAATAAATAAATTTAATTAATTTATTTTAAATGTTGAATTATTGTTCATATAATGTAATTGATTAATTAAAAATAATTCAGAATAGTTTTGATTACTGTCTAATATTAATGTTGCTAATTATACAAGTTTGTTCCTAAGTCCCTCCATGGTTTTGATGCTTTATAGCACAATAACCAAAGCAGTCATAGCAGAATGGCTCATATCAATAAGTAGAGAATCTCTCCAAGTTTACATTCATAATAACTGTCAACACATTTCAGATTTCACCATCTTTGGCCAATTTTTCTTTTCAGAGGAAACTGTTAGTGGCACTGCATATCTAGACAAGTGTAGCTAATGCCACAATTAGTGGACAATAGTGAAGACTTCATTTTTTAACAAGACAGAGCTCTGCCACACTTTTATTCAGCTATCCACCACCACCTTGTTGAATTTGCTGTTTATTGGATTGGATGTGCTTTTCATGATTCTCCTTTTCTTCTGTGGTCTCAATGGTCACTTGACCTAATCCCACTTGATTTTTTTCTTACGAGGTCTTATTACATCAAAGATTGTGTGTACAGTACATGCTCCCTACACCATATGATTTAGCACAGTTGTGATCATCCATGAAGTTGATGATATGAACAATGAGATATTGAGGCATGTGTGGCAGGAATTTGAATACAGGATTGAAGTTTGTTGTGTCATTAGAGTTGACATATAGAGCAACTGTAAGATAGAACCAAAACTTGGCAAGATTCTTTACTTATTGATATAAGTCATTCTGATATATCTGCTTTGGTTATTACACTATTGAGCACCAAAACTCTGGAGGGACTTATGAATAACCCTGTGTAAGCATAAATTCAAATTGTAAATGTGATTTGAGATTAAACTTGAATATAAATTGCATTTAAAACATATATAATATTTAATTTATTTTAAGAAATAAATGTTTTATTGTTAAATCAAACAATTTCCAGTAAATATACAAAACTATCAGAATACAACTTTACCAATAATATGTAATTTAACAATAAAAGGTATATTCTACTAAAATATCCATCTTATTAAATTGTACCTAATCATTAATTATTAAAACAAATTTATCTGATTATTTTGATGTTGCTTGTAAATTTTAACAGTCCACAGTACATTGAAATATATTGTTATGATAACAAATCTTCATGTTCTTTAACTGCTCAATTTGCAAAAATTTCATGAAATTATTAATAAAAACTATTAATTTCATCAGAAATATATTATATAATTCTTATTTTCAATAAAATAAATTTTCTTATATATAAATTAGATAATTTCATTAGCAATAATTGAAATTAACCTGAAAAATTTATTCTAATATTTATTAAAAATTTAGAATAAATTTTAATAAATATTAACAATTAACAAATACTATTTTTTTTCTGGCATGATCTAGTTCAGGGGTGGCCAACTTTTGTGTACATAAGATCTACTTTTTATCTTAAAAATGTGTCACAATCGACTTGTTGTCATAGGCATAGTCTAAGGGGGGGACGTGTGAAATACATACTATGTTTATACGCTGTGTTTCAGTACGAGGTGCACTGCTTATGAATCGAGTCATAACTGCATGCATACTGTTGCGTTCGGTTACAAAATATGTAATACATTAAGTCAAGACATCGCGAGCGATCGACCAAAATTGGCTTGGCGATCGACCGGTCGATTGCAATTGACTTGTTGGCCACCCCTGATCTAGTTAATATTTCTAAATTGAGATAAGTCAAGTAACATTTAAGTATAAACACTATAAATATTTAAATTGATACATTTTAATATCATAAAAATGTCTATTAACTTTTTATCTAAACTTAAACAAATAAAATAAAACAAATTATTGAAAAATTTTCAGTTATTGCTCAAAATAGTATTAAGTGTTTATATTTTTAATTTGGCAATATAGTAGAATTACTTATTGTAATCAGAGATATTGTTATCCATCATTTAATGTTATCAGAATTAGCAAGCACCAAAACACGTAAGTTAAAATACACTATAAAAAATCTCTGCTTATTGTAATCAAAATTCAATTATATTTATCATTATCTTTATGTAAATAGGTACTATTAAGTTTTCTTTTCATGTTTCAACATGTGGTTGATTATGCACAATACCAGTTAGAGAGTAAATAGTGAGACAATGATGTCTCCAGAGCAGCTGTTGAAAGCATGGCACTTACTCTTAAGAAGAAAGTGAGTGTTAAATATACTATTTATATAGGTTATTATTTACAAACTGCCACAAGAATAATTTTAATACAAGTTGCATATGACCACATTGACCTGTTCCAAAAAACACTGAACCAAAAAAGTGGTTGGCTGTTTATTTATTCAATGTAATAAATTATTGCTTTGTCAATATATAAACAATTTTACTGATTAATTACAAATTACAATAAGAAAGATTTAACAGAGTTTGTAATAAATAATTAATAATAATAATAATAATAATTATGGTGATTGTAAATTGAACATACTGAAAATAAATAGGATAGAATTAAAGGTGAGATATATGTTTATGTGTATTTGGTGGTTTCAGGAAAAATTGTAATGACAAATATATATTTGTGGAGCACAGGATTTTTCACATTTTCTAAAGATGTTCTTAGTGGCTTTAAACAAAGAAATAATTGTTCGATGAGTTCATAATTGTAATTTAAAATTAGCATATATAACCCCAGGGCTTTGGAGCTGGAGCCAGAACTAGTCAGAGCTTTCATTTTTTTGTTGGAACTGGAGCTGGAGCCCAAAGCCACATGTTTAAAAATTCTTGGCTCCAGCTCCAGACCTGTTTTTTTTTTTCTTTGCACATAAGTGTTAATTTTTTCAACTATTCACTAGAAAGTTTTGAGCTTTTTACTTTACAAATATTTAAAAAAATTGTGAATCTAACGAAAAGTTCTCTAACAATTTATATTCCCTACACACTACCAACAACATATTCCAGATATAGCCTATTTATTTTTTCAACATTAATTTATATCAACTGTAATCACTAATACCATAATATGGACAATATTTTAATAGCTTTTAAATAATAATTAAATTGTTATAACTTTTCTAAGCTGGCAATTGTAAAAACAGACTTGAACTACTTTTTGGGATTAGTCTGTTTTTACAATTGCTGTTAGAGATCAAGTTCAGGAGTAATGATGGGGATTAATTGGTGAATAGAGTAGTTATTAGTAAATTATTGGTGTCTTATTCATCTTTTCTATGATTCTCCTCTTTAATTATAGTTTAATATATCTGAGAATAAGGCTAAAATTTATATATACATACAGGGTAAGACATTTAACTTGAAAAAGCAAAATATCTCCAAAACAAATCATTGCAGATGAAAATATTTAAAATAAAATGTGTTTGTTTTGAAGGTGAAAGATTAACAGGTTTATTTATTTTTTATTTTGAGCATATTTTTGCAAGCATTTCATATTCATTATTGCATATGCAGGAACAAACATGGAATGCTTGCAAAAAAAATTCCTTTTGTGATACCAAACAATATAATATTGACAAATGACTGCATAACCCAATGCAGAGTGATATGATATAATAATATAGTTATCTATGAGTGCTTTCCAGGGGAAGAAATCATATCCACATCTTTGCTATTTATACAATTCCCCATATGTGAGTTCTTGTTAAAACATATATATATATATATGTTTTTTGATAAGACTATGTTTTGTTTATAAAATCGTACGTCCTGCTGTCTTATCAGCTCAGACGTATGAAGAAGTACATGTCAGGAGTTTAAATTTGGCACAGAATATTAGGTGCCAAAATCATGTGCACATAAAAAAAAACCAGACTTGTAGGTAGTCAGGGGACTGAGAACCGAAACACAATAAAATACAAAATGTCAACACTCTCTACAAACAGGCAGTAGTGTGAGATTTGTGCATGCGTTGCTCGTTGGTAAGTTGGAAATACAAATATTGTGAAATCGAATTTTGAAAAACGAATCTTTGAAAAACCCATTTACCTGTCCCATGTTATTCCCCACATATTTCTCACCACGTGCTAACCTTGACTGATTGACCAGAGATATCTTGTTTCATCATTGGAACTTTTTGAAACTGGATGATGCATTGTTATAATTTTATATTAAAACTAACTTCCAAAATAGAATTATTTTTTCTTTTTACATTTATTAATATATATATATTTCGTATGTGCAAAATTTTTTTCAAAAATGGGAAATTTTCGCATTGACAAAAATTCAACCTGGGGCGTCATGCAACAGAGAGAAATTTCAACATTTGATAGGTTATTTCAATGAAAATGCATTGTGGAAGACCTCATGGTTGTGGCTGTGGCTGGCAAAGTTTGAATGATTGCACTCAAAACCAGTGATACCAACGATGATTGGAGAATGAGAACGAGTCAAAGTGATCCCGCTTAGTAGTGAGTCTCTGAGACATAGTCTTGTCCCAAATATGGCCTTGCCGTTTTACTTGTTTTAACATATATTTATTTATCACTATTATGTTATGTTAAGAATGCATATGTTTGGGTAGATATGTAAGAAAGGCTATCTAAAAAAACTTTCAGAAAATAGATTAATTTAAATAAACACTTCAACACCAAAATCAAATAATTAAAAAGATACTTTAATAAGTAAAACAAACAAATGTTTTCAACTGTTTGAAATGGTCACCATCAGGTTTAAATGAGTAAATTTAAATGGAGATTGCAACTAAAATACAAAATTTTAAAAAAGGAACAACAATTTCTATTGGATACAACAAAATATGTAATAGATGATGAATTAATGATGTATCTTTTTACTTGCTGAGTTTTGGTGTTAGAATGTTTATTTGAACTGCATTCAGTTATACAAGTTGTTTATTTGTATAAATTAATCTATAATAGACCTTTCATTTTATATTGATCATATCAATGTTTCTTCTTCATTACTTACTGCTTAGTGGGTTTCTAATTGGGACACTAACTGTTTAAAATTTAGTTCATGTGAACTTACCCTTAATTTTCAGCATTTTTTCAAGTTGTGACCTATGCCTACAATTCATGTGTATATCACACTATATAATACGCAGATATTTTTGTAAGTTTTCTGCCTAAGTAGAATGTTTCAAGTTTATAAAAAGAAATTTCAAAATTAGAAGGGAATTGAACTAAGAGTCTAGAAAACCACATGTGGTTCACAAGCCACAGTTTTCTTACTGTGATTATATTTCATCAAAAGATCTATTTCTATTGTTTATATAAAATTTATATACTATTACAGAGACACATTATAAATAAATCAAGAAAGTAAAATGGTTTGAATAATGTACTCCTATCTCAACAATTGCACTTAAAGACTATATATTTGACTGCAACTGGAATTAGAGCCATGATCAGAATTCCTGCTCCAAAGCACTGTATAATTTGCCCATTGCATAATCACTTACCTACTTTCAAATTACCTTTTAAAGCACACATAGCCTATGCATTCATATGATGTTACTGTAACTGTAGTTTTATTTACTTATCTCGTTTATTGTTATTGATTGGTTATCATCAGCATTAACAGTTTCAGCAAATTATATAGAATCCTGCATAAATTTAAAATATTTACATATCTTATAAATATAAATATATCACAAAAATTTATCATGAAATCATGTCAATATAAGACTGCCTAATTTAAGTGTTCTTGTTTTCGTTGGGGAAATGATCCAAGATTAAAGCTTTATCTTTTCATCTAGTTGCACATTGTGGCACACAGCAATAATCTTTTGAACTTTTTCAGCTATCCCTAAATTCTTAAAACTGGTCTTGCCCTGTTTGCATAATTAAAATTTTTGCCACCAGAGGCGTCAATTTTGAATTGCAAAGTGGTGAGTCCTAAAGTGATTACAATGAGCAAATTCATATTTACTTCTTCAAAAACTAGTTATATGTAATGAAAAACACACACAAATATACCCATTGCTTTGGATTCATGAAAGTATTTATCCAACTTTAAACTGAAAAATAACCAATCTTTAATTTTTATATAAAGTGCTTCTATTTTCAAATTTCAATTGAATTCAAATTGTAAATCAATGCCTTCTCTTTCTGTTCATGAAGAATGTTAAAATTTATACAATTTTTTAAATATTGTTGTATTAGATTTTACAATTATATTTTATGTTTATATATGGAAAGAAATTTTCACAAACCATATAGCCCAGTTGAAGGGGGTAGAGGATAAGTCAATGGCTAATATGGATCATTACAATTGGAAAGGAGTCTGGATATGATCATGTAGATTAGCCACTTAAAAAATTATTCTGGGTTACAATATAGCCTATTATCTGTTGAAAGTGTATTGTAGACACAATGTCATGTAGGTAGGATCACAGTATCAGGAAAACTATTAGAGAAGCAACATTAAGCAAAACAGATAATAAATCAGCAATATTAATTGAGAACTGGTGATGTGACAGCAGCATGAGTATATGTAATTACATAGTATATATTTAATTTTTAATTATTATAATATCAAATCCCAAGTACTTTAAACCTTTTGATTTGTGAGATTATATAAAGTATGAACAAGTCAACACCGAGAACTGTAGTGATTTCTTTGATGGAACAAATTGTTAACAAATGTGCTTGATAGAGCAGAGGCTTACAGGGGAATCCATTTATCTCAGTAGGGATAGACAAAGGCAACTATCCAAATTAACAAGATAACCCTTTAATTTTCCTTGAAACCTACAATACATCCAGGGAAACACAGGAACTTATGGAGCCCGACAATCCAATCTACCAAATAGCGTTAACACACAATACTCCTGACAATAATATGTTACAGAATTCCCGTAACGTGCAGACATAAAACATACCAAAAATGAGTTTAAAATGTACCTCTTTTTTTACTTCTTAATGGATAGGAAACAGTTCGAAAACAAAATCTTTCCGCTGACCTAGTTGCACAGTCTTTACTTTCTGGCTTCCTGACTAATTTTTTTCCGCACTTTCACAAACCACACTCTTCCATACTCCTTCGTCCTCTGTCCACTTCCGTTCTAACTTCTCCCCGAAACACACCCTCTAATAAATCTCCCACCCTCTGTTACACATCCAGATTTACACAACTCCTCTCCACCGAGTCGGACCCACCATGTGGTGAAGGGGGGTCAGAAAAAGACATAAGGCACTAATTCATAATCAGAGGAAATCTTAGAAGAAATAGTAGTAAGATTATATATTCATATTCAAACAAGTTTTCATGAAATTAAAATTTTAAAATTTTCTCTGATGATGAACCAAAATGTTTGCAAAAACTTGGGATTTTGTTTATATTTGTATTTTATGGTCTTCCAATGAACAGTGAAATAAATTATTTTATAAATTAGGCTTATTTAATTTTGCAAAAACTAAAAAACAGATGTATGGAACTTACTGTATTTAAAAAAAATAATTTGACTGTAATTTGGGATTTCATTCCTGTATCCATTTATGAGAAATTATTAATTGAGTTGATTATATTTTTTGCCCTTGAAATGATAAACGTTTCTCATTATTTGATGTGGCTGGAAAAGTATTGTGTATAATACACAATACTGTAAAATGTGCATAAATATTTTCAATAAAAACAATTTAAAATTTAACAGTTGTATGGTGTATACAAATATATTTGTTTTATCTTTAAGTTATAATCTTAAAGAATGTTTTAACCAACGATCCACATTGTTTAACATTGTCTACCAATTTCATAACAATTGGCTTCAAAATTGATTTTAATATATTTTAGCACATTTGAAAAGTTGAATTCTTTGTTATTTTGTATTAGCTTGTTTTTTCATATCTATTTTATTAATTAAATAATATTCCTTATATGATTCTTATATGTATTTAATGTTTATATTTATTTATTTATAATATCAGTGTGTGTAAATAATAGTTGAAAGATTATTATTATTATTATTTAAATAAATATAAATTATTATAAATAATTATATTTAATGTTATATTTTGTATCTGTGGCTTCTTATATAGAATTTAAATTTAAGAAAGTTTCTTGTTTAAACATCATAGATAAAGAATTGTTTTAAAATTTGTATGGAATTAAAGTTAAGACAATATTTTTGAAAACTTTTTTTTTTTATTTTTCAAAAACAGATTTCAGGAAAATTGACTGTTTTAGTTTTTATATAATCAGTAAAGATAAACTGGGTAGATACTAGTATAAATAACACCTTTAAAACCCCCGCAATACTTTAATGGATACAAACATTTATTGTCATATTAAATGACAGTAAATCCAGTTAACAGAAATGAAATAGAACAGAATGTTATAAAATTTAAAATTAACATTTAAAAAATCTATAAATTAGAATATAATGCTACAAATTCAAAAATTCATGCCTAAAACACATAAGTAAAGAGTATACTGTAAAAAATAAACATATAATAAACCATACATATATTCTAACATCCATTAAATAAAGAGATAGAAAAATACTTTTATTAGCATCAATGTAACCCATATAGTGATCTTTTAACCCAAGGATTTTTATATAAAATTTATTAATGCCTTGTATATTCAAATACAGTTAATTTGACAATTTAAAATGACTGAAAACATTTGTATCCATTAAAGTATTTCATCTTCGAAATTAATACACCTATCTTCTGCTTGGTTTTTACATTTCCACTCCAAGTTTATTAAATATATAATATACCACAAGTACATACTGTAAGTTCCACCCATATAATTTAATTTTGAAACAAACTTTTTGATCATTCTTTTCAATTTCTCTCAATGATAGTCATTTAAAATGATCTAAAACATCTGCATTTTAAATTAAATTGTATTGCTGAAATTTAAGGTTGTATACACTTGTAATATACAGTTGACTGCCTTAAAATGAACTCTTGCATTAAGATAAATTTTGCTGTTGTCCTGGCAAAATGCCATTGTCACAATGTTAATTTTCATGTGATAAAGTAAACAAAAATTTTACCAGAATTTGTTAAATCAAACTAAATTACCTTCATAACCCTCAAGAAATAACCCTATTTCCAATAATGATTTTATTTATTCATATCAAAAAGTGTAAAAAGCAAAGTGATACTGCAATAACTGTTCTGTTTTGAGTAGAATAATTTTCTTCTACTAGTAAGCAAAGACTGGTTTGATGTCTGATTGTAGAGCAATTTAAACATCTGGTTTTAGTGGACCATTCTACTGTACTCAGAAAATAGGGGTTAAAGTTTAAGGATGCTTATGCCCACCTCTTTAAATGGATGCAGTCCCATGCAAACATGTGCTAATTTGCATATTGGGGTGTATACAATGATGCTAGATTTGGCTACTTTTTTTTTTACTCTATAGGCACCAAAAAATATTTTTTACTTTTTCAAACAATCTTCAACAGAAAAAAATTACAGATTTCTTTTAGCTTTGTTTTGTTTAATCACTCTGATACACTGCTTCACACTTAAGTGGCAAATACTGTTTCCTTTTCATTTTATTTGATTTGAAAATCATTTAGATCATTAATTTATTTTTGTAATTAAATTTTATTTTATTTAACTTTATTTAGTAAATTAATTCAAAATATTATAATTTAGAGCCTCCCTATTAATCCTTCCTAAAGCTACCTATTAATCCTTAACTTCAAATTATATAACCTTGACTCTGAAAATCATTGATACAAATTTTTGATAAAGCAAACAAACTGTTTCCTTAGTGATTTGTATTAACATGAGTTGTTGTTTTATTGTATTAAACATGTAATACACTTAGGTACATTGGACATATCAAAGTGGCCTGTTGTTAATGCACCTCACATTTGGATGGCTAGCATAAGCTACAATGCAGTACTAGTCATATCTCTTCTATTATCCCAGATATGTTTTTGAATTCTTGCGCAAACTATTTTCATTTCCGACCCCCCCTATTTTGTGTAAAATTTTGTTGCAACCTCTGGATAGACAGTAGACATTTACTGTACTGTGACTATACTGTTGCACTGCAAGCTAAATATGTGTGTGTCAACGTGTGTTTCTGTTGCTGCAACATAATCAGTATAACTATATCTGTTTGCCTGCTGGTTGCTGAAGTATAGGTATTAGGTACTGATACAGACAATTGTTTTAATAAAAAAAAATAGTTCTTTTAAATAATTTTTTATAGTTTTTATAAATAATATAATTTTATTTCACTATTTTACTGGTACCTGATACTTGTTGAAGAAAAGTTTATATTTTTGATTGTTAAATAAATTTTTTGAATTTTTCAGGGTCACCAAATTCAAAGAAATTTATTTAACAATAAAACGGCACTAATCTAGACATTTCACCTATATACTTCATATCCACCCCAAACTGTTGATCTTCAATAGTTTGTGAGAGTGTAAAACGTGAGAACAAGTCGACACGTAGAACTTTAGTGATTTTTTTTGAAGGGATAAATTTAGAACAAGCATGCTTGACAGAGCAGATGCTTAGCAGGGGAAATCCACTGATCTCAATAGGGACTAGACAAAGACAACTATCCAAATAACAAGATGACCCTTTAATTTTCCTAAGAAAATACAGTACTTCTAGGAGAATTACACAGGAATGTTCGGAGCCCGACAATCCAATATACCGAATATCTTTAACATCAAATCTCCCGACAATATACTTCTCAAAATTCCCGTAATGTGAGGACATAAAACATACCGACAAATGAGTTCAAAGTGCACCTCTTCCTTTTCTTCTTTGTATTGGCCAGAAAACAGTTTGAAATTCAAAATCTCCACACTGACTTGGTTTTACAGTCTTTACTTTTTCACTTCCCAACTATTTTTCCCCGCATTTTCACACAGCACCACTACTTTGCTTCTTCTTCGTTCTCTCTCCACTTCTGTGCTGACCTCTCCCCGAGACACACCCTCCAATAAAACTCCCACTTTCAGTTACACACCCAGAATTACACAACTCCTCTCCACCGTGACTGACCCACCACGTGGTGAAGTGGGGGAAAGAAAAGTAAGGCACAAGTTATAGCGTAAACTCAGAAATGAAAAAGAATAGAATGTTACAAAAATTTACTATTACATGGATTTATCCATGAAAGGTTGTTTGGTTGTTTAAAATGACCAAAAACATTTTATCCACAATAGTATTGCTGGACTTTTAAAGGTGTTTATACTAGTTTCATTTTTTACCTTAGAGAATCCAATTATAACTTTAGTTCAGTTAATGTTTAACTGTAAATATTTTTTAAATTTAAAAACAAACACTCTTATGCATATTGTTTCTTGTATGAAATTAAACTACAATAAACTGAAATAACTAGCTTGTGAATTAGTGATTATTTTGTACAAAAATTCACCACCTTTATGTTCACCTGACTTATTTTTCTGAAAAAACAATTGTTTTTGGTCTACTTCTAAGACCTGCTTCAAGTGAAAAATTTTTAAGCGGATGAAACTTTTCACCTGAAGCAGGTCTTAGAAAATAGACTGAAAAATCAACTGGGTGAATATAAAGGTGGTGAATTTTTGTACAATATAGTATATCCTAGTTTCTGGTAAAGTTTTAATTTAATGATTATTTATACTAAAGTTCAGTCAATATGACTCAGACAGATTCTCATTTGCAATATTAAGGAATTTTTAAAATATTTTTAAAAATAGCTTTTTAATAGTATTATTTACACTAAATACTTTTGAGTATTTAGTATAGTAATTAATAAAAGAAATAGCTTCTTTATTCAAATACACAAGAAAGTTATTTCATTATACTTAAAAGTAATATACTGGTAAATATATATGTTTTGTAATAAGAAATAATGTTGTTATGACTCAACATATTATTGATATGGTATTTTATATGATTCAACTATGTTTTAAAATTTTAATTTTAGTAAATTTCTAGATAAACATTATGCTGAAAATGAAATATTTTATATAAATAAAGATTTTATAGCAAAATAAAGCATAAGTAAAAGAATTAGCAAAAATCTTTGAGATTACAATCAAATCATAAATATTTATACATTGAAAATACTGTAACAGTATCCTAAAGAATTCAAGTATTACTATTGATCAAAATTAAAAATTATTCATTATTTTACATATGAACTTAATTATTAATTTATCCAAAGTTTCATAAGCATTTTTAATATATTATTTATTAAAAATATGGCAATGTCATGGTTTAGTATGAAGTAAAATCAAAAATTAATTTTAATTTTTCCAAATATTTTAGTTTTTAGAATATATATTGATCTATAAATGTTTTAAATCTTCCTTTCTATCAGTTTTTAGTTATTCTTTCTCTATGAATGTTCTAAAAGACAATCTGTTTTATTGAGTGTATCTCCAATTTCAGCTATTCTAGTTAGAGTGTACTTTATTTCCAAATCACCACGAATGTGGCGATTTAAATGAGTTTAAACCATGCTATTGCAATAAATTTTATGAAATTTTAGATTATTATAATAACTCAAATGTTTATAATTATTCTAATTGTAATACAGCCCAGGCCATTCCCAATGGAGATGCATTGCAGCCACCTGCGTATCCAAGTCTTCAGCCTTATCCTGGAATCCGTAAGTAAAATGAATATAAACACTTGAAAGGCTCTTGCTTTTCAGGTTATATTATTTTGTATAGGATTTATGAAATAGTGATGATTTACATTTTAAAATTATGTTGATAAAGACTTGATTTGAAATATTTAACATAGAAATATGAAAATTAGAAATTCGAACAAAACAAAATTATTTTTTCAATTGAAATTTCATTAAATAAATTTTAATAAAAACCAGAATAATGTGAAAAATATATAAAGATGCATTCAATGTAGCAGTATTACTGTTTTAAGAATAAATGCTACAGCATATCTATAATATACATTATTAAAAGTTTTTATTTTTCTATAAAGTTTCATTTATATCTGAGAAAGTTCTTTAAAACTTTGTAAATTATTAGTTAAATTAAAAATTTTATAGACTTGACTCTTACTGTTTAGATATTAATGGATTAAAATAAATTTAAGTTATAAGTACAAGTATTTTATGCACTCACAACTAAAATTTTTTCCACTATTTGGTACTCTGATATGACATAGAATGTGCCACTTTTGTGGGGCTATAGTAGTGATTCTTAACTTTTTTGAAGTCATGGAACACTTTAGAATATAAGAAAAATTTGGGGAACAGCACAATCACTAATATCATAAAATAAGAACAAAATATGCGTGAACATGTCTTTTTATTAAAAATTATAGATTACAGAATAGATAAAAGTAAAAAGATATTCATTTAAAAAATTGTACTTGTAAAAATTGCAACTAAAATAACCCTTTTATAAAAATAGAACTTCTTTAAATCAATTATAATGTGATTCCTGAGCTTGTTGGCAGATTTCATCAATATTAGATCTAATATGTAATGTATCTACCTTTATTTCTTTGTCTATATGAATAAGTATTTCTCGGTTTTGAATTTTTATATTGGTAAATGTGAGATCCAAGCTCACACAAATGTTATGTTGAAAACTGTAACAAAATTTTTAGTGCTCTTGTGGAGAGAGCTGGTTTTTCGAATTGGACAAAAACCCAAAATTCCTGAAGTTATTTCTGAGAATTTCATTTTTAATATACTATCCATTGATAAGGTAACAAATTGTTTTTCTTGTAAGGAAAATTTCTAACTCTATGTATTAACTATGACAAATTTATTTTCTATCCAGTCATAATTTTCTATATTTAAGGAAGGAAAGTAACTTGCAATCTTTTCTTTCAATAGTGTTAAATTTTTTTTTATAACAGAAATAATTCTCTTGACATTTTTATTATGAAGTGAAGAAACATATGTATTGGTACATTTCTTTGTAATATGTAATTTTTCCAGAGATACTTTTTCTGAAATACAGACATTTGTCAGTTGATGCCAAAATATTTTCATTTTTTTTCTTGGATATTTGTATTAATGCAGTTCAAATAATGAAAAATATCAGCCAAATATGACATTTTAGCACACCAAGTGCTAAAATATCATTTTAAAGACATTTGTACCTTTATTTTGCAAAAAGACCAACAATTCATTCTTAAGTTTTAAAAATAGGATAGCACTTTACCCCTGAAGAACCGTATTGCTTTCAGTGTGCAAAAATAAAGATTTTTACTGAGCTTCCATAGATTCAAACTTTTATAACAAGCATGTTTTTAATGATCTTGACTTGATGTAATCTAATGTATTTACAACTTGGTCTATTGTAAGTTTTAATGCTATCAGTAATGTTTTTAAAACTAAGGATTTTCTATGCAAAACTTTGCTTAGATATAATATCTGAGTTTCTTGTCTTTGCAAACATAACATGGGTAGTTCACTGCAAAATACAAGTTGCACCTTGTCTGTGTTGTAAAAACTGAATTTATGCTAACATTCAACTATACACTACTTTCATAATTTTGTGGAACACTTGCAACATGATTTGCAAAACACTAGTGTTTCAAAGAACACTAGTTAAGAACCATTGAGCTAGAGGTAGAGGCTTAAAGGTTTGGTAGTATGAAATAACAGAGATACTGTAAATATGAGACTTTGTTTCATAGTATTTATTAAACTTAAAATTTTAACATGGATAATATTCAAATATTTATTACTATTAAATAATCAAGGGTACATCATACAACAGGAATGTACATCATACAGGAATTTAGTTTTTCAATATATCTTGATCTCCCTGTTTCTCCATCATCTCAAGAAGTCATTTTGGTATTGATTTATATAAGTTCTTGATCACAGTTTTGTTGAAATTGCTAGCAGCCCAATTAATGGCAAGTTTCTTATAGTCATTGTACTGTTGATCTTAGTATATGTGCAGTTCTAAAAGATGTTTGATATTTTCTGATATTTGAATCCAGACTTCTTGCAGAACAGTGTAAACATTCTCATTGTTGACTTGAAAATACTGGATGATTGACTGGCTTATGTCAATGATGTTAAGTCTTGAGATTATCACAATAATGTCTTGATCCCATCTTGGTCTTGTGAAATAGTCTAGTGTCTCAGTCTTATCTTGTGAAATAGCATCTCAGTCTTGTCTAGGTCTCTCAATAGCTTATATTAGACTGCTTTCCTTTCTTTTTAATTGGCATTTTCTGTCATTTTATAACAATAATAGTATCAGTATCAAGCTCTTTGATACAAATTTTTTACTAAAATAAAAGTTATCTTGAAATGTTTAGAATTAAATGTCATAATGAGGAAATAAAATATATTTTTTATAATAATTGTGAATGTTTGAAAATGTCTTTAATTTTGCTATTATTTCAGTGTCATAAATAATTATTGCTGTAGGAACAAATCTTTGGCCGATCTGGCCAATGGCATAATTTCAAGTAAGTAGACCTTGAGGCAAACAGTTACGAGTTAGTTCTCCAGACATAGATCAGAAATTTCAGAATAAGTTTTCATGTACTGCTATTGCCAGTACTGATATACAATTTTTAGTGGACTAGGTGAAAATCAGAATATCTGTTTTTATTTAAATCCTTTGCAATTTTTTAATCAATTTGTATTTTTGTAAATTTTATTTAATTTTAATTATTAAGTTCTTTTTAATCTTATTTTGGTGGAGACTGGAGTAACTAGAATGTTCATTTATCACTTTTGTCACTTTTTGCTGATGAGCTGCACATATCTGAGCTTTTTTTTTTTTTTTGTTGGAAAATTCTAAAATAATATGTAACATACGTAGTTTCTCCACATGATCTTCTTCAATAGGAATCGGAACCAGGCTGAAAAATCTTTTTTTGGACATAGAATTCTTCAGATAAGTTTTAATACTTTTAAACTTAGAGAAAGAGGTGCTCACAACTGGGAACCGTAACCAGAATATGCTGCCAAATCTATTTATTGTAGAAAGATGTGTTGAAAGTGCTCCAAATAAGTTCTACTATACTACTAATTGACAAGACTTCCTCAGAACATGTTTTGTTACACAGATTCCAAGTCACACTACTACCACAAATACAATATGTCAGGCAGAACTTGATAACACATAGCCATAACGTTGCTTTTTCTCCTAGTTACTACTACTTCTGACATTGATTTTTTTAAAGGAATCTCATGGAAAGATCCAGAAACTTCAAAAAACTTTCTAAACATCTTGACAATTCACTCATTAGCTTTGTTGAATCATTCTTTCTTTGATTGTATAGTTATATCTTATTAACTCTCATTTTGAAGTGATGTCCAATATTATGTCCGGAACTGTATTAATTTAAAATTAAAATTATTTATTTTTTTATTAATTAATTAATTTATTTATTTATTTCTATCAGAAACAATTCTACATTATTATATTTTATAAATATATTTTGGAATATTTGTTTTTAACAAATATTCCAAAATATTTAATTTAATATTTAAACAGATGATTCAATATAAACTTTAAAAAATTTTTAAATGATTTTAATATGGATTATTATATAAAAGATTACATTGGTATTTAAGATATAATATTTTTTATTTGTACATAATACTTCAAAAATATAATTATGCATTTTTGATAATTTTTTTTTTTTTTTGTTTTCTCTTCATACAGCAGCCTATCCTGCTCCTTATGGTCAGTTTGCTCAAGCTCTGACACCTCAGCCTGCTGTGATCACCCAGACACAGAGAGAAGGTTGTACTAATGATTTACTTCTGATACCACTAATTGTTACAGGTTAGACATTTGTTGTTGTAGGTTTACTTGTTTTCAGTTAGAATTTTGTTAGTTAAATACAAAGTTGTGTTTTTCTTTTGTTCTGTTTATTCTTTTTTTAAGTTGAATACATTCTTTTAAAAAACACAAACATTCACTTTATATTTTTTAACAAATAAAACAGAAATTACAAAAAAAGTTATTTGAGAAATATTTATTTTTATTTGATGTATATTTATTAGAAACACAAATATTTTGTTGGTTATATCAGCTTTCTTTTTAAAATGAGGGAAAAAAAATGTCTATAAAAAAATTATATTTATATATATAAATAATTATTATTATGAATTTTGAATTAAAAACTATTTTAATTATAGTATTTAAGTATTATTTATATTAAGAGAATATTTTTATAGCTTTAAATAAATTAGATAATTAATTTATATACCATTCATACTTTTTTAAAATTTAATAATAATTAAATATACAATGAAAATTAATTATTTTTTCCAGGGAACTGATGCAAATATTAACTGTGTGTAAAATTTTATGTGAACATATATAATACATAAATTTTAGTCTCTTGGAAAAAATGTCAATTTTGAAAAGTAAATCTCATGAAAATAGAGAGAAAAATATATTGGAAACAAATATAAAAAAGACTTGTATATGTAAAATTAAATATTGTAAGCATTACAATAAAAGAAAAATATAATTTTAGAAACTAAAATAATTTAAGTGTGAACATTTAAAAGTTTCTAACTTCAAAAGACACAATTTTCAAAAATGTATAATAAAGATGTATTTTAAGTTATCAATATAAATTACTGAAATTAGGGGAGAAAAAATAAAACAGTTTTTATAAATGTAAATTTAAAAATTTTCAACTACAAATTCTTAAATTAAAAATATATATTTAAATAGTTGTCACCTATTATATTCTGAGAGGATAGAAATTTATAAATTTAGATATTATAAATGTATAATAAAATTTATTCACGAAATTTGTCTTGAATTAATTTTAATTTTAGAAGGTATTTTTTTCTCCTTTCATTTTAATTTATATTTTAATTATGCTGCAAGTTTCTGAAAATATAAATTATTTGAGATATTTTTAGCAGTCAGCTATTTTCAAGTTCAAATTATAAACAAATTTTGAGATTTCTAATTATAACATATTAAATAGAATGTGCTTGGCAAAATATTAAACAATAAGCAAACACCTTTATCGTTGCCGAGAAAGTTTATTTAAAACAAACGTTTTTGACCTATTCCATAGGCCGTTGTCAGGTTGAAAACAGACAATTGGAAGATTTTGTTCCACAAGATCGAACACAAATATTTAAATTTCAAAAAACTGACAATGGATTAAAAGTTTTTTGAAATTTAAATATTTGTGTTTGATCTTCTGGAATGAACTCTTCCATTGTCCATTTTCAACCTGACGATGGCCTATGGAATCGGTCAAAAACGTTTGTTTTAAATAAACTTTCTCGGCAATGATAAAGGTGTTTGGTTATTGTATAATATATTGCATTATCATCGGTTGCTGACAAACTTTTTCCATTATCTGTTATGTTTTACATTATGACTATAATAATTGATCTAATCCAGATTATATGTGTAAAATTAAACTAATCTAAAGACTTATAAGGTTAAAAGAAAAGGCTGAAACTTTAAAAAACTTTGTTTTAAAGATTTCCTTAATACAACATAAATAATAACAAAAATTAAGCTATGACAATTTATAAATTGTTGATGAGAAGCTTTTTGGATGTCTTTAAACAAGATTTACTATTCAAGTGTTAATAGTAAGACAATACAATTAATTATTTATAAATTTATAGAAAATTGATAACAATCATCAAGTATTATGTAGTATCAAGTAAGAACTATTTTATAGCTAATATGTAAGTTAATCATGACACAATAATAAATTCTATTGAGTATTCTGAGTGCAAAACATTCAACAAAGATTCATATAAGAAATTATATAAGAAAGCATATGGCACATGTATTCATTTTTAAATAGACTTTTGACATATTTGATCTTCAAGGTTTAGAATATTTTATTAAAGTTATAAACATAATTTCTTATTACTTTTTATGAAAATGGCAGTTTGTATGATATTATAATTATGTTTAGTGTATTTGTATAAAATAATAACTGCTGTTATTATTAATGTTATATTTATATTCTTTATAATATAAATAATTATCTGATTGAATTGTTTACTTGTTTTCAATTGAGTTAAATGCTAATTTAGAAATCTGTAATTTAGAAATAGTAATTAATTCAAGTAATTGTTTATAACTATTTTAATTGATATTTATAGAATCAAATTTTATTGTATATATTATAATTTATTTTGTAACATGAGATAATTTAATGTTCTTTTGAACATCTACATCATTTTATAATTGTAAAATAACAGTATATTAAAAAAACATAAATACAAAAATTTAAAAGACTTTAGTTATTTATTCACTGTCAATCAGAAAATTATGAATTATACATGTGTACTTTCTTACAATATTAAATAATGAACATAATTAATTACAAATATTTATTAATAATACATAAACTGTGAGAAATCTTTCATGTGGTTGTATCTACAGATAACAGTAATAATCCATTTAGCTAGGACAACTATATGTGAAGTAATACAACTGCTTTGAATCTAAAGCAATAAATTAAGAAAAAAGAAATGCTACAGAAAAATTAAACAGCCAGAATTTTATTATATAAATATTCAGATCTTAAGAAAAATAAAAATTGTTATTACTGCTCTTATTTACGTATTATTTAGATTTTTCTGTAAATCTAAAAATATCCTTGACATTAGTAACTTAAAAATTTTTAGAATGTTTAAAAATTTGCATTTTCTCTTTTAATCTTTCACTTTTAACATTGTTATTACTAAGCTCTTCTTTAAATTGGATTAAGTTGCTTTTTGTCATGTAAGTTACTGATAGTGTATACTGTTTCTAATTAACTTATTTATTCCTATATGCTGCTTGATTTGTTTTAAGATATTTGTAATTGCCAATTCTAATTTGTTTATTGATTGATAGCAAGTGCCTAATTTCTTAACAATTAATGAATTTTTTTTCTCTTTTCTAAATACTTTTAATTCTACATTAAGATATCTTATCAATATATAAAACAGTTCAAAAATTATCTGTCTTTATTTTGCATTTTATTTCCAACTTTTATTTTTTATTTTTTCCCAAAAAGTTAAGTACAGTATAATTAAAATCTTTATTGAATAGAATAGAAATCAACTGATGTTGGACTGAAAAAATCCAAAACATTTCTAATTTACCTAATAAGTGATTCCTGTATTTTATATTATTAGATTTTTATTTTTTTTTAATTATTTAAACTTAAACCCATATTTATTTATTTTATTCTGCAAGAGTTTTTATTTATGATTAAAACAAGTAATATAATATACATACTATTATTTACTGAATTTTAACTTCAATTTTCACTAACCTAAAATTGAATGTCTTCTGCAGTTAAATTTGAATTGTTACTATTCTATTCCTGTTCTGTTTGCTTGATGTTGACAATGTGATAATCAATAGTATTTGGAATATGTAAAAGTTTTTGAGTAAATTTTTGTGTTAAAATCTAAGGAAGTTTATTTTTCTTATAATTAATACACTCCTCTTGGTTTGGGTCCTCAGTAACTTGATGAGGATGACAGAGTACCATCTTGCTGGTAAAGAGAATCAACATTAAACCAAACAATCACCATAATTAATTGGGCTATGTTTTTACTATAATTAATAACTAGAAATTAAGTAATTTGGTACTAGAGGTAGACATTAGGTTCCATTTCTTATCAAAATTAATAATTATAATTTATTTATTTATTATTTGAGTGGTTTAACTAGCCAGCACATTGCACATTAAGCAAAGATTGCATGTTCGACTTGCTAAGGGCCAATTCTTTTCTTCCAGACTGTTCTAAATTATTTAATAAATTTTAAATTAATATCATAGTGGAGGGAATCATCATTGTCATATTTAAACTCTCATTAGCTATTTCTTCATAATATCAAAATAGAATATACTCTGGCTTCAGGGATTAAGAATGGCTCATACACTTCTTTGGACACAGTACAGAAAATGCTCAATTTTAGCAAATCCTGACTGTGTACAATTGTGGTATATGATTTTTCAGTTTTCCATATGTACACATATCACTATTTTTCAGAATATCTTTAACACTCCACTTGACAAATAAATATTAATTTATTTTATTAAAGTCCCATCAAAGACAGCTATCCAAGTTTAGCTATCTTTTCATGAAGAAAAAACTTAAGACTTTCACTGAAACTATCATAAAAGTGCTGCTGCATGTTAGTATAGTATTGCAAATGGTGGAGTTTATCTTATCAGTTAGAGGCTGTAGCAAATGCAGGACTTAACTGTATTGTTTAACCTGCAGAATATTTCATTCTTGACTTCTTTGGTTAATGGATGTATCTTTTGCATGTTGCATCAAAATGCCTCTCTCATACATTGCACTCTTTTCTCTGGAAGATCTGATCAGCTTGGAACTTTGCAACATAGTGTTAGTTTCTTAGGAAAGGATATACAAACAATTCTGCTGCACTTAGTAAAAACCATTTATTAAGTCGTCAAAGGTAAGAGCAAAATTAGTATACTTCATTCTATCCAAGTAGGCAATAATTGAGAAGATAACATAAATCAGAGCTTTTCTCTATACAAACAAGTGTCATATTTACATATCACTATTTTTCAGAATATCTTTAACACTCCACTTGACAAATAAATATTAATTTATTTTATTAAAGTCCCATCAAAGACAGCTATCCAAGTTTAGATTTGAGAAACTTCAATTTGGTCATTGGATTAGCATTTACAATAATTTCTTCACTGGTGCAATATTAGAATGTAATGACTTTGATTGAGTCACATAAATGATGATATTGTATGTGTATATATATATAATTAGTTCTAGCATTGATTTTCTTACTAGTCACTAGTTTAATACATACTTGATTATTCTTGTACATTAGTAAAATATAATCTTTCCAATTTATATCAGAATTAACATTTCTACACAAAATAACTATCAACCTAATTACAGATGCCATGTACACAATATGGTTCACTAGAAAAAGAATATACAGGGTTGTTAAAAAAATTAACTTCTTCAAGTCATAGGGCTCTGGAGTGTGTTCTACTGCTTGAAATAAAACAACATTTGGACAAGTATTTCAGATGGTCCTCTTGCCATTTATTAAGTACAAATTTTTAATACAAAAAGTCATTGATATATGATGCTGGAGCTATGCAAATCACAATTATAAATATACAATATGTCCTCTATTGTTTTAAACAATGCTTTCCATTTGCAATAGTATGCTTTCCATCACTGAACACAATTAGTTTGCAATAATTACAAGAACATGCTGACAAATGTCTTTTAGATCTGACACAGATGCACTTCTGGTCCTTCAAAAAACTTCATAACCAAAAGTCACATGGGGTGAACTCATCACCAGATCAGGTGAGTGAGGAAACAAAGCTGTTGTGAAGTAATGGCTGATCACCCATTTATCTGTGAAAGTCTGCCTTAATACACTTTGAATTGAGTGAGCGATATGGGGTAGTGCACCATACTGCATTAATATGGTATTCCAAAGGCTCACATTGTGGAAGCTCTGGGATCACAAGAGTCATCAACATGTTAATACACAGGGATATTGCACTGATCTTTTGCATGTTTCCAACAATTCGGCATAAACCAGAAGCAAACATTTTTGGCCTCCTTCAGGGGCCAGCATCGGGCTTTTGATGAAGAGATTTTAGCCAAACTTTTTAGAACACTTTTGAAAGGAAAAGGAAAACATTCTGGAACAACTTTCTATTTAAATTAATTAACTTTCTGCTTTTTCAATTATGTCATTAACCAACATCATTAACACCCAAACACTTAACTGATTTCACATCTCACTATAAATTATTGCAGAAAATTATAAATTATGGCTCCTGCATAATAAATATTGTAGAACATATGTTTTAAGAGCATATGTACGAAAAGTTATATCTCCCTGTATCCGATTGTCTATTTGGGCATTAATGACTTTGGTTAATGACATAATTGAAAAATTGGATGGTTAATTAATTTAAATAGAAAGTTATTCTAGAATGTTTTTCTTTTCTTTTCAAAAGTATTCTAAAAAGTTTGGCTAAAAACTCTTCATTAAAAGCCTGATGCTGACCTCTGAAAGAGACCAAAAACATGCAAAAGATCAGTGCAATATCCCTTTAAAAAGTTCCAGCTGTAGAGAATATATTTTTATGTTAATATATCATTCTCTTGTGATGAAACAGATTTGGACCCTGATTGCATAGCTCTGGTGCCACCTATTGATGAGTTTTTTAATGGAAAATTTTTATTTAATAAATGATGAGTGCATCATTTGTTGTTCGATTTGTTGTTTTATTTCAAGTAGTAGAACATGCTCTAGAGCCCTCCGAGTTGGGAAACTTATTTTTTTTAACAACCCTGCATATGAATCAGATTTTATATATGATATCAAACACAAAAAAGAGCTGTATTTAGTCTGTTCTGTAAGTAAATTTTTCATACATAGCATGGCAATACAACAGATCAGATTAAAATTTTGTATTAAGAAGCTAGATTATTTCATATTGTATCAGATCTTGCCAGGTCTATAAATTTGTATATTTCAACAAATAAATTTAACTTGCATATAAGTATTTTTATGTTAGATCCTTTATAGAGTATATTTTTTTATGCTATATTATTTTTAATTATTCCTGAATATATTCTTAATTAATTTGTTTAACTCTCTCAGAAACATTTTCATCATTCAATTTAGTTTTTATAGGTAGTTGATATTCGTTCTCTTATTTGCAGAAAATAAATCATAAAGAACAAAACTCATATTGCATCAGTTAAATTTATATTTTTCTTCATTCTAATCAAATATTTTATTCTTTACTTTTCTTAAAAATTAACCTTTTAACAGTGAGGGACGAGTATAGTCGTCCAAGGCGATTGTGTGGCAATGGTGAGGGATGAATATATTCGCTAAATTCTTCTCGTCAAAAACTACCGCAAAAAAAATTCACATAATGAATGAATTATGTAACAGTAAAAAAAGACTTTTTGTAAACAGTTTTGTCTAGTAAAAAAATCTTTTTCCAAATGAGAAAAAACGCTTGAAAAATTTCCCATATTTCTTCTCCACAACTAAGTGGTAGCCCCACACCTGACTGTTCCACTGTTGAAAGGTTAACATTAATATCAAAAATTAAATAATATATAAAATTATAACAGATGAAGAACATGTAGATTAATTTAGAAGTGGATGAGTAATATTACTTTATTTTATATTCATGGTTTTTTTAAAACTGCAATAAAGATTTTTTGCATTTATTTCAGTAGTTTAAATAATAATATATCTCAGATATAGTTTTTTTGAATTCCTCTATATCAACTTAATTGAAAGATTAATATAAAATATGAAATATTTTGATTGAGTTAATTTTTTAATACACAACATATGAAACAAAAAATATCTGGAAAGTTGAATGAACATTCCAAAATTATAATAATGATATCATGCAGTATATATTATTTAAATTAAATCAGACTTTGAAAAATTCAAATATATTTAACTAAAATGTTACTGAATAACTTAATTAACAGAAAAAAAAATTTGAAGAAAGTTTTTATTTTCTATTAGGATTTTCAGAAAATTTTTCTGTAAAAAGTCAATTAAATTGAACATATTTTAGAAACATACATTATAATATTTGAATACATCATGTATAAGTATAAATAAAATGTTGTTATTATAAACAGTGGAACCTCACACAACAAGCATTTCGCATAACGAGCAAAACAAATTGTAAAAATTTGCCTTGCTTAACGAGCGATGTTTTGCATAACGAGTGATGAGGAGAGGGGAAGTCCCAAATTGTGCGCATGTGGCATGCGGCATGCTCCATAAGTCAGTGTTTAGCACTCGTTCCGCTAGCATCTTAGTGTCGCTTGTGATCACGTATTTTTCCGAACTTGTGTTCACACATATTACTTATAAACATCAACAACTATAGCCCGTTATATAATAAACACGCCAAACGATATGCCAAATTCTTGGGTCATGAAATTTAATGACCGATTCCAAATTAAATTTTAGAAATGTCTGAATTAAAAATGAACTGTTTGTAATTATTAAATTTAATATGATGTGGAACATAACTGCCTATCTCTAGTCAAATTAATTAATTTCTAATATTTAATTATAGCCTTTACATAACCCAAGAATTTGGCATATCGTTTGGAGTGTTTATCAAACATATTAGCTGTGATTTTCTTTTTTGTTTCTGCAAATCGAATTCTCATTCCAGGATGGTTCATTCCATGCTAGAAAAAAAGATGATGATGATTCACACTCCTTAACGGTATATATTGTACAATTTTTTTTGAATAAATGTTACACAAATCATTTGAGCATTTTTTCGGCGTGGAACGCATTATCGTATTTTACATTAATTTCTATGGGAAAAATTGTTTTGCTTAACAAGTGTTTCACATTATGAGTAAGACTCTGGAATGAATTATGCTCATTAAGCGAGGTTCCACTGTACATTGAGTAATTTATACTAATTGACCCAACTTTTTAGCAAGCTCTATTTGTGAATAAAAAATTTCTAAATTTTTCCTTTAGGTCAGAAATATCTTTTTAGAAAATCAATAAATTCAAAGGTCATTAAATTTAGGGCATACTGTATTATATTAATTGGACTGCAATTTGAAAAACTTGTAGACCTATAAATTATGACTGTCATCCATCTGCTTGTCTGTCTACTGTCCTTCCTTAATCTTGAGAACAATGTTAGTTAGATGAAAGTCAAGACCACATATAGAAAGCTTATCTGGGCATGAAGGCCCAGTTAACTATATATGAACTTCCTGTCTGGACTGGAAGTCATGGGAATTCAATTCAAAAATTTTCTCCAGGCATATATGACTAGCATGTCTGTTGTTATCAGGAAAAGTATGATGTACAGGGGCAAGACATTGCTAATTTGAGATTGAGACCATAAGATATATTTTAAATTAAATAAATTAAACTATGATTAAAAATTGCAACCTGGCATTGTGATGATGTCAGGTGCAATTGTGATAAATAAACTTTTGCTTGTTTATTGATTAGTTTCTGAGAAATCTAATAGTTTCAAAAAAATGTGTTCATATAATAGATGAAAAATGTAAGAGTTAATTGTTTATTTGCTTTAATTTATAAATCATATGCATGTTATACTTTCAGATCTTTTTAAAGCAAGGACACTAATTATTATTGGTTTCTTGTAATTCTAATGGATGAATGATGATATTCTTGCATAAGAAATTTAATTATTTTTATGAAAGTTTATTAATCTGTAAAATATCTATATTAGTTTCATATCTTTTATAAGTTATGTCCACATTCAAGACCTATTTTCAATGTAAGCATAACAGAAATAATAAAGGTGATTTGAAAAGAGATTTTCGAAAAATTCTTCTTCTTATTAAAATTTATTTTGGAGATTTTAGAGGCGTTGCTCTTATACATGTTATTTAGATGCAGAATCTTTGTTCATATTAATTCAATAAAGAATCTGAAATGCATTATCCATAAATTTATGAATTCAGTAAAAGATAATTCAAATGTTTTTCATTCCTAATAAACTTTTGATGTTATTCATAAAAAATGTTTTATGCTGAAATATTTTTCATTTTAATAAAAAATAATAATAGATTAATGATTCACAAAAAATCATAATTTTCTATACTACTAGTTCTTAATTTTATAAATTTCAGATTCTTTACTGTAATACAGCTGACTCTCGGTAACTCGAAGTGGAAGGGCTAAAGAAGAATTTTCAAGTTAACGAAGTTTTGAGTTATGGAAATTACTGTTACTTTAATGAGATTGTAAATATATCATATCATTATATTTTATTTCTTAGACATGTATAAATACAAAATATTTTTACTATTAATGAAAGAAGTCTTATGTGAGTTTAATTCATTCTAATGTCTCAGACACTTGAACATCTTGTTTCATATGTGCTGTAGCATTTAGAAAGTGTCTCTGAAAATTTAGAGAGTACTATCTATGAAATTTGATTAGCTAATTTGCATTAAAGGATAAATTTGATACTTTGAGTGTAAAATGTTCTTAAATATTTTTGTGTTTTTGTGTCGTAGTGTACAGGCTCTAACATATCAAGCACTTTTACATATTTCTTCAAGTGTATGTGTTAAATGTTTTATTGTATTTAAAGTTTGTCTTAATATAGTTTTAATGTGACCTCTTTTAAATGCAACAAGAAGTACACAATATCAGACATGAAATAAATTCATCAGAATCCTAAATTTCGGTTATCAAAAAGTGTTCTCAAAATCATTTTTTTTCTAAAATAGAAACACAAAATACATTGAGTTTGTTAACTAAAATCTCTCAACAAATCAAATTCCCACAAAGTTCGACTTATTGAGAGTCAACTGTAACTATAATTAAAACTTTTTCCTATATTAAAATTTTGCATCAAATCCATTGTGAAAATTCTCTTTTCAATTTATGTCTTACACAAACTTATCTATCCATTAAATTTATCAATACTTCTTTCCAGGATGGTCAGATTATATTTTTAGATATAGACATTTATATGAAAGGTAAGCATTTTATATTCTAAACTTAACTACATACTGTATGTTTCAGTTTCACATTACTTTTAACAATGATTAATTCAAATTTATGAGATGAGAGAATTTGGAAATCTGAATTGCAAGAAAAGATTACAAATACTATAAAATATTAGTCTTGGAATAGAATATTTTCAAGTTTAATTTTTAAAATATTGCTATTTATATTTTTTGAAATTCTAAAATTTGCTTTCTGTTTTCATAATGAAAAAGGCTATTATTCTGAAGGAAAATAAAATATTCTTAATTACATAATCAGCCATAACACTTATTTTTTATAATTATTTTAGATTTTAAATTTTACGTAAAAGGTTTATTCCAAATAATTTTTCTGTTAATTAAAATAAGTTTTATATTGGTCAAGTTTTAGCATTTCTTTCTTTTTTTTTTACTTTAGAAGGATATCCAAACAAAAGAAAATATAAAATTAAATGTATTTTTAAAGTCCTTTTCCATACATCAGGAACACACTTAAAATAATACTAATAGGACTAGGTTTTAATGTTTACTGTTTATTAGAAATGAAAATCTTCCAATATTCAAAAACTTGTGAAGAAGTCTTTTGTTTCAAAAGTTACAAATTAATATATAAACTTAAAACTATGAAATAAAGTGATTTGAAATATCATTTTAAACTATATTAAATGCTAGAACAGTGTTTCCTAAACTTTCTGGATTAATGGCCCCTTTTAATAAGTATATTTTCTATATATATGGTATATTTGTTTCAAAACAAATTTTTTGTCTCCCTTATTTTTCAATCTGTCTATCACCATTTGCCTTCCAGTGCTCCCTTGAGTCTTCTACCGTCTTCAAGGGAGTGGTAGCAGCTACTTTGGAAATCACTATGCTAGAAGTTATTAAATATATACATTAAATTTAATAGCTTTGCAAAAACAAAAATTTATTTTTCTCATTGTTTGTTGCATGCAAAACAATATCAAGAAGAAATATTTTTTATTCAAACATTTAAAAATATATAGGATATATAACTTTTTTAATCAACATTACTTTTAATTGACAAGTTTATTTATTTTTTTCTTTTTGATGCAGTAATTCTTTTATATTATAACTTTTTTGAATACAACTGAAATTGAAATTTGATTATACTTCAGTGTTTAGAAGAATACATTGATATATATATATATAATACAAAAATATATATTGTATATTTAAGAATGATAATACCAGTACAATATAATGTTGTTATGTTAGGTAATTTTTTCATTTTAGATTTTTTTTTGCTTAAAATGAAATTAAGTAGAAATTAACTATTTTATTGAAACTTATCACATGTTAAAGTAGTTAAAATATGTAATATTACAAAAAATTAATTTAAAAAAATTATAAATATCATCATATTGCATAATGAATGTTGTGTCTGTATATATGATGATAATTTAATTAAATGCTTTCTTGCAAAACTTTTGCCTTGGGAAATTTCTGAAAGTTATTTATCATCTGAAATTTGTATTTTAGAATTTGATGGAAGTAAATTATAAATATAATTATTATAATATTAAAATTTTTTAACTTTAAATTTGCTTAATCAAACTCTCTTCTACTAAAAAAATTATATCCAATCTTTTTCTTCAAAATGGATGATGAACTTTTACAAGTAACAAGTTATGATGAATATCCAAAAAAATAATGGTGTCTTATGCTGTAATCTCATCAAAAGGCTCACATCAAGGCTGACAACATTTATCTGAGCCATTTTGACTGTTTTGGTAAAAAATAAGAAGCCATTAATTTTTTGTATATTCTTTATAATTTGTTATTTATATCCAATCATCTATTGGAGATGGAATTTTCACCAGAAATCATTTTGTAGTGCAATGTAATAAAATACAAAAATGTAACAAATTTTTTTGAAGAATACAAAATATCTATTCGGAAAGTGGACATAAATAGAAATTAATGATAAAATATATATTTGCATTAGTAACAGTGACATATTCTTCTGTATTATGACATGTGTTATTTACTGATTTCAGTCTGTTTCTAAGGAGATTGTCATTGGTCGTGAAAATTTTTGCAGTTAATCAAACTGCAAAAATTAATGCTTATTAATATGCATGACAACTTCCCAACTTCACAGATGGCATTGTAAGTTATTACACAAGCATTTGTCTGGAAACTGTAAGAAACTTGGAGTGCTATTGTATATTTTTTTAAAAGTTATGCAATATAATACAATGTTTTATCAGTTTTTAAATTATTTTTTCACATAATGCAAGATTGTTTATTTTGATGGCATAAAAAATAATTATCATCATGTAAAATTACCATTTGTTGAAAATATTTTATCACAAAAATTGCAGTCTTCATACACACATCCAAAAATTATCATTTTTATGAGACTGAAGACTACTTTAAAGAAGTGGTAAGTTTTAACTTAAACAATTATCTTATAGTATTAATATATATATATATAATTTAATATAATAATATAAAAGATAATTGTTTAAGTTAAAACTTACCCCTTCTTTAAAGTAGTCTTCAGTCTCATAAAAATGATACTTTTTGGATGTGTGTATGAAGACTGCAATTTTTGTGATAAAATATTTTCAACAAATGGTAATTTTACATGATGATAATTATTTTTTATGTCATCAAAATAAACAATCTTGCATCATGTAAAGAAATAATTTAAAAACCAATAAAACATTCATAATTTTTAAAAACTACACAGTAGCACTCCGAAAGGACAAAAGTTTCTCACAGTTGATAGATGAATACAAAGATAATTTCATTGTATTTAATTTTTAAATTTTTGAAAATTGCAATTACAATGATGTTTAGTGCAAAAGCATAAATGATATTAATCATTTGTTTCTCACTAAAGAGATGATAGTAAATAACTTTATAAACAGGAAATCAGTTTGAAAATGCAGATTAACAAAATGGAAAACAACATAATCATTATGTTTATTTTGTCATCATATTCTAAATCCTAAGCCAAAAAAATGTAAGAAGATGTTTGATTTAATTACTTTATATTTGTATTATGTAGCAAATAATTATTCATTTACCAGTTTTATCAAAAACAAAAATACTCTAAATAATTTCATAGCTTTTTAATATGAATCCTCAGTTAATATATTAAAAAAATAAATTTTTATTATTTATTATTAAATAGAGGTAAATGAATAAAAAATTTGAAATAAGATTTATAATGTAAAAAAATACATCATGTCAGGATGTACAGTTCAGTTTTGTATTGATGAATGAATGATACACATTATAAATTGTGATTGTTAGTGATATCTAGACATAACTGAATGATCAAAATCATTTTATATGGCTGTAATAATATTTCATATGATTAAATTTAAATATATAAATTTATATAGACAAATAATGAATGAGTACATTATGTTAGAATATATGTCACAATATATGTTAAATAATGTTAATCTATAAGTTGGTATTTTGTAAGTAAGTCATTTACAAGTATAAGCATTTAATTATCTTTTCTTATTAAAAAAGAAAATTAATATTTAAAAATAAAAATTATAAGTTTTAAAAATTAATCGGTTTAGTTAATAGTTGTAATTGTTGCCATTACCATGTTATAAGAAATGCTCGTTAATGACTTATTTATGAGAAAAGTCACTGCATAATCATTTTGCAGTAACTTTTTTCATACATAATTTTTTTTGTTTTCAAATAAAATTCCATTACCACAGAATTTTTTGTATGAAATATAATGTCATTCTGCTGATTAGTTTCAGTTATATCTTTTTGAAATGTGAACTTTAATTATGTACAGTACATTCATTATGATTTGCATAAATAATGAAAGGATTTATTGATTTGAATTCTATTTAATTTCAGTGGACAACGAGAAATAGTTTTTTATATTTTAATAATAAATTAGTTTTCTGTAAAATTTTATTAAAATACTATTTGTTAATTTTATTTATATGACAATAACAATCTTAGGGATTATAATGCTAATTTTTTATATAACATTTAAAGATTTCTAAACAGCTAATAATATGTGAAAATATATTTCTATAATGTAATGCTTCAACAAATGACTTGATTGGAATAAACAGATTTCAGGGCACACTTTGTTAATTTTTTTCTACTAACTATTCTATCCAGTAATAAAAAGAAATTATGGATTAATTTTTTGTCAAATATGTCAAATTTGTCTGTAATCCTTTTTAACTTACTTTTCTCTATATACAGTCCACTAATCCAAATGTTCCCATACAATAATTAGCAGGGATTAGCAAGCTCACTGTACTTTGTTTTATTTATATATGGTCTAATAATAACTCTCTTTGTATAAACATTCTGGGCCTTATGTAAATGTCATTTTTTGGAAAATGGTCAATAACATAAACAGTTCATTTTAAAAATTTGCTTAAAATAAGTTAATTTTATAACTGTATTTAAAAGTTTTCAATATGTTTTTTAATTTTTAAACTTATCATATAAAAGATTTGGAGTTTTAATGTGTGCAATTTATCATTTTAGTCAAGGAACAACTGAACATGCTTATAATGTATAGTAAATTAAAATGTTATTTTAAATAAATCTATATATACTGTGCATTGTCAAACACATGTTTCAATTTATTTGTCTCACAATTTTTCAAAAAAGTGAAAAAAGTTTAATTTTAGAAATATTCAAATATTTTTTTAGCATAAAGTTGATTTTTGTGTTACAAAACAGTCATTGGATATGGATCTTTAATGAATATTCAATATCAATTTCAAACTGAGGTTTGAGACTGCTTTATAAAAATAATTGAAACTATTGTTAATGCACATGCTATCATTTGATGTCATTTATCAGCTGCTAACTGATATCCAAAAATATCTATTAGGATAAAGTACTCAGCATTTAAAAATGTCAAACATTAACAGCTCATATTATTTTCATTATTTAATAGTTCTTTTATTCATGTAAATGATTGCTGGTGATTTACAATTTCTTTTTATACAATACCATTTTCTGCCAATCGACATAAATTCATTTGATATGCATATGATTAACAAATGATTTTGAAATAATTTGTTAATTGTGAAAGCAAATGGAAACAATCAAGTTCAAATCTTTCCTGCAGTTAGAAATATGTTGTAAAACATTATTTTGATTGAAAGAAGGAAATTAAAACTATTAAAATAATTTATAATGGGATAGTTGTGTTATTTGAAATAAAAGAGGAGAGATTCAAAAAAGGAAAAATTTTATATCTTTTTTTCATGGCAAGTACCATTTCATGCAGATACAAGTTATCTGTTAATTTTATCTTGCAGCTATGAACTCATCCAACAGCCTTTCTTTTGTCTAAACTTACCAAGATCATAAAAAATATGTATACTGCAAACATGTATATTTATCTGTCATCACAGTTTTTCTTGAAATCACCAAAGACACATACTGTAGATTGCTCCTTATTTATACTGTAAAATCTACAAAGCCCTGAAGCACTTTTACCTAAAAGATCCATTGTGCACCCTTAAGAAACTACTTCAAAAGTCTGATATCTATGAAGAAAGATATCAGTACTCAAGAAAGGGGGAAAAACACAGCAATGTGTTGGTAAATTTTTTAACAACTAGCTCACTTCAGGGGTGCAGGGAGAGTGTGAGAGGAAGAAGGATAAACGTGCAGAATTTACAGAAATCCTTTTATAAAATATTTTTTCACATGCTTACCTATATGTTAAAATGTTTTGGAATCCTTTTTTGAAACAAATTTTTATAACAACAAAAACGAAAAAATTAACACTTACTTTCATGTACAAATAAAATTTTACTTAAATTTCACAAACAACTTTAACTAAACTTCAAAGTTTAATTAAAAAAAAAAAAAAAAAAAAAATATTTATAAGTTCTGAACAGCGATTTGGTTCATACTAAAAGATCTTTTCTGATTTATGACATATTGTAGTGTCTGTGACCAATCTATGATTTGTGTTTATCCACAATTTTAAAAAAGTAGAGCATCCTAATCTTTTAATTCTTTTCCTAGTAAACTGATTGTCATAAATTTAGATATATGTTCAACAATTCTTATTTTTGTACATATTACATTAATTAAAATGAAACCTGTTTCAGCTTCTTTGGTACTGATTGCTATGACATTAATTATTTTTCTAGCTTTATCTATTGTTTCAGGAACTGATATAATTTTTCCTTCCATATTGTTATCTACAAAATCCCAGAAATTATTTATATTTATTTTGAATTTCAAAACTTCATTTAATTGATTTAAGTTTCTTTCATCTACATTGAGTTAATTGTCAATAAAGTTTTTTTTCAAAATGTCTAATGGAATCATTTTTATCAGGTTGTAAAGGTGAAATTTAGAGTGCTGTTGCACTCTCTCCTACAACACACTGTTAAATAGTGCAATACCATCTCACTCTCACAGAACAGTATCATTCATTCAATCACTGCATCTCATAATACAATGGAATTCTTGAAACTACACTGCACTGTTCAGCAGTCTGTTGCAGTATGGTTGACAGGAATTAGTACTGGGTCAGGGAAGAACTGCAGAGTACTCCATGACCTGTAAGTGTTGATAGGAAAAAAACAGAAATCTGAAAATGAATTATTTTATAGATGAAATAAATTTAAAAAAAAGATAATTTATATATAATTAAAATATAGTTTGTTAAGTAAAGTAATAGTTGTTACTCAACACCCCTACATTAGACATCCATGAGCCACCACTGCTCTCTGCAGAAAAAATATGACCAGTAAAACATGGCCCAAAATTAAGCAGGTTAATACACTTCAGTCTGTAAAAGACTCTCTACTTCAGCCTGAATCAAGAATGAAAGGCTTGCAATAACAAGACAGTTTGCTGAAAATTATGAAATTTTGAAAGGTACATATGCTTTATCTCTAGTTTTCTCCTGTTCTTTTTCTGAATGTTAATTCTTGATTTAATTGATATTATTATATATACCAACTTGAACTTGTGGTTTGAAACTGATAGGATTTTAGTAATTTATCCCTCACTATAAACACAGTACTCTCAGACTGACTCTCAGAGAATTACATAAAAGCCATCATCTGTCAATTTTATCAAATTTTGATTCTTTTCAGCAAATAAGAGCTAAGTGATTAACTCTTGAACCTTTGTCAAGTCAACTTTCTTATGAAATCAACAATGATGATGTTAGTAACAATTATTTATTTCAGGGGTTCCTCCAATAAAAATTTGGGGTTCCACAATAAAATCCATTGAAACTAGTGATGTATGAATGTGCCAATGCAGATTTGGGATGTGGGGTATAATTGTTGTGATCTCAGATAGAATCCTTGTATGAAGATACGAGGACCCCATCTGAGACTATACACATGCTAAAGTCATTTATAGTTGTATAAACAGTGGGAACCAATTTATTGGTAACAAAATGAACTAAAATCATGCTATAATGTTTGACAAGGTAATGGAAATCATAAAAACAGTAAAACAAACTGAAGCTAGATGATCGTTTGAAAATCGTAACCGTAAAAAGAATCCATCATATAAATGAAGGTACAATTGTTAAATATGTATATTAAAAGCAAAATGTTCTTTCACCACTGCACACAAATAATGTAAATTTAAAAATAAATTTGTTTTACAATTTGAAAACTTCAAAACAACTTTTAAGCAATTTTTAAAAACATTGTTTTTAGAAAATTGTGGAAAAAAATTGTAAATTAAAAATTGAAATCAAATCAATTGAAAATTAAAACAAAGACATGGAATTATATAATATATATCAGATAAAATGCTGTGTAGTTTTTAAATGATTTGTGTGTTAAGTCAATTGGAAAGACAGGATTATAATTGCATGTTTTTTTCTATTATATTACATTAGAACCATTCATTAATTTTTCCATAAAATAGACCAGACTAAATTTTTCAGTCATAGAAAAAAAATTGCTTTTTGACTGTATAATATGTCCAAGATCACATAAGAGATTTTTATTCTTTTAGATATAAACATTATCTTTGTTCGTTATCTAGACAAATGAAATGCTTATATATTAAAATACAAAACTAATAAGAATGTTTCATCTTAGCTATGATCATCTCTAACCATCATGTAAAATCTAAAACATTTTTACCATACTGTTATTCCTTATTGTACTGTGTAGTTTCTGCAGTGCAACAAAGCATGTTATAAAATTTGTCTTGTATATAATTGCAGTATTTTCAATTCACTTTTGCTTAACATATAAATTTTTGTGAACTTCTCTAGAAAGTCTCTCAAACTTGTTTGCACATTTTTCTTACTATAATTTTATTTAATGAAATTTATGATAACAGTTTGAGGAAAATTGAAAGAAATTATAGAGACTATTTCAGTATCTTATTGTAAATGACCAGCCACATTTGAATTCTTAACATAATGCATATAATGAATAATGAACAATATGATGTATAAGTACAAAATTGTATAAATTAAAAATATTTAATTGAAATGTTTTCTAATGGAGAAAGTATTGTGCAAAAATATTTAACACATACAGCAGAGTCCTGTACATGGGAATACATTTCACATTACAGGTAATTACATTATTAAGACATGCATTATTAGATGATTTTATGCGAGTTTAAAGCAAAGCCTAGAAGTTGAACAAGAAATGTATACCTCTTTATGACAAAATTAGAATTTTGTACACATATTAGTTGCAGTTTTTTTGTCATCTTATGCAAATTCACATTATAGAAGGGTGCGTTACACTGTAATTGCAAATATTGTACAATTGATAAATGTAAAAATGGGGTTTTGACCATAATTTGAATACTGTTTACAATTAGATGAAAAAAATTCCTTTTACATTTTTCTTCAATTCTGTCTGAAATATTATGCAGATTTCATTAAATAAAACTAAAGAATATAAAATATTTTGGCTGGTTCATCATAATTCCAACTAATCTTAATGCTCTCCTCTTCCGGCAAAGATTGAATATATATAAGGTATGATAAATTTTGAATTATTGTTTTATGTTAATGAGATTTTTATGATTGTATATGTATGTGTATATTTGAAACTGATTCAATAATTATGAATTTTATATGAACATTCTGAGAAACTATTGAACAATAGTAATTGGTAAATACTACAATAACTGTAGATAATTTAATGTGCAGACTAAAAAGTGCAAATGGTGGCAACAGAAATGAAACTTGTAACTTGCAAACTTGACCATGGCCCTGCTGCTGGGCACAAGTGTCCATGCATTCTAATTGAATGCTAAGCAAAACAAAAAAACACTTTTATATCAATAACTGATGACAACTAATGCCATTTTGTTTCCTTGCACATGCTGTTATAAGTTGAGAGTAACTTGCTGCAACTGGAGTGGGTGTCAACATCTGGAAGAGAAAAAATTTTGGAATATATTGAAATTTTTGCAACAAACTATCGGTTGTGAGCAAGTTTCATAAAAATTATTTATAATTTGTGGGTGTTAGGTGTTTAAATTGGTACATATAAACACATTGCACCTGATAGGAAACAACTCAACAACTTAGACTTGGTAAGTAATTATATTTGTGTTATAATTATTCTTTAAAATTTTGATAAAGTAACCTAGTCCAAGTAAATATATTGAAGGCCTAAAACTAAATTGTTTAGCTTTGTTGAAAATTGAATCTGATCTCACCAAATAAATTAATTTTGATTGTGTTGTAGATATTTTTGCCAAAAATCAAAGTTAGTCACAAGCCAATGTATTGATAAATGTGTATCAGGAGAGTTGTACTGGTGGGCATGGATGCCTTGGTGGAATACTGGCTTGATAGCAACTTGCACCAGAGGCAAAACTGATTTTGCCATTTCTCTTCCAGAATGGTTGTCAATTGAGAATAAATTCTTCTAGTGCAGGCATTTTTAGATAAACTATTTAGAAACAACTTTGAAGTGCATTTATGTGATTTCACTTATTATTTTTATTTTTTCCTTTTGAATATTTTTGATTGTTTATTTTGCTGCCTGAGGCAGTTGTATTTAATTCCTGAAAAATTTTAGACATTACTATCAAGGAAACTAAATTATTCTGAAGGGCAATTAACCTGGAAGATGCTCCATACATGGAAAGACCTGATGTATTGATGATGACCAAATTAAAACTTGACTTGAAAATAATCTTCTTTATACAACATGGGAAATAGCAGAAATTGTAAACTCATCAAAAAGTATTGTATTTGACCATTTAAAGAAACTTGGTTTCATGAATCATAATGAAATTTGGATACCATGTGTTTTCACTGAAAATTACTTATTATATTAGCTCTATGTTTGTGATTCACTTTTTAAATGCAACAAAAAATATCTATTTCTGAAATGAATGATAACAGGTGATGAAAAGTGGGCTATCTATAACAATGTTGACCAAAAACAGTTATGTGACAAGCAATCTAAACCACTGTTAACCTTTCCTTCATCCTGTGTCATACTGTATGTGGGGACTGGAAGGAAATTGTGTCCTGTGAGGTTCTCACAAAACCAATCAATTAATTATAATAAGTACTGTTCTCAACTGGACTGACTGAAGGAAGCAATATCTGAAAAATGTCCTGAATTGGCAAATGGGAACATTGTTGTGCTTCACCATGACAATGCCAGTCTGCACATTCTTTGAAAACACAACAAAAATTATTGAAATATGGCTGCAACATCACATTATCTATTCTAGTCTCTACAGAATTCCCTTTGGGTAAGAACTTGGAAAATCTGGAGACTTGTAAAATTACATGGAGCAGTTTTTCATGCAGAAAAACAAGACAGTTCTTTCAAGATGGAATTATGAAGTTTCCAAATAGATGGCAATAGGTCATTAAAAATAATGGCATTAGCAAGTGGTGGCCAAAAGTTTAGGACCACTATGCAATTTTTATTATAAATGTCTTTAACTGAAAAATTAATGTGACTAATGTGATGCTATGTTGTTAAATCAACTAAACATTCACAGAGTTAATTGGAATAGAAGATCAAACTTTTTGGACAGCCTAAACAGCTTAATTTTTGTTTATGAATTGGAGTATTTGTAACACCTCATAACATTTTGTTGGGTTTAAGTCTGGCAATTGTGCTGGCCATTCAAGTAATTTAATGTAATTATTTTAAAACCATCTTTTAACCAATTTATTGGTGTGTTTGGGGATCATTATCATGTTAGAATTTCCATGTTAAAAGGTAATTTATCATCAGCATAAGGAAGCATCACATTTCCTAGTATGGATTTATACTGATGTTGATCCATATTTCCATTTATTTGATGGATAGCCCCAAGCCATGAGAAGCTTCCCCACACCATGATGTTGCCACCTCTACAGGCCAGGCAAGCAGGATGATATTGTTTTCATTTGCTGCATTGAATATATTTTCTCTCATCACTACCAAATAGATTTATTTTCATTTCATTGAACCACAGAATGTTTTGCACTAATCAACACTCCAGTTGATGAGCCCTTGTAAATGCCAACCTGGCTTTTCTATATTTTACAGAGACAAATGGCTTCTTCCAGGAAATTCTTCCAAATAATTGGAATTCATTTAATCTACATCTAACAGTGTGCTGACTAATGGTGGGCACATCACATTCAGCTATTTTTATTTGCAGGTCTCTCAATGTGAGATTTCAATTTCTTTTTGACATTCAATACAGCAGGTGGTCAGTATGCTCATCATTTTTTCCTAGTTGTCTGGACTTTGGACAACTTGTAAACCCCACTAGTTTCATTAATTAAACAGTTGCACTACTCACACACACGAAGTTTTGCTGTAATTCACTTTTTTCAAAATTTTTTGATAGTTCAATCCATCATTTTTAACCATCTTTATTTACTGTTTTGTTTTAGGACTCAAATTCTACTTTGTAATTTTTGAAAATATGGGAATAATCATATTTTAGACTGTTATGTACATGTTAACGTATATTTTTATTCATACTTACATAAAAAAGCATTTAATAGCTATATTTTATATTCAGTCCTAAACTTTGACCAGTATGCCAGAAAACTAATGATAAATTACTAATGATGCTCTGAATATACTGCAGGAAAATATATAATTTGTATATGCAGATGTATTCAAGTAATGTAATTTTTATTTTCACTTGTTATATTTTATTTAGCAGATTTAATTTTTTTACTTTTAATTAAATTAATTATTTAAAATTTTCTTGTCGGTCCTAAACTTTTGGCCACCACTTATAGGCTACATCACTGACTAGAGATAAAAGATAATATTTTAAGATTTATACTCATTTTCTTTAAAAAGTCACTAAAAACTTTCCAGACAACCCAATATTTATATAGTTCAGGTTTTAGTTTCTTTAACTATTATTGTTATAGCTGTTACAATGTAGTGTTCTATACAGTCAAACCTGTTTTTATGCGGGGGATAGGGACCGCATTAAAAAAAACGCATTAAAAAAAATCTCACGAAACTTCACGAATGGCTGTAAATAATAGTTTTCGCAACACAATTAAAAAATATTTTTTTTATGCGGTCAACAGGGACCGCATAAAAAAAGTCTCACATAGAAAATAACTCAAAACCGTACGAAATAGAATTTATTGACAACAGATGTCAGCACTTGACTGCATCGTCTGGTCTATCGTCTGTTTTACATATTTTTGTCCAGGTGGTGTTTTGTCGACTTAAAAAGTAAATTATTTCATTTTTCGCATATTCATGCAATAATATTACTATAATAAGTGCATTTATGCTCTAATAAGTTTATTTAGCTATAATAAGTCAACGTAAGACATGACGAATCGCACGAGTCTAGTCGCCAACTATACCGCACAAATTAAAAATTCGCATTAAAAAAATCGCACAAATAAAAATCGCACATAAAAGGAGCGCATAAAAACAGGTTTGACTGTAAATAACTAAAATTATGTAAAATTCTTTGTTACTGTCAAAATCTTTTCAAGTTGAAAAAAATTCTAGTAATTAAAATTCTTAAAAAATGAAAACTGAAAAGAAAATAAAAGTTAATAGTAATATAATGAAAGGAAATACAAACATTAAGGATATCTTGGCATCTATCTTCAAAATGTAATATATTCTTGTTTGGCTATGACATTTCTTTACTGAAAAAGAATGCAAAACTTCTGATTACTTTGAATAGCTTTTGATCCAGACATATCTTGAAATTAAAAAAAATTCTGATTTATATTCTAGTATCAAAAATCCATGATAAAAGTGTGTCATGCAAAAAAGTTGTGACTTGAAGTACTTTCTTTATTCATAAAGTGTTGTAATTACAGACACTTGGTCTGTCTGTCTTGCAAACTATTGCTGTTATATATTTTAATAAGTAAATAATAAAGTAAAAGTAATTTTTTGATGAGATATTGAAAATGTATAAAATTGTTTATTTACATTATTAATCATTTAACAGTAATAAGTAACAAAAAATTTTTATTCCAGGTCCTGAAGGTTGTAATTTATTTATTTACCATTTACCACAAGAATTTGGTGATGCCGAGCTCATGCAGATGTTCATGCCATTTGGGAATGTCATTAGTGCAAAAGTTTTCATTGACAGGGCTACTAATCAAAGCAAATGCTTTGGTAAGCAATTACAAATATTTTTACAATTTGTTATACATTACATTTTATAAACATATATGTATATGTGTGTAATTAAGGAAAGATTTTATCATTGTAAATGATTAAATTCATCAAATCTGTCTAAGATTCAAAATTTTATTTAAAAAAATTGGCATTACATATCTGCAATAATAATATATAAATATAATAGATATCTTTATTCTACAGAATTCCTCAAAATGTACTTAAATATCTTTTTCAGTTAAATATTCCATTATGCATGTCTAATACGGTTTTACGGATATAGATATTTCCCTTACTATAGTAAACATTTTATGAAAGTGAATTTAACATATGCACTTTACTCAATTCATAACAAGTCTTATGGAAAAAGAAGTTTTTTTGGATATTCCTGAAAACATCAAAACTTTAACTTGGGTGTCTTTTTCCATAGAACTCTTTGGTCATGTTCAGTAATACAGAATGCTTAATAAGAAATCTAATTGGCTATGAGAGAGGAGCTAATAAATGTTCTGAGTATCTTTGAACGATGTGCTGAGTTAGCAAGTTAGACGGCATGTAAAAATGGTGAATGATGTTATTACTATTATAAAAAGAACTTATTTAGTCCAGCATGAGCGGGCATCTTGCAAACCATGATATAAAAACGCAATGCTGTGATTAGTAGAAGTTAGCATAGACAAAACAAGCTGACTGAACTAGTTAGAATTCTAGTGGTGGGAGAAGCATAGTAGTTAGAAACAAATTCAGCATGGCAGCATAACTAAACTTAGCAAGAATTCTGCAATACTGAACATGGCTCTTAATTATAGGTCTCTAACCATTGTTAATTATTAGCTTATGATGACTTACCTAATTTTGAGACATTAAAAGACAGATAAACTAGTAGATATGACATCCTATTAATATAGAATATCATTACATAGGGTTGCAATATAGACAAAGCACATTTTGAATTGTAAATAGAATGAAAAAGTGAGAGTGAACAATAGATATATATTGAGACAAATGATTAATTGAATAGAGAATGAAAATGATCAGTTTTATATAAACAATGGTAATAGGAACATTGAAGATATAATATCTATCTTTTCTTTAAATTATGCAAAACATTCTTGTTCTCTGTAAGAGAATCTTTAAAATATTTTCAATTTATATTAATCATACACAGTTGATTCTTGATAAGTAGAACTTCATTAACTCTAATCTCTCACTAAATTGAATTTTATTTTACCCTCATTTAACTTCCATAAATTCAATGCATTTTGTATTTCTATAAATTGTGAGTGTGTTTCAATAACTTTAAAAATCTGGGATTTCAGTGAATTTATTTCATGTCTGATATTGTATGCTTTCTGTTGTGATTTCAAAAATTACTTTAAAACTGCATAAAGACAAACTTGAAATAGAATCAAATATTTAATTTAGTACACTAGAAGAAACATACTATATGAATTTGCTTAACATGCATTTGAAGACACAACACAAAAATATAAAAAATGTATTCATGTGTAAAGTTATTACTTTACAATTATTCTCATAAACTGGATGAATTTATCAGTTAACATTTTATTTTGGAATGTACAAAAGAATGTTCTCTTACACATTCCAAAACAGAATGTTAAGAAATATAGACCTGAGGCAGGTTTATCATCAGATCAAAAATGTTTGTCACAATTAAATTGAAGTCTGTGTTGGTTGTTACATTAAGATTAATTTTTGTGTGTATTATTAATTTATGTATAAAATTTAAAAATAAAATTATTACTTTATTCTTAAATATGAATTAGCCAAAGAAATCCTAAAAAAGTCTAATGGATAGTCTGACCCAGAGTTGTAGAGACCTATCCGTACTGTCCCATTGCAGCCTGGCCAAACCTGTGATGGACTTGTTTTTATTTATTTATTTTTTTACTCTCTGCCCTGTGAGCAATAAGTGGTCTTTTTAATCATGTCCAACATGAGTTTGGCCGAGCCTAGAATGGAGCCAGCTGGATAATGAGGAAAGGCCTATGAAAAACTCTTGAGATTTTTTTATTTGGAGGATTAGTGGTAAGCCACCCAGGCTGTCTAAATGTTGGGCTTGTTGTAAAGACCCTCTTGAGATACTACAGGGCAGAGAGTTAAAAAAAACCTGTTTTCCTATCAGTATGGCCTGTTGGAATTAAAGATCTGAGTTTGCTCTAGATCAGTGTTTTTCAACTGCTAGTCCACAGAAAAATATTTGACTGTACTAATGCTAGTTAATTATAGGTAATATTCAAATAGTAATCTAGAGCTATGGTACATAACAAATTATGTACAGTAACTTCAGATAAACATATATAAATTCATATTCATGGTCACATATAATAACTGGTCCACACAAAATTATCCGTAATATAATTCATGGTCACATATAATAACTGGTCCACACAAAATTATCCGTAATTTTACCAATCTGTGATGAACAAAAAGTTGAGAGACACTGTTATAGATGAATCTTTTTTTTCCAGATGTCTCTAAACTGTTTATTAATGAAAAAATTAATTACAATGACACCATCTATCTTACAAATCTTTAAAGCTGTAATGTATAAATATGTTGGATTACATTTTTTTTTTCTAGGATTTGTAAGTTTTGATAACCCTGCCAGTGCCCAAGCTGCAATTCAGGCAATGAATGGATTTCAAATAGGAATGAAACGTCTGAAAGTACAATTAAAACGCCCTAAGGATGCCAATAGACCTTATTAAGTTTTGTATCTTTACCTACTTTTGAGGTAAAATGAATATTAATTTATTATGTAAGTAGAAAATACTGTATCTACCCAAATATTTTTAAGAAAAAAAAATATTAATAATAATGAAAAATAAAAATATAGTGAAGAAGTTGAAATAATAATGATATTAAATTATTATTTTTCTCATTATTATTATCGTTACAATTATTATTTTAAATAAAGTTCAAGGAAATTCACTATATTATTATTTTTTGTGTCAATTAGTTATTAAATGAATTTTTATTTTCTATATAATAATAATATTTTTATTATTACTATTATTATATTTCATGAAAATATCTAATGTGTGTTTTATTTTTACAATATTAATTTTAATAATACAATTTACTCAATATATTGATACAGACATCATATGAACAAAATTATTATATATAATAATAATAATAATAATAATAATAATTTATTTTCCTATAATCCATTTCTTTTATAATAATACTAAACAAACAGCAATTAAGAATTAATATTTTGATTACATTGTGATTTTAAAATCTTACATTAAATTAGAAAATGCAATGAAAATTAAATGAATTCAAAATATGTTTTTAAAATCTGATATCATCAGTTTCCTAAACTTGAAATATATCAATTTTTCCATTAAACTAAAAGTACAGTGGAACGTCGATAAGTGGAATGGCCGGAAAGTGGAACGATTTTCAGTCGGACTGTGTCGTGCTGAATCGAATGTTTTTGATACTAAATTTACTTCTAAAGTATAATTTTCATGTTTTTTATATTCTTTAATATATTTATTTTGTTTGTACAAAATGCAGAAATAATTTTTAACGATACGATAGCCTCGATGATTATTATAAAAATTTTCGTTAGGCTTAAAATCGACGAAAATTCAACACGAAGCGACACGCAATGGAGAAAAATTCAACAGGAAGCGATACGCAACGGAGAAAAATTTGAACATCGGACAGGTTAATGTATTTTTTTGTACAAAGTCGGAAACTGGAACAAATCATTAACTGGAAGGACCCCAGTCCCCAATTGGTTCCACTTATTGAGGCTCTACTGTACTTGGAATTGATGTTTAGTTGAAATCTGGACCAGCACTAATCAGGCAAGATAACACCATGGCACCTCTACACTCAGAAAAAGGAATGTATCATACTAGTAGTAAATAATACATGTGCGTAGCACTGCACCCTCTTGTCAGGTCTGACACCACCTGTCATTTTTCACAGGAACCTTCAAACCATGCAAGCAGCCATGTATGTAGGAGGGAAAGTTTAAGAGAGGCAGGGAAGCCCTGAAGTAATGCACTCTACTATGCATTTAACCATTAAACAACAAATCATTTTTTGTTTGAAAAATAAATAAGTCATAATGAATGCCTAAAAGAGAGTGTGTGTGTGTTTACAGTTGTGTATGTGGGTTGATAAATATCTGGATGGTTAGTGTTGACAATCATTGACATCTCAAGGAGGAAAATGCTTGGTCTGGATGAGTCTTGATTCAAAAGTAAAGTTCAGGTACAGTACTTGTTCATCAAGGGGGCAGTGAAAGTCCAGTGGAAAATAATGCGAGTTCAGGAAGATTGGCAGCAGAATCCAGTGGGATGACCGTACACTTTGAAACCAGGCAGGTGAACTCTGACTCATCATCTGTCCTCTTGTTTTTTATTCAGTCTCTCCCCCTTGTTACTCTAATGCCCATATTTGGTAAAGTTGGCAGTTGTTCCAATCTGATTTTTTTTCATTTCCCACGATGAATAGGTATTTTTTATTGGAAGCTGTGTCATCACAGAGAATGTGTTATCAGTGGAAAATCTTACAAAGTTCCTTTACTGCATTTGTGAAATAAAATAATTTGAACATAAGAAAATAAGATTAAACCATTGAATTTACACTAACCCACATTCTCACAATAGTAATATGCAATAAAAACTTTATTTAAATATTGGAACTTTTCAATTACACAATATTCTTTACATTAGAAAATATCTAATGAAATCTAATATTCATTCAGTGGATAAGAATATCCACTGAATGAACATTAACATTTAAGAACACTTTGGGTGAAGAAAAAGATTGCTAAGAAGAGGTATGACAAAAGCAAGGATGGAAAATAGCTAAATTCCTACATTTTTCTCATGTAGATTATTAATAAATCTCTTCTAAAAAATTCTATATCAGGTACACTATTTTAGGAGAAAAAAGTTCATTTTTATTCAAGTTAAGAACAAAAAGACAGTCTTTGCAATTTGGCACCCAAGGAACTTTGACCCATATTGCCTGATCCTGGTACCAGGAATGATCAAATCATCACTTAATAGTATTGCTAAATGTTTTATGTTAAGAGATTCAGAATATGAGGTACCACTGTACTTTCAAATTTGAGCAATTTTTCTTCCTCGACAGCTTTTGGGCATCCTGTTTGTTTTGTATCCTTTAATTCAAGATTTCCTGAATTGACCTTTTGTTAGGTTTTGCAATGGGAATGCAATGATTGGGACTGACAAGGGGTTGTAAAGGGTTGTATGTGGATGTGATCGATACCGTATCTCAGTGCTGATCACACCCAGTTAGTTGTAACGCTAGAATCTATCTGATTCTACAGTTACAACTAACTGTTGATTTGACACAAAAGGAGCTTACAAAATTTCTGTGATCTTAGAAGTTCTAAGTCAGTGGCAACTTCTGTATCTTCCTGTCCTTTTCAAGATAGTCCCAAATGAAGGAGTGGTTCAAAAATGAGAGTTTCTTCAATGTCTCAACATCTCCAGAATGATGCAGTTGACTTCCAGTGATAGGAAGATGTCAATCCAAGGAAGGGAGACCTAGAGAGGTAGAGGGTTGCTTTTTCCTTGAGGAGGAGGTCGATTGGGGGGTCCCCGCCAGCGCCGGATCCAATAGGTGCGAGGCCCTATTGAATACTTTTTTTGCGGGGCCCCTCAAACTTTATATAACAAAATTAATTAACTGTTAATTTACATATTGAAATATGTTGTTTTATTTTTAATAATAATATACCTAGATATTTATTTTTGTAACATGTACTATTTTTAAATATATAAATTTTGACGTGATGTGGGGCCCCTTTAAGCGCGAGGCCCGATTGGCACCAATCGCCTAAAATCCGGCCCTGGTCCCCGCAACCATCTGTAACGCTTCCGTTGACGTAGTCCTGTAGGTTTCAGTTAACCTTAGTAGGGCACACCTTTGCACGCTGTTCAACTTTCTCCTTATCACTTCCTTGTCGGCCGCACGGTACCATGCAGCCTCACTGTAGGTTATCCTCGGGAGGAATGCTTCGTTGTAAATGATTTTGATAGTTTCTCTTCTTAGACCCCAGGTGGCTTTGGCCACCCTTGCAAGGGCATTGAACATGTTTATACTGTTGTCTTTAATGCTGATTGCATGTGAGAGCCACGTCAGTCTGTTGTCGAGCATTACACCCAGGTATCTTAGATGTTTTTCCACTTGAATGATTTCCTCGCCCATCCTTATTGTGGGCTTCCTCTTATAAAGGCTTGGCGCTTGGCCCTTCAAGAAGATGATCGCCTTAGTTTTCCTTGGATTGAATGAAAGTTTAAGCTGTGTACCCAGCCTCTGTATCCTTCCCAACACCTGGTTGCCAATGTTCTCAATCTCCTACGAGTGTTGGCACTGTAGATAATTAGAGTGTCCTCAGCGTAAGCCATCTCGACTATATCCGGTCCTTTGTCTACCTGCAGGAATTGATCATTGGGCCACTATTCTGGAATTTGGTCTGAGTTGGACCCCTGGGGGCAACCTCTGTTCAGCCTTTTATTAATGTTTGCATTATTTGTGTTATATATGACCCTGTGGTAGTTTAAGTAATCCTAAGTTAGGTAGTAGATGTTCTCCAAGACCCCTGCTTCTCTTAGGGAGAGCAGGATCAGGTGCCACCAAGCATGGTCAAAAGCCCCACTAATACCTAAACTGACACCACAGCAGTACTTTTTCCTTGTGAGGGTTTGTTCAACCGTATCCACTACTTTGCAGATGATGTCCTCTGTGCTCCTATTTGGAAGGAACCCAAATTGCTTATTACTTAGAAAACTGTTGCTGATTATGTGGGTCGTAAGACGCTGACTTACGAGGAAGTTGAGGACTTTTCCCATCAGTGATAGCAGGCTTATTGTCCTGTAACTTTTCACTAGGCTTTTATCCAGTTCTTTTTCCTTTGGGATAATTACTAACTTGGCCTCTTTCCATATTGAAGGGAAGAATGTAAACCATAAGCACAGATTATACATTTCAGTAAGATAATCTGGGTTTGTCTCCCAGAGTTTGTTGACTATGTCTTCAACAGTTCTATCGGGCCCAGGGGCTTTGCCCTGCTTGAGCCTAGATATAGCATACTCTATCTCTGCTTTTGTGAACTCAGGGTCCACATTGTTCCTACATTCGATTTTGCCACTAAGCCTTATGCGCTGTTGTTCTGGCGTATCCATTCCCTCTTCGTTGAGAGGGAAAAATGTATCCATAAGTTTCCTGATAGTCTCCTCTATGCCCACGGTATATTTATCTCCATCCTGAATTGTTGTTAGGTAAGTGGGCCTTTTGAGTTTGCCTGCACAGGCTTTATACAAATACCTCCATGGTTTAGAGGTGCTTTCAGTGCAATAGTTCTTCCACAATTGAAGTTTAAGTTTTGATCAGATCCTTGTCCACTTTACTTTTATCCAGATATTCATGTTTCTTCATTATTGCAGGCTCTTTGGTACCTCCTCCGCAATCTATTGCTGTCTTTCCTCATCTGTGTAAGCTCACCGTCCCACCATGGCACAGACTGCTGACTTTTCTTTTTCTTAGGTATGGTCTTCTCGTATACAGCAAGGAGAGACTCTCTAAACTGAGTAATGGCTTCCTCAGCCTCGTATTTATTTTTGCAGTTTTTCAATGTTTTCAGACTCATCACTCTCTCAATCTTGGCCTTAAATAGTGGCCAGTTTGCTCTGTGGGTGGCATAATGGATATTTTGATCACTGTATGTCTCCTCAGTGAGCCCTATGTCTAAAAAGATGTAACTGAGGTCGCTGAGACTACACAGCGAAGACACTTCCCACAGTTGAATCTTTCACAGGACATTACTGTTGCAGATGGTCAGATCAATCCAGCTTTGGCCAATCTGTGCGTCAAAAGTAGGCAGAGAATCTGGTTGATTCAGAATGTGCAGGTCATTAGCATTGACGAACTCCAGTAATAGGTCAGCTCTATCGTCATTCTCTGGGTCGCCCCAGAGTTCAGAATGAGCATTAAAATCCCCACTGATTATAATATGCTTTTTTCTTTGTCGTTTGATCAACTCGTCCAAACAATGAAGTATCGGGTTGAGATCATTTGTAATGGGACAGTAAGCACTAACCAGAAAGTAATTCATGGTTCCATTCCCCACCTCCAGGCAGGTGATGTATTTATTGCTCTTCCTTGTGGAAAATTATTGGAATGTCCTGATTCCTGATTATGGCAGCAGTAGAGGGACAGAAGTCCTTGTTAAATAAGGTCCTATAGGTAGTCTTAAAGCAAGCTGGTGCCCCTTTTAGGCAGTAGGGCTCTTGGATGAGGGCTAGGTCTACCCTCTCTAAAGTTGTACAAAGTGCTGATGTGCAGCTTATTGAACGTTGAACATTAACTTGAACCATTTTAATCCTTCTGTCCTTTGTATGACTAGTGGGCTTATTGTCCATAGTCTGTTTTGGCAATTAGCATTTTCCTTACCTTTTGAATGAGTGGGCACTTTTCAGAACATGCATTGTGGCATGTGTCTTTTAACTTTTCTCGTTTGCAGTTAGTACATTCAAGCTTTATCCCTACCTGGGCACTCCTTGAATTTATGACCCCGACCACATTGGCTGCAGGTAGGTCCCTTCTCTTTACAATCCTTGGCAATGTGTCCAATGCAGCAGCACTGGAAACACTGTATAACTGACAGGTAGTTCTCAACACAACACCTGGACCAACCTAAGTTAACTTTCTTGTTCTGTAGGATTAGTCTTCTAATTTGAGGGCTTACCTCCACACCCAATTCATCGTCGATTTATTTTTATTTCCAAATTGGAATTTGATCTCAGTTTGGCTGCAGAATTTTTCTGTTGACATGGCCTCATGTACCATATCATTTTGCTGAAATAAATGTTTTTGCAATTCTTCTTTGGGGAGGTCCATTCCCACGCCGTATATGACTAGTCTGGGCTTCCTCTTATGAGGTTCCCTTGTTTTTAAGCCTGTTTTCTCCTCAATTACCTCTCTTAGTTTCTTCTCCTCCTCAGGCGTTGATACCTTGATGGCAACTCCTCCCCTCCATAGCTTCCTGACAGCTTGGATACCAATGGACATTCTTCTTTAATTTTTGTTTTGTCTTCTACCTCTTGGGCTCTATGTGAAGGATTTCCTTTCTTGGCATCTGGTTTCTCTTCGCTGCAGCTTGAGCGTATGTTGGTCTGGTTGGGCTGGCCGGGTTCCTGGACTTCAGGACTTTCTCAATCTTCACCCAGAGGTTGTCCTTTGCAGCTTGAAGTGGATCAACTCTCCTCTCTGCCAACGTAATGACGAGTCTATCAATCTGGTCACAGATGAACTTGACGTGGTCTCCCGCTCCCAGCTTGCAACTGCTGTTTGAAAGCATGTAGCTTCTCACTTCTTCGTGGATATTTTCTGCAATTTTTGTACACTCATCCTCGAGCAAAATGTCCATTTCACCTTGTGACGAGAACTCGTTGTCTGAATCTGAAATATGAGGCCTTTTGGCCGACATAGTCCTGAAAAGGACTGTAACACCAATGCTAAAAGATGCAGTAGTTGTTCGGTTTCACTGTTCTGGGCTACTCACGGGCAGGACCTTGTGAAGGTACGACTTTGCTTCCCCGTGGATTGGTAACTAGCAGAAAAGTAGAGCAAGACAAATAAACGCAGGTGATTCACCCAAAAAAGACAGTCAAAAAGCTGATGAAACGCAATACCAATCAACGGGGCACCCTGCCCGTGTGTGGAAACACACACGGGCAGGGACTAAGTCTAAGAGGGACCAAGTCTAAGAGGAACTTACCACAAAGCATGAAAGGGGTACACTTGGTGGATCTGGTGGCCATGTTTTAGATGCCAAGGTTGACAGCATGTGACCAGTAAATGCAATTTACATTTTATTGTACAATATTTACTTATTGTTTTCTTGCTTTAATTTATTATTAGGGCATTTAATTGTGTTATTCTTACCTTAAATTATGTGTATTTACTGTTTTACATTTCTTGAATTGGGTATTGTTTATGGTCTGGGAATGGATTAATTCACTTTTTGCTAATTTTTAATGGGGAAAACTGATTTAGACTTCGAGTGATTCAGAGTTTGAATGGTCTTCTGGAATGAATTAAATTAGAAGTACAAGGCATCACTGTATAATAAATCAAATTATGGATGTTGTTTTTATTATGTAGAAATTTTTTGTAGACAGAATATAAATGTAGAATTCCAATAAACAATATAGTGTTATCTTTTAAGAGTTTGTTTTCAAAAAAGTTACATATTGTAATATAATGCTGTGTCTCTGCAATCTTGAGTGCCGTTTTCATTTGTAAACTGTTAATTGTAAGTTTATTTTATTAATTTGCCAACTGAGCAAAAGAATAAAATAAGCTTGCTGTATTTTTTTTTTCATTTCAGCATAGGTGAGTTAAGAAAATGTGAAACTAAGAAGATATGCTTGGATGATCAACTTTTGAAAGTGATAAACTAGAATATGAGAGGTTTCTTTACTTATTCTTGCCATGATGTCTATAAAATAGATATTTTTTGTGTCTATGTGTTGGATTGTTTATTTAGCAGGTTACAGTGTAACTAAACACCTTTGATCATCCAGATCATGCTCATTGCACTGAAAAACATTTATTATAAGATGAAATAATAGCATACAATCATATTATAAATGTATATATTGTTAAAAATCAAAAGTATTACTTCAAAGTCAGAATAGATATTAATTCAGATTTTTACTACATAAACAAGGTTTAATCTAGCTAAAAAATTATATATTTCTAGATAGTATATTTTATTTTTGAAAACTGAAACTTTGCATCCTGAACAGACTATCTAGCATATGAGATAATGCTCATGTATTTATTGATTGACTCAGGTAAATTAGGACAGTCAGTCAATCTAATAATCATGGTCTTTAAATTAAATTTGCAAATTTGCAAATTTGAATTGTTAAAAAATATCTTCTGTGACATAATCTTTTGCAAAATAATTTGTATCAAATAACTATTAAGAGTTTAGATTATTCATCTCAATGTTGATATTTGTAAACATAGGGAATGGAGCAAATGAATAGGTAGAGGTGTGAAAAGATGACACATTTCTTTACAAAACATGTGTGATACCACTGAAAAACTAATTAATTTTGGTGTTGTTTTTAATTTATAGCAAATTTAGCAAAGTACTGTATTTACTCACGTGTTGATCTCACACATAGGACAAGGTGTGACTTTAGATATCAAAATAAAGAAAATTAAATTTATTAATACAAATAAAATATTATCAAATGCACATATTAAGGCAAACAACCATATTTGCCTTAATACGTGATGAATGGAAAACAAATCAAAAACATTAAAAAGAAACTTTTTCTGGTCATGCATATTATAATGATAATGTGCTAATATTCATTAAAAATAACAATTTAACTAATATGAAATAACTACATTTATAATCATTGCTAAGTGACCTGTATTTTATTAATGATTTTATAAATAATAAAGAACTATTTTCTGTGGACAAATGAGATGCAATGCAGTTTTAATTGATAGACATAGGATTAAACCAATAAACAAAGCGGGTTATGTCTTAATTTGTTTACAGTAGTTGCTAACTTATGATAAATAGACTGTAGACCTATAATGGCAGCATAAACTATGCATGGTTTACAGAAATTATTCCAAAAATGCTTTGGGTTTTAGACCAAATAATCACAGATCTTAAAAGAAAAAATAATTTTATTTGGAACTGGGGTACAAGGACTGGCATCAGTACAATGCATGTGGTAAGAATGAACTCGAGAGGAAGACAAAAACTATGTGAGGGATGCGTTTAAGTGTTGCCAGGTTGGCCACAACACAAAGAATCCTTTGCTCACATGTATAGGACAACCTAGGTTTTTGAAGTAGTGAAAAATGAGCGAAAACCTCATCTTATATGCGAGTAAATATGGTAAGTTACTATTGCATTTTTGTTGTGGGATGCATTGTATTTCAGTAATCTTAGATTTTCTACAGTCCTAAAAGAAAATGAGAAACAACAAAATACAATATGCTAATAAAGTAATTTACAACTTCAAAATTACAGAAAACATATATCAAAAAGAACAAAATACTGTATGCTAAATTTGACGTAGATTAAAAAACATCAAAATTAATTAGTTTTTCAGTGGCGTCACACATGTTTTGTAAAGAAATTTGTCACCAATAGTAAAAAAACATACGCATAAAAACCTTTAAAAATGTAGGCTTATTACAGCAAAAACCATAAAAAAAATTTCAACTAAACATCTTGTATTGTTTCCAAGATATAAAAAAAAAAGAAAGAAAATTTTTGTAGCACTTAACCTGAGAAAAGGGGAGGATAAAGTGTTTCAGGATACTAGTGTTTTTTCTTAATTAAACTTATTTTTTGATGTTCTATCACCTCCTGAAGTTTGGTCAGTGTTGTTATTAACATCTGATGTATCTATGCACATAATACTGTATATATATCCTATCCTGTCCTGTGTGGCTAGAAAATAATGAGACTGAAGCTGGAACTTTAAATCTTGAGTAGTATAATCACTTTAGTTGTGTTACCCTTCAATGTATGATCCTTCTACTTCTACACAGTGCTGCATTCACAGCTTCCACTGATCATAACAGTGCTGCAAGTCATTATCTGTAAGGCTATGGAAAAGCTCTGTTGTTTTTTTCTTGGCAGCAGAAATTGAATCAAAATGGTGTTCTTTCAGAGCAGACTTGACTTTAGGAAAAAGGTAAAAGTTGCACAGAGTTAGGTCAGGCAAGTATGGTGGGTGTTCAAGTATTGTCATTACTTTCTTGGCTAAAAGCTGCTACACTGACAGAGCAAAATGGGCTGGTGCATTGTCCTGATAGAGGATGAAACCATTCATTTTGCCACAAATGTTGTCACTTTCTTCTGACCCTTTCTTGCAAAGATTCCAGAACGTCTTTGTAGTAGTATTGGTTCACAATTTGTTCGGCTTCTTGTTCATATTCCTTGGTTTTTGACATGCTGGGCTGTCCAGAACATTCATCTTTCACATCCTCTTGGCCCTCAGAAATCTGTGCCATCCATACTCACATGACAAATGCATGATTAAAAATATGCATCTCTGTATGCTTCACATAGCAGGTGCAAAGATTCAGTGGCAGTTTTTTCAATTTCATTAAAAATTTCAGGATTGATACACTGTTCCTCTTTCAAGCTGGCCATTTTTCTGATGCATGCTAATAACATGTCCATTTGCAGCAGGCACTTAAAGCAAATCTAATAGTGGTAGCAAGTTGAGACTTACTGTGCTTGTTCTAACTTGTTCAAGGTTGTTTACGCATCCACTCACTTTAGCCTACATGTGACCATTGCGTGCAGGCAATCAGTCTCATTATTTTCTAGCCAAACCATGTATATATGTGATAGGACAAATCTACATATTGGGTTACATGACCTACCCTACAGTACTAAAGAAAGCTAAATATTAAAACCAATAATAAGTAATAAATATATCTTAGGCACTGAGAAAGTAATAGAAGTCAAAATATGGCTGAAAAATAAAAGGCAGAATAATTGTTATTGAACACAAATCAAGAGAAAGAAAACAGAAACAAGTTAAAAACAAGAATATGCATGTTTTCCTAACAGTAAGGTGACCAGATTTTAACATTGGTGAAGTGGGACAAAATTGAGGGGGAAGCAATTGTCTTGTTGAAAAAAATTGTTCTAGAGCAACAAAATTTTATTATCAAAGAATGCAAAAATTGTATTGTATTATTATTTTTTTTTAAATTTCAACATATGTAAAATTTACAAATATAATAAATATATATACTATTATAAATCTTTAAAAATTCTTTATTCTTTTGCATATTTCTCATTTGAGTGAATTTTTTTTTAGTAGATTGCTGTCGTTTAAAATATGAAATTTTTTGTAAGAATTTGTTAAATTATATTTCACACATAATATGGCTGTCAAAGTCTCAACACTTAATTGTGATTTATCAGATTCCACACTTTTTTTACGGTAGAAAAAACGTGTTCAGTTGTGGCATTAGTTCCTGGTAAGGACAGCATATTCCACAATTTTTATATTCTGCACCGTATTCTGCACTATGTAACATGCAACAAACAAAACGTTTGCTCGTTTGGACAGCCTATGAACACGTGCTGCTCTGTTGCTGCAGCTGCACACCCCAAACCATTTTCTGTTGGTCTTTGCCAAGAACACAAAGGGTTTTGTCGGCGCGGCATTTTTTATTTCCAATGCTCATGCATACCTTGGTACTGATACACGTGATACAAAATGATCTTTATGAATCTTAAACATAAGAGATAAGTTTATGACACATAATTGACAAAAAACTTAATCTTTCCAAAACTTGGAACTTTTTTAAAATGTTGCGGGACAAATTGTAAAAAAGTGGGACGTCTGGTCACCTTACCTAACAGTCATATTAACAGAAGCAAAGTTACAAGTTAGTTAATTGTGTACTTTGATATAAATATAACATAAAATGCTGTTAAGTAATGAACTGAAATTAAAAAGACTACTTTAAACAAATGTTCCTTTTAATTTCATTTCATTATTTTATACATTTTATATCACAGAAACATTTTCATTTTTGTCATGATCTTAATGTTTATATGTTACATTCCAATAACAATCCAGATTGTAAAATTTTTGCTATGATGGCTCTATATACTAATAACTTTATCCAAACACTTACTTTTTCAATAAGCCAGAAAATAAAAGACAGATTAAGCTTTTCAAATGTTTGTCATTTCATCATCAGATCATTGTAATTTAATAAATGTTCAAATTCCAGCATTTTAAAACAATTTCCATTGGAAATTATTTTATTTTTTTATTTACTTGATTTGTTTTATTATCGTTTCTATTAATATTATTTGGTTCTTGTATTTGATGTTATACTTCATCCAAAGGTTTGAAGTATAGCAATCTAACCACAAAAAGTAATTTAAACTTATTCATATATAAGTCATATGTGTGTGTCAACAGAATAATTGTTTTAAATAACTAGAATTCAAACATTTATTAAATCACAACAATCTGATGATGGAATGATGAACACTCCAAAACAGTTAATCTGTCTTTCATTTTCTGGATTATTGAAAAAGTAAGTGTTTGGATAAAGTGATTAGTCAAACAAATGCCATATAACATGTGAAATAAAATAAAATAAAATAAATAATTTTATGCTACATTATTTTAGATTCTTAAATGTAAGATTTTAAGCTCAGGATAGTCAGATTTTGACCAAAAACATTTTTTTTTTAATTAATAAAAAGTTGGGTACTTGAAATTAGCAGAAGTTTATTTATTTGTTTTCAAAGATTGTGCCAAATTTTATTATTTTTTATGCTTATATAATTTATAAAATCATTTAACTGTTAATTAGATTTTATTTTAATTTTATACTTAAGTTTTAAGGGATCATCCTGAAATTATATAATGCTATTTTTATACTTTACAATTGCTATCCCACCCCCATTATACAGTAAAACTTCTCTAGCACGAAGCTCCAAGGGGCAAGAAAAAACTTCAATTTACAGACTATTCAAGTTAGAGAAGTTTTACTGTATTTACAAATTCTTTCTTTGCATTTTGGAGACATATTACATCTTATTAAATCAAAATATAATTGCTTTCTTGGAGTCTTAAGAAGTTTTAAAGCAAGTGATGATAATATATTTATTATTAATTATTGTAGTATTTATATAATTTTTTGTTAAAACCTTTTATTGTATTTTAAAAATATTCTGTTGCCTAGCCAATCATCTTTTCATTGTAACATTCTTGCGGGTATTAAATATAAAACTTCTTAAACTCCAAAAAAGAATTGATTAAATTATTCTCTAAGATGCTAAAATGTAATGTAATTAATTTTCTATTGATAAATCCTTGGACTTTGTGTAATTTCAAATATCCACAGATAACATTTATATTGAGTCAGCAAACTGAAGCTCCTGGGTCAAATATGGCCCATCATCTGTTTCCATACAGGAAAGAAAGAATCATTTAAAACTGTAAAATTGGAAGATAATATTTCATGATACATGAAAATTGTATAAAATCCATACATCCAAATTCATGTATGTCCACACTACATATCCATGCATTTATTTATGTACTGTCTACAAGAAAATAAAAATGGATGGTACTTATGGGTTAAGAGGATGCCGGTCGGAAATTGCGATCAAAATTGCATTTTTGAATGAAATTATCTAAATAACAATAGAATAGTAAATTTAACTTAAACAGTAATTTTTGTTCTTTTTAAAGTTGTAAAAATGAAAAAACATCAAGAAGGATGATTATTATCTCTCTGATTCCAGCAAACAGAAGAAACAGTGGGGACGCACGTTCTAACCTAACCTAAAACCTATTCTAATAAACTATCATAGTTGATGATAATTATGATAGTTTATTAGAATAGGTTTTAGGTTAGGTTAGAACGTGCGTCCCCACTGTTTCTTCTGTTTGCTGGAATCAGAGAGATAATAATCATCCTTCTTGATGTTTTTTCATTTTTACAACTAAAAAGAACAAAAATTACTGTTTAAGAGTTAAATTTACTATTCTATTATTATTTAGATAATTTCATTCAAAAACGCGATTTTGATCGCAATTTCCAACTGGTGTCCTCTTAACCCATAAGTACCAATTGGATTTTTAATATTATGCTTTTAGACACATTACAATATCCAGAGAAAATAAACTTGTTAATAGAGACTATTAACAGATGTTACTAAATGGTTCAGTTGTTGTTTGTTTGATGGGTCAGTGCAGAGTTTGAATTGAAAAATTAGCCTGTATGAATAGTCTGCATGGAACTATTACTGGTCAGAATATTTTCGAAGTTGAGAAAAAATTAATTTGTAGAGACTTTACATCTGCATCTTGTTAAGTTCTCCTCTGTTCCTCGGAAGAGTGTAGAGGTTTTACATTTGCATATTGATGGGTCTCTCTTCTTTGAAGTGTTTCCAAGTTGGAAATAGCTGCAGGAAAGAGAGAGTGTGTATGTTTGTGACCAGATGATGTGCAGTCTACCTCTTAAACCACGAAGATGACCACTGTGATTATTGAAAGGACTACCAGCAACATTGGTCACTTGAACCCAGAATATGACGACAATAGGATGAAATAAAGGTTAAAGTTATATTGATCTACAAAACTGTTCATAATATTACTTTTTATCAGAAAAAACAAGGATTTTCATTAATGAACATTTTGACCTGAAAATACTGAGTTAATAAAATAGCAATCGCAACTTCCCAAGAAGAATATATGCTTATTGTTCTCCAGATTAAAGCAGCATTTCACTTATCAGGGATAACTGTAGATATCACCAAATATTCAAGCTTCATTGTAACTATCAACACAGAAACTTTGGCATACATTAGAGATATCATCTTTCAGCTACTGTAAGAGAATAAATATGAAATGCTAAAAAAAACAGACTAATCATAGAATTTGCTGATACTGAAAGTAAAACTATCAACTACTTAGTGAACTGAAACTCGAGGACAAAAGCCTTTTTATTTACTAAGACAAATGAAAATGTTAGCTGGGGACAAACTGAACAATGATTTCCTGAAAAGCTTTTGGTTGCAATAATTATCATCCAATGCACTATACAAATTTTGTCTGCTTCTAGGAAAGATTTATCTCAACTGGCAGTTCTGGCAGACAAGATACATGAAATGTCCAGTGAGAACACTTCAGTATACACAACTTATAGATCATAAAAACTTATTTGGACAAAATATTTGAATGTATTATGTACTTTGCTTGCTAATATGGACTTAACCATCATCAATTTTGTGAATTTTTGTCAGAAATAAAAGTTGAATATTCCAACTTATCAATTCAATGGCTTAACTGTAATCAAGTTTTATTGCATTTTTTTTTGTGCTCAGGGCTGTGATTGAGATTTTTATGAATGAAAAGTACCATCTTCAACCACTGTTATCAAACACTGAATAGCTTTGGAATTTAGTGTTTGCTATAAACTTGATAATATACTTCTGAATATAAACTTCTTAATGAATTGAACATAAAATTATAAATTTTACGAATATATTTATAAAATTACAAGTCAAAATAGCACTTATATGTAAAATCTATAATGCAGTAAAGTAATTTTGATGACATCTGACATTATTTGAGTTACATATTCTTGTGACTCAAATAATGTTAGTTGTTTAAGCTGCTTTACACAATTCTTGTGCTGTCAAAAGTTAAAAAAGAAGCAACATCTCCATCCCTATAAAAATTTGCAGTGGGTATATTTTCCAAACTCCAGCTACAATTTCAGTGGCATTTTTCAGAACTCAATGTAAGAGCAAAAAGTTTTTTATATTTCAAAATCCATTTAACTATGCAATTTAGAAGATTTCCTCCAACCTTCAATTGGAAGTTATTAATGTGCAATGTAATGAGATGCCAAAAGAAGAATCTAATAAATTCTAGTAATGCATTTCAAGCAATGAATTTTCTCAAATAAAATTATATAATGGCAGATTTCTATCAATATTTGGCAGTACTGATATGTGTGAAAAGACATTTTGAAAGATGAAACATGTAAAATTTTATTTAAGATCAGCATTAATAGATGAACATTTGCAAATGAATTGAATGATAGGGAACATTAATTTTAAATCTTAATTAAGTGAAGTGCTATTCCAAATAAATAAAATCCATTAATAAATCTATAATACAAAAATTATACATTATTATTATTATATCTGGCTGATAGAATTGACTGATCTCAAACAATGAATTTATCCAGTACAGCTAGTGAAGTTTTCCAGCAGTAATGAACGATCAAATAAAAAGTTTACCTGTGAAGTGTAAACTTTTCAATCCTATAAGCCATTTGTAATTATTATAATTTTGTTATATATGTCTTAAGGAACACTTAAATCTCAAGCATTTATTTACTATGGACCAAAGGATAACATTAGAAACTCCTCATCAGTATCATCAAATTTACTTTTTGCAAGTAAACTTTTCATTTGATCTTCCTGTATAAATAAGTTTCTAAATTTCTTGTTAAACCAATAAAGATATTTGTGTCAGAATTAAAATGATATTATTACAGTATTATGAAAGTGTAAATATTTTCTTGTTGTTATGTAATGAAATATTGATATTCTGATGTGTATTTAGTATATATGTTTTGAACTTAAGTCTGGGTTATTTATTTACTTTAAACCTTATCATATTATTTAATAATTAATTAAAATATGTAATATATAAATTAATTCATATAAAAAATCATCTATATTTAGCTTTACATTCTTTTACAGATGGGTCTCAAAAGCATAAAGGAGTATGATTTCCATGACATTTTGTCTGCACTGGAGGACCTGATTATTAAACTTCCCTTCTAGAAAGACAGTTTCAGCCTTATCCTTCCTTTGATAAGAAAAGAAATAGAAAACTAGTGTTGGATTGGACATTAGTAGAGTGTAGCAGTGTACATTTTCTTTGCTGCTTTCAGAGCTGAATACAATGATATAGAAAAAAGACCTCCTTGGGGATCAAAATTCAATGCTCTTCTGTAAAGACTCAACATAACAGTATTGTTTTTGGCCTTGTTGGTGCCAAGTGGTAAGTAACATCAACCATATCAGCCCTTGGTGAATAGACTGCACATACTGTAATATACCATGTTCTTCCATCATTTTAAGCCAATTGGATGCTAGAAGTTGAAAACATTCATCTTTCAGAAGACTGGATCAGAATCAGTGTTAAAACATTGAAGACTTCAGACTTCTAGGCTTTATAAAAGAAAGCCTCATTATGTGTCAATCTGTCCACACTTCTGGACTACTAGAATGAAGCAGCAGGACTAAAAACATAATGTAGACAAGTCTGTATGTTACAAGATAGAATGAGACATTGTCTCAAAACTTGTATACATTGATTACATCCTCGTATCTTCCCATTGTGCAGCATAATTTTTCTAGTAGCTCTAGAACTCTACAAAGAGATTTCTTTTCTGAACAAATATTTTTCTCATCTGTATAGGAACGAAGAAAAAAGTTTTGCTCTTGGAGATATCTTTCGCGGATTATTGTAGAGTTTACAGATACTTTTCACAAGCAATGATAAGAATTATTTTAGTCACGTATTTGAGATTGTAAGAGGTGCCCCATTTCTGTTGTCCTCTATCTGTTGGCAGCATGTTTTGCCATAGGAGGGTGTACCAGTCAACAAACCAGTACGTGCCATCTGTTCCCAGTGACGCAGGGACGGTTAGGTTTTAGGAAGTAGACGTAGTGTAATTTATTCCTGCAGTGGACAGGGTATCAAGTCAACCAAGAATCTTTCGGGCAGTTTTGCTTTTAGATTTCGATACCTATATATTTGCAATGCCGTTATATCTAGAATAAACGACATTTGCACTGTAGGCTTAGAAGGCTAGAAAACACTTTTGTATTAATATTTTAAAAATTGTACTTAGCTAAACAACACGCGACGAGTAGAGATTGGATGCCGGAAAAGTTTCGGCTACATGTTGAATACAGCTCTTAGCTAAAAAAAAAAAAAAAAAAAAATCAACAAACATGCCTTTGTTGAATACTGTATGGCATGTAAAGAAAGCCTTACAAGTATGCTAATGATAAAACAGCAAAATATTGCACCGTCTGTTTCTTTGGCTACATCTCATAGTATGTATGCATTGGCACTGGTTTCAGTCAGCAAAGATATCAAGTTGGCTGCACTAGACTGAGTTATAGAATTTGTCAAGGGTCTGTGATAGGACACCTTTCACATCTTTTATACTTTTTACAGTTGAATTTTCCAGACAATATAGAAGATTAAGGAAAACATATTTGATGAAAAGAATTATTCGTATAAATGTGTAAATTACCTTGAAAAAAAAATTTGCAGTTTTTCTTTCTTGATTCAGAATTTCCAATTATACCATGCCAAAAACATCCAGATAGTAGCGCACAGACATTCATTGAGATAGGACATCGCTTTCATAGGATGTTTACAAGTAATAGAAAGAAACAACAATTGATGCCAGTTACAACATTCTGAGTTGGCTGCCTATTGGAAGTTATTTTGTTCTATAAAGCAGCATATGTCCTATCTGTGTCTTACTGGATGGAAAGACAAAACATATTTTGATCACTTGTAGATTTAAAAAAAATGGTCAAGTAGTTGCATCTTCCACACTAAAACATTTACTAGCATTCCAGCTGTTATAATTTGGGGTTATATATATAAATATATATATATATATGTAAAGATAGTTAGATAGATATATTGGGGATTTTAGGGTGTAATATTCCATGCCAATGCAGCATTTCATACAGAGAATTGCACAAACACAGCATTCCTCTTCCCAGACTGACAAAGATGAATGTTCAAAAGAATTCTTGTGTGTCAGTATATATACTATATATCTTTTATAATTGCATCAGTTGGGTATCAATGAGCCAAATGCAGTAATATATCCAATTTAAAGATGCCATCTTCATTACAATTGATGTATTATTCTATTATTATATATGAATCAATTTTCAACAACTTAGTTCGGTATAAATTTTTAATATATTATATGTCAAGTTTATAAATTGTTAGTCTTTCATTTTAAAATTTACTAGCCAAGTCCTGGGAACAAGAGAAATGAAAGAAGTGGATTGAAATTCTTAAGAAAATGCTCATTAATTATTGGTGTGAGACAGAATGTTGATATCAAGTTCTCTAGCCAAATTTAACTACCATTGCAAAATCTGCCCTACTTGCCAAATGAAGTTTTTTATTGAATTGATTTTTCTTCATAGAAGATTTTTGTAGAGTAATTATTGCACCATATGCCTATCTACTAATTCCCAATGCCTTGGTGCATGGGTTGCACCATTTAGCATGCTATATTGTATTTCATTAGATATATAGAATATCATCCTTGCTAAAACTCCTCATTAACTACTGTGAAAGTGAAAGACAAAAAGAAGAAAAAGTGGAGGAGCTCATTGTTCATCTTGTTTAGCCATAGTTATCATCACCTTATTGATATATAGCAAGCACTGTAGGCAAGTGAACAGCAGTGGGCAGACATATATTGATATCCTTAACTATATATATAGTATATATATACAAACATATATATATACATATACATATATACACATGTATTCATACATTATTTTCATTCAAAATATTATTGTTTGTTCTTTTCCTGTTTTGGTAATTCATGGAATTATTGTAAATACGTATAAAATTTATCTTTTATAGAATTTATTATGACTGTGAGCATCAACTTATTACAGAAGTCATTAAAGTGCCTGTGAAGTGGTAATAGAACTCAAGTCATGGGACCATTTCTTAGATCACGAGGAATGAATAACCAGGCTGTTACTGATAATCTCAGTATATCCAATGCATTATTGCTTTCATTTTTATTCAGAATTAGAAGCACAACTCTCGTCTGACAAAACTCTACATTCATCCGACCAGTACTTTTCTTTACCTTTTACAGTTCCAGAGTAATCATTATATTGATCTAATATACTGCATACCCATTTAATTTACTTTTAAGAAAAAGGGAAAAGTATCCTGTATGATAATAAACAGAAAATTGTTTTTAAAACTTTATGTCAAAATATAATGTATATATAGGCTTAATACAAATTATATTTATTTTTAATATAAAAAAGTTGTATTAATTGGTACTTTTCAGCCTCCTCAATCTTGATTTTGTATATAGAATTTTTGTTTAAGAGGAGGAAAATAGCACAATGCCTTATTGATCAAATGGAATCTCTTGTCTGTCCACTTGCTATTCACTTCTTTGTCTAGAATAGCTGTTATTTAGAAAATTTAGAAAAACTACTGCAGAATTATTTGTCCAGCACATAGTGATAGCTTCCAATGGAAAAGTTCCATCTAGATGCCTGGCACTGAAAAGAGACTTTGGCTGTTGGATACCAAAACTATATGTGATTTTTATTACCATTCTGGAAAATTAAGTTTCCCTGTAAAGAATGATGTCAATATCCATAATTGTGATTATGTTTTTTACTTACGTAGAAATAGTGCTAACTGTGAATTTCTATACATATATATATATATTATATATATAGATACTGTATTTCCTAATGTAGATAATGTTTACTTTTATCTTAATTTATTTATTTAAGTCCTAAAGAACAATTCAATGTGGCCAAGTGCAATCATAAACCATAAAGTATTTAAAATTGTTTTTTTTGTAAAGGTATCATCAACAAGAGGTCAAGTTTCAAAAAATATTTTGAAGCTTAATGGATCATGTACAATGTATATAGCATATCAACCATATGAACTACGGACAGTTATAATTTTTTGTTGATATTATCTCATGATGATAAAGAGTCATCCTCCCCAGTCGTCCGCGTTGGCAAACTATTCTTCATTATATCATTCTATATACATAAATACATAACTAGCTTTATAATTATAAGAATATTTATTCTTTGTTTGCTATCTCCTTTCCCCTATCAAAAATCATCGACGCCCCTAGCAGCTAGTTATAACACAAAGTTATATTATCAAAACTTTTTGTAATCGGGGAGATAAATTACAAGAATCCAGTTAACAGGTTTATAGGTTTGTCATTATGGGCGGGGGAAGGGTGTGTGTGTGAACCAATTTTGTACTAGGTGAATATTAATTCTCCATTTCTTGTTACAGTCAAACGGTCCACACAATCGCAAACACGAGCACGATCATTTCGAATGGCCGTTCCGGGGTCATTCTCTTGTTTTTTCCTTACTCTGGGATTGCCATGTGATTAAGTACGAGCTTACTCATGGGGAAGGAAAAACTCCATATCCCAGTCAAAATAACAACAGCAAAGTTTGATATCCTATCATGAGCACTGTAATTAGTATAACCATACTCTCTCAAATCTATTATACTTGTACCCTAATGCTTCTCTTCAGAAAATAAACTGCAATCTTTGAATGAATGGTCTTTGTTATTTTTTAATAGAATAATGTAGGATTCTATTATAATAAAATACATTTTACAAAATTTACATCTGCTGGAATAATGATTTAATTATTAAGCAATACTTTAAAAATAATATTAACTATAATAATTATTTAATATGCAATAAACCTGCCAATGATTTTTATACTTAAATTAAATCTTTTCTATAATTTAGTACATTAAAAATAATGAGTAAAATGCTGCATTGCATTTTATGGCACCAAAATAACTACCTGGTAAGTAGAAAAACAAGTGCACTAGTAAGAAAGTTAATGCATTTAGTAACTTAAATACTCTTGTACTTTCTGTGGTCCATCCTCAGAACTAAGAAAAAACTTGGAAAATTAAAAACGTTACAAAAAACAAAATGCTATAATTAATCTTTTGAAAAAACCAGAGGAAATTGCTAATTATGTTAGTAGGTGTGTTAACTTTATTGAAATATTTTTTTCTAAATAATACATAAATTTTAATAAGTTTGAACTATAAAATGTAATTCAATAGAATTAAAAAAAACCAAATTAATTAATAATTATTTCTTATAACAAAATTAATTAAACTAATCTGATTATATACTGTAGATAGTCAAATGACCAAAGCCATAAAAGTGTCAGATTGCCACTCTAAGGAACCTGAATTGGTTGGAAATATTAGAAAATTTACATGGAAAATATATCCCAGTCTATTCCTTATCATCTAGATGAATCCATATGGGGTAGAAAAAAAAGACCCTCTCAGTGCCCTAGAAGCATAAAGAGTAAAGAAACACAATGTAACTCTTGAAGAGCAAAAATAGTTTTTATATACTGTAGCATATTAAAAAAAAGTTATATATAATAAAAATATCAATTAATCAAACCAAACTAATAGTTTTACCACAAAGAAAACAAAAGTTTAACTTCATATTATTTTTTAAATCTTATTCACAAAAAGTATTGTTTTAAAGTAATTTATATGATCTTCACTATAGCCTATACAATTTCCAACTGGTATTAGATACACAAACATATAATCTGTTGATTATTGATATTAATATAATTTGGTGGCAATGTTTCTGATATATTTAATTATCATTAAAACTAAAGTGTTATGGAATTGAAACAATTTTTTAAATACAAAACCCCTATACAACAGAATATCGCAAGATATGAAAATAATTTTAGGGTTTTGTTCGGATTATGTCCAGGATTTTATTTTTAAACATCGTAATTTCGAAATGAATTTCCAGTGGGAAATCTTAATAGAGTAACATATGCAAAACCTGTGGCTCATTAATACCGATGAAGAAAATTGCTAAAATGTTTTCTCCTGATCAAACTATATCCTATTGCTTAATAGTTTTTTATAATATTTAATATTGATTTAGTGTGGAGCTATAAAATATGCTATACATATTAATGTAGATAATTAAATATTTTCGCTATTTCGAAAATCTCAAATTGAATCGTCGTGTCATTTTCAGAAATGTTCATTTCTCGATTAATATCCAGATTTTACTAAACTCTTGGAATAATTAAACTTTCGATTAATCCTAGAAAAGAATGAGGATTTCTAGCAATAAGTGAAGTTGGAGGCATGCATTACAGATTTGTTGATCCAGCGCTATAAGATTATATGGAGATTATGATTCACAGAGGAACCGGGGAGCATGTTTGAGAGAAGATCGACGCCTCGACTCGATCTATCAACGAAAATTCATGCGGATACGGATCTTTCATGGCGATAAGATGATACTTTTGTTCAATTTGTTACACTTCCATCCGATAGAACTGAATAGTTACTGTACATTTGGGATTGTCCATAAATTACATCCGCATTTTTCTTCCTCTCCTCCTCTAATCCCAGTTTGTCTGAGTTTTCGTAACTCCCTTTCCTCTTCGGACGTTCAGCAAAACTCAACCCCCCTTAAAATATTTATCACTTTATGAATAGTAGATACCATAATTAGAAACGGAACATACAAGAAATTTTGAAATTATAATAAAATGCATAAACTGTATAAAAGTTAATGAAATAAACGCTCGTCCACTGGAGCTCAACCCCCCTCCCCTCCACCTTGTTCGCCTTGCTTTAATAGCACAGTTTTACTTGAAAGTATGCTGCTTGTTTGATTTGTAAGACATCGTTAAAAAAATAATTAGGAGCAATTTCAAGCACAAAGAAAAATATTTGTATCTGCAGGCCCAAATGACTCGTTTATTTCAATGTCCACAATTAAACTAAATTTTTCAAAATGCATCCCTCCCGTTTTCTCTATTGTCCAATGTCACAGAATCTCTTATGGATTCTGCTGCAAATAATTAGTGAAATTTGATTACAGTATAACCATTATGGTATTTGATTTTGCATCCAGCCTTCTCATGTTTGAAACTTATGAATAAATCATATCGGGTATCTATGTACTGCAATTCATTTTGAAAATTAATTAACGCATAGAGTTCTATCATGCCTATTAACAATGTCTCGCTTAGACATATAGTAATGTTTTTTTTTCCTTGTTTATAATTATTTTTATTGCATTACATTGTAATTTGTACATTGTACACTGCGTACATAATTTCCAGATTTATATACATGTTGAGAGAAAATGAGCTGATGCATATGGAACCTACTACGTAGCAGGGATTCTCAACGAGATCGATTGAACTATAGAGGAGTCGATGGACAAGTTTGTTACATCTCATGATTATGTTTTATGGCTTATTTTTCATTTTTTTAAAAATAATAGTTTTAAATCAAAATAGAAGACAGCGGAATATTAAACAACTTTTTTGGTTTTCGTTAATAACTGGTTTCGTAAACATCTTTTAGATTAACAACATATTGCTGTGATGGACCACGTTTGTCAGGCGTTATCATCATTCAAACTCGGACAATTAATCAAGAATTTTGTTCTAAAACTGATTTATTGAAGCGGTACGTTAGCGAAGCTTCTTCTATGAGGCTTACAGAATAGATTTTGATTAAACTTTGCCATTTTCCATTAATTGAGACGAGGAATCAAGAAATGTAATGTGGGTCCATTTAAATGTAAAAAACAGCTATCTGTTACAATATTTCATTTAAAAACTGTTTCCATTTTTAATTATTGCAAAATGGCAAAAGGCTTAATTTTGAGGGTAGGGATGGATTTTATGAAAAATTGTAAATGCTAATTACGAGTAAAATCGTCACTAAGTCCGACCCTACTCGAGATACGTCCGGGTGTCTCAGTGGACAGTCGTCACTCAAGTATCGAAACTCTTGTACTGTACATTTCGTTCACGAGTTTCGATAATCCAGATTCTACTATAATAGAATCATATGAATGCGATTTTATTATAAAAAATGACCGTAACTGTGTGACATTTATCTGGTATAGTTAAAAAAAAATACTAAAACTTGTTCAAAACAGAAAGCTGCCGAAATTAAAAATAAAAAAGGTACTGTGCGATTGCGGCTTACACAGGTTTTACTGTATAGTGTGTACACACTATATACTAGAGTACTGTACCTAGGTACTCTACTATACTCTATCTAGTGGCGTAGCCTGACGGCCAAAAGTTAAATTAATTCGTACCAAAATGAGAGAAAGTGTTTACATTGAATAGATTCAAGTATTTATCAACACGTATGCAATTGTAATGTTCGACGATCGTTGGCCGGCTTGGACGTCCTGGAGAGGGAAAGGAGAGTGTCTGGTTTCGTTATGACTAGTCTTGGTGAGGGGTCTTGAATCCCAAAGTTCGTAAAAATAAAATCCACAACTATTGTTGTCCAACTGATTATTTGTTAATTCGAAGCGGCCATGGTCCGATGGAAAGGGCGGGAAATCTGGAAGATCGGAGGGGTGAGCATCCATGCCAATACGAGCAGGCGAACTCTCTCTTGACTTACTTCCTCTTTTTTTTTATTTGGGGTTATTCCTCCTGCTATTTTGATGACCAAATTTGGTAAGTTTATGCATGGAGCTGGTGATTAGTACAATTCCCGATTTTTTGTGGCACCACCTTCGCGGCCCGCCAGTGGCCAAGCGGTTTCCGTCCCTTAACACTGGGAGTTCGGTCGTAGGTTTGCGCCGCGCTCGGACGGACTGGCCACGTGGAGTTTTCCGGGTTTTCTCCACGTCTGTAACGCCTAAATAGGGACCAGTTTCCTTAAAAAGACCTCCCGAGAGGCATCCCCCTATCAAGTGTTGCGTTGCCGTAACTTAATAAAACAAACAAACTTCCTTCGCCGAATAGTTTTTATTGGAATGTGTTATCGATGGGAAAATCTTGTGAAGTTTCTCTATTGAATATCTTAAAATAATTCTCCCTTTTAATTTTTGAACAAAAAATTAAATAAGAATAAGATCGTCGAAATTACATCCGGTTCTCACATCTGAAAATTTTGAAATATTTATCATCTTTCATTTAAATTTCTAAATGTAGATCGTAATTTCTGCAAACCTGATTTCAGAATCACGAAAATAAATTTGTTTTTATTAGTGTAATGAAATATTTAAGAATATCACATTAATTTAAATATAGCAAATATAGTGAATGGCCGATTGCGAATTGAGTTATAACCTGTAAATGATGCGATAGGTCTAAAGTCTGATTAAATAAACAGGTTTTTAAAATGATTAATATTTATGAAGTCTTTGCTTATCTTCAAAATTAATTCGTAATGCTGTTATCGGTCAAATTTGCGGATAAGTATGCATAACCTTCATAAAAATGATTTAACGAAGTTAGTTTTTAGATTCTTACAGATATTTATAAAATAGATACAAAAATAATAGAAGTAATTTTGACGTCAGAAGAAACTTGTTTTATTTATAATAATTGTTTTATTTCTGTTTTGTAATTTGACACCGGGATGGCCGAGCTTTATCAGTAGCTTGCTTTTTTGAAATACCAGGGATAGAGGCAACATCGGGAACACCAAGAATTTTTCATGGGTGGTCTGTCCCGGATATGTTAGTTTCTGCTCCTCGTCCCTACTGTGGATTCGGCCGAACCCAATATAGGTAGTGAAACAAGGCTATTTTAGTGCCCAAAGAGCGGAAAGAGTAAAAATAACATATTATATTTTATATCTAGTTGCTTCATTGAAAGGATTAAATCGCAATCAACTGTTCCAAACCGGTTCCATCTTATCTTAAAGTATATCTCGGTTAACTGACGTTTGGATTATCCTATTATTTTATATACAGGGTATCCACTTAAGGACAAAAGAGAGCTTTCCAGCATTAGTTAGGTTTGGTTTTTTTACATCTCCGCTTGTGGGCAATAAGACAGCCTTTTCAGTAAGCCCATTACAGGTTCGGCCAGGCCTACAATGTGGTAGCAGGATGTTAAGGAAAGGGGCCTGACATATTCGTTTGTTCCACCCCTAAAAAATTCCTGATATTTTTTCTATCTGTCCGGAATCCAGCGGTTAAGGCGACAACGTATCGCTATAGGGGACCAAGGATCGAATCCGGACGGATCGAAAAACCTCAGGAATTTTTTGGGGTGGTACTATACATTCGGATATGTCGGGCCGCCGTGATGGGCCTGGCCGAACTCATAGTGGGCTTGCTAAAAAAGATTTCTTAGTGCCCACAGGGTGAAGAGAATTAAGAAAAAAAGATTAGGTTGTGGACTGCAGTGGCCCAAATTACCGTATATCGCCTTGACACGTACCGAATCCACTGCTATCTGCAATTGGCTCAGCATGCAGAGGATGCTACACAGCTAATTGAGTAGTACAACATGATGTTAAATTTACAAAATGATGAACCACAATTCTATCAGTACATTTTATGGACTGACGACGCACCGTGTTCTTAGAAAATAGTGTATAACATTCATAATAGGCAACACTGGGCAGAGTCTGCTCGACGATGCACACCACATACACGATACAATGTATGTTATACCAGGAGTGTAGTCGTAAATTAAAAAGTGCCAGGGCACTAGCCGGCATCCCGAGTTTGAATCGCCACTGTCTATAGAAGTGACACCGTTTATGAAATTTTGCATGGGCAAAGCACAACTTTATAGCACAATATCTACAATATCTAAAACGGCTTAAATGCTCCAAAAATGACCAAAAAGAGGAAACTTTCTCAGAGTTTTCGCCGAAGTACCGTACATATCTAAAATCCAATCTCAATGTTCACAAAGTACAACGGCTTCGCTCTTCTTAAAAAAGTACCAGGATGGCACCCTGGTATATCCTGGCACGACCACAGCGCTGCGTGTACCCTAAATGTCTGGTTTGGAATTTAGGGTGAGTAGTATTTTGGTCTGGTATTCATTGACGGTATTCATTGATCGAGCCCTGAATAGTGACCGACATTTAAACATTCTAAACACAATGGTGGACGAATGGTTTGATGACTTGCCATTGGCACAATTACATTACAGTAGGTTTGGTACCAGTAAGATGGCACACTAACTCATTCTGGACAGACGTGCATCAGTGGTTCACAGAACGGTTTGGCAACAGTTGGACGGGACTACATGACCCTGTTCCATGGCTACCACATTTCCCAGACTTGACTTCTAGATATTTTTTCGTATGGGATCACCTAAAAGTATTGGTATATGAGGCGTACCCAGCGTGCATGATGTTGGCAAACTGAAGAAAGGACTATGAAACGGTAACACCAGGAATGCTGTGCGCCATCCATGACGCCACGCTTAACTATTTACATCTTTGTGTCGAGTGTATCGCCGAATGCGATCGTTTTGAACATGTTCCCTCATTGTTATGTATCAATTTCTGCAATGTTGTCTTTATCCTTTACAGTCAGAGATTATTTGTATATTAGGCTAAATCATCCTTTGTATAATGTTATGCTTTGGTTAAATCCCTTCAACTGAACAGAATCAATTTGAGACGATTTAAAATAAAATATATAAATAATCTTTGACCTTTTTAGCTCTGAAACAAGCATGCGGCACATGCTTGTTCCACTCGCTCAATATTGGAGAGATCTCTTTTGCTCCTGGATAGATATTTAAGTTAAATTTTTTTGTCACAAAAGAGCATAAGCTCATATTATTCATTTTTAGAGAACAGATGAGATAATATTCAGTTCATTTCGTATCATATGTTTTCTTTAATCATGGAATATTTCTCGTAGGACGAAACAATGATATTAGTATTAATAAAAAATATCGAAGTTTTTGGAAAAACGTTTCACCTGTATTTTCTACTGAAAGAAATATTCCTACTATAAGAGCGATAGAATATTGTTGAAATGCTTCGTGTTTAATTGAATTTAAGACAATGCACAGAATAACATAACACACACAATTAAAATAATAAGTTTCATAAAAATAAATAATGTACAGTTCAAGTTTTGCTCAGACAGTTAAATCATTATAAATATATAAAATTTCCGGAAATCATACCGAAAAATAATGAGATAAATTTAATGCTATTAATTGCTAAAATTTTGTGAAAGATAAGTTATCATTTAAACAAATAGAAAAAATTAAGCTTATTTATTCTTGTCTAAAATGTTTGCACGAGTTGCATTAAAAATTATAATGCAACGATAACAAAGGTATAAATGCATTTTTTGAAACTTCGTAAATTGCTTAAACAATGCCTTTAATTTTGAATGATTTGCTAAAGTTACGTTTGTTTGTATGCCAAATTCTACCAAATTTAAAATAAATTATTATAAAAATTGACAAAATATAAAATTATTAATTTATTATTAGTTTAGTCCACTTAACGGAGTATCGGATAAGGAAGCAATTCGCTTAAATGAGCATTCTTCAACGTTACTGATTTTCTCTCCTATGTTTTACATTAGCGGGACTCTTGTTAATGTAGCCTTGTCTGCGGTATTTTTAGTGCAGCAGTCTGCATAAAGACGATTTAAGAGTCTGTCTTGCGGTATGTCATCGCTCAGGGCGCGTGGCGACAGGGCTCTCTACGCTATAGGCCTAATATTTGTTGAAATTTAGTGGAACATTCATTGTTCAGTTTTCTGATACACGGACAGTCAAAAGATTTCTTATAGACCAGTACAGTACGATTCTGTGAGAATTATTATGAAGCAATTACATATTAAAAAGGCTCGCAAAGGATATCACTTCAACCCGAAATGTTTCTCTATCAGATTCTCCAAAACTGGTTAGCAAAAATAATTACGAAAGCTATGTTGATTTAAATATAATAAATTTTTAATTAAATTTAAAAATTACGTTATGGACACACAACAGATAAAGCATTCGTACATCTTTTCTCGCTGTGATCTGCTACTACTTTTTATTTAATCTATTTCCCTGTTCAGTTTCATTCTACTACCATTTACTTTTTTCAAACTTTGCATTGCACATGCCATAATATAAGGTAACGCCAGCAATGTCTTGTGCTCTTACAAAAACATAACAGTTTAATTACCGAAAATTAAAAAAAATTCTTTCCGGCATTCCTTAGCATGTAAGTATAAAATTTATACTTGCTTAGGTTGTATATTGTGGCTAGAGATTGTTTTCCCGAACTTTTTGGATTCTCGAGACTCGGGAATACGTGAATCAATAAAAAGTCTTTTTTTTATTCGAAAAATTGAGACACTACTTTTTTAAATTCTCGAAAATTTTTTTAAACCTGAATTTTTGTAAGAGTTAGACGTTCAACAGCACGGATACATATAACATAGGGGTGCAATTTCTGTCCAATACATCAACTAATCAACTCCCAACCCTACACAACGTGTGAGTGACGATTATGCCCAATACTTGACCCAATACATCAGGTATATGGTAACCAATATTACATATCGTCGCAATCCAACAGTCTATAAAATACTGCGTAATGGAAAGGATATCGTAGACCCAAAAAGAGCTCCAGGGGTTTACAGTATAACTATCACTAACGATATATGCAAAAACACACACTAACATACAATGAAACCTGCTAATGTAACTATTGAAGGGACCAGTTCAAAGTGGCCATCTTACACAGGTGATCACTTTATGCAGATGGTCACATTAGCAGGTTTTACTGTATATTGGTTCCACCATAAGAACATTGCACAGAAATGTGAAAGAACATAAGTGTTCTTTCACATTTCTGTGCAATGATCTTATGGTGGAACCAAACTATGATAATGATACCAACTCAACCCTGCCCAATCCGTGTACGCCACGTAGCCAAGAGTCAAAGCTAACCTGGACGAAGTCAAAGTGGAAAGACAGAATTTCCAAATTAGAACCATAGAAAGAATAGAGATTTTTAAAGCATCGATGAATAGAGAATACATTAATTTTAAAGACTGCCAAATTATATCATCAGCATGGATAACCTTACGCGATAAACCATAGAGTGGCCACAAATAATAAGACTTGAGTTACAATATTTGTTTCTATTTCTAATTTTTTATGCAATTTATTAGTTTTATTTGTAATATTTTATAATTTACTTATAATTTCTTATATTATTGATACGTAAAGTATTTCTCACAAAATTTTTCTTAAGGGCATCATAAAATATTTTTATACGTAAATGTTATACACGTTAAGCGATAACATATAGGTATGGGTTTAAACCACGTTTTGAAATTCTGTTATTACTGTCGTAGCTATAGAAATTCCCGAAAGGTTCATTAATCAGATCAGAGATGATAACGTCCCTTTTTAATTTAATTACTTTGGTTTTTATTTTTTATTTAGCGGAAGAGAATCACTTATTTACAGAATTATCTTTATAATTTATTAAATTAATAGAAAATTTAATTAAAAAATAATAATAGATTAGCATAATTAATTCTATAATTTAATCCAAAAATTCATAACTGAATAAAAAAAAAGTAATTCTATTTTCTAAGGTCCAAGTACCTAAACATTTCATTTAGAATAGACTATATTTTTAGAATAAAAACAATAAAATATATTTATATGTGATTTCAACTGCTAATTAAAGCTTAATTTAAAATAAATTTTAATTAAATTAATTTGTAATTAGTTTAAAAGTTTTCTTTTAGTTTGGTAATATAGTAGTAGTAATAAAATTAATTTAAAGTCTGTAATAAGATGTAAAAAACATGTCATCATTAGTATTAAATGATTTTTAAATAATTTACTTAATTGTATTGTTGAAATTAATTTTCTTGAATAATTAATTAAAATTAACATTGCATAATACTATTAAAACTGTGTTAAAATAGCGATAGTAATTATTGTGTAAACACAGCTTTAATAGGATGAAGTAAAATTTTATCAATTATCAATAATATTGCTGACATCATACCGATAAAAATGTCCTATGACCGTTAGTTTTAAATTTTCTAAGTAGGATATGTAACAAAATTATTTATTTGAAAATATACATTGATTTAAAATAATTTAAACAAAACAAAAAGTAAGAAACTTCATATTAAATAACTGAAATTATTAACCGATTAACTAAATGAATAATTTATTATCTATGAAATGATTACACGAAATTCTTTAACAAATTAAAAATATTTTTAATATAATTTAATTTGAGCATGACTTAAATTTATGAAGAGAAACGTTATTATTAAACTCGCAAAATATGTTATGATTTCATAATAAAGATTTCACATCACGTAAATTTACTCATTTTTGATAAGATTCTTTTCATTTATTGCAGGTTATTTATATTCAAAGATAAATTAAAATTGATAGGAATCAATTTTTTTTTAAGTTTGAAATAGGACTATTTGAAACTATCCTTGATTCTAATACACCCAATTCTATTTTTACACGGTAGATACGTTCCCGAAACTCCGTGTAAAAAAGTACAGTCCATATGAAAAAAAATGGTAAGATTGGAACCAATCTTAAAAACCAGTAAAAAATAATAAGATAAGCCAATTAATATAATAGGATGTGTTCAAAATATTTCAATTTTAGTAAATAAATCAGATTGAGCGTTGTAATTTATTAGTAATATTTAACGAATTTATATTATCCGTGCATATTTTAATTTTATTTTTTATTCGACTTTTACAATTAAACAACAAAATACCTCTAGCTTTTAACACTAAATGATATTTAAAAAAAATACTATTACTTATTATATTGAAAGGATTGAATTAGATAGAATTTATGGAATAAGACAACGTAACATGTGGGCAATCTGCCAAGGTTTGGGGTGCCTCCCGGGAGTACTTTCGATGGGAAACTGTCTGCTATTTGGCTGTTAGACACGTAAAGAAAACCCGGAAAACTCCACGCGACTTGCTCATTGGTGAGCCGCGAATTGGCAACAAACTACCAATGTTTCGTGTCGTTATCCACTTGGCCCCATATTGAAAGCAATCGGAAAGAAACGAAATCATACAAACAAATCCTCTAACTTCAAATTAAATTTTTTTCTGACTGTCTCAATTGCAGGATAAAGTCGGAATGTAAGATTGATTATGGTTAGATGCGTTCAAATAATCTCGAAGCTAAATTTTACTATTAATGAAAATTCTATGGATTTTTCTTTAAAAGAGTAATTTTCTAAAAAAGGAAGTCGATACTTAAGGAAATCTTAAAATTAAAATCAAATGGAGTTTTTTTAATGGGGAAAATTTATTGAAAACCGTTAAATCAAAACAAATTTTTTCCAGATTGTATTAAATCAAAATTGTATTAAAAAAGAAATAATAATTAATGTAAAAACAAAATTAGATATATATACTATAATTTTAGACTCAAGGATAGATACTGCAAAGCAATATGTTTCTTGGCAATCAATTTTTTAAGTCGAAAAAAATGTACTTTTATGGATTTCTGAAAATTTTAAACCATTCCCAATCCATTTTATCCTACCCTATATATAATATAATAAAATGTTTTTCTTGGATTATTCCTAAATAGTTTTCATTTCATAACGTTTAATTATAAATACAGGTATATCTCGAGTTACGTCGTTTGTCAAAAAAGTATATAGAAAAATAAAAATCAAGTTTAAGTCATTTTATTCGACTTTACATCCGTCCGCCACAAATATTGAAGTCGTAATATAGCTAGATAAAAATATTTAACAAGAATCTGAAGTAGTTCACAATTTCCCATTTAATATATTGTGTATAAACAGTCACTATCACTCAGTCATTTTAATTAATTTTTTTCCAAATAGTGCCAGTATGAGAAAAGATGAGATATTTTAATAATCTGATCTCATTTATGTGGTTAGAAATACACTGTATATTCAATAATTTTTAGAATAATTACTGAGTATCGAAGTTTGAACTTTATATTAGGAATGAAGAATAGGTAATATTAATACAAATTAAAAGAAAAATCTTTAAAAAATTGGATTAATTAGATATAGGAACATACGGGCGACCTCAATTTGCCCATTACAAGCAGTGGCGATCAGCAATGAGTTCGACCAGAACTGATTAATTAACGACGGTCTGTAGAGAACTATGTTCCTTCCTGAATTATCCGTTAATAATCCAGGAGGATTCGGAATGGATTCGAATTTGGATTGAATCTCCTACATCATCACTCGCCGACTACAACGAGGATAATTCGAATATAATATCGCATTAAATAATCCTGTATGGATAAACTCTGTAGCTAAATATTGAAAAACATTTTCATAAATTTACAAATTTGCTGTTTAAAGTTTTACGTATTAGCTTCTGTTACTTCAACAGCCTATTATGATACTTACTGTTAGTCTATTAATGGTTCATTCTTTTTTACTTGCTCAATTATTATTTCTCAAGAAGACTGAAATTATTATTTGAATAAAATGAAATGTGTAATAATTATTGAAAAATCGATACAAAAGCTCCGTAGATGTATGAATAAAAACTCTGGTGCAGAATATAATACATGGACCTTTACAGTATATATTAATATGAGTGATTTCATATATAAGTAAAAATTTTCAAGAGATGATTCTCGAATAATTTCAATCATAAAAGTTCATATGAATTATTGAAATTATTCGATATATATGAATTTACAATGCGAAAAAATATTTTTAAATGCATGACGTATAATTTCTACTTTATCTAGATTCTATTGTTTCAACATATTTGGCAAACACCCAAGTTAAGAGAACCATCTGTACTCCCTTTTCACTCTAATCATCGATCAAGGTCGGAATCACTTTAGCAATATTATCGCTTAAATGACGTTATGCCTATTGAATTACGTATTCAGCTTTCTGTTTACAACATTTTTACTAAAGTATATTGACATTTGAAAAGATAAATTATATAAAATATATGAACGAAAATTTCCTTCTCCTGAGATCAAATTTCAATATTTTTGTTTTCATTATTCTGAAAAATTGCTATTTTAACGCTGTACTCGTCATTTCTGAATTATTATTCTTTTAACATTTTATTTACAAAGTACTTAATTTTGATTAAAATCTCATTTTAAATTAACATTAGACCTTTAATTAAAACCTATCTGTATGTCCGTCTGAAGTCTAATCAAGTAATTAGTCTACTCCAAACTTGTGAAGAGGCAAGAGAGAAATTTCTATTTACAGTTATATTTTGTTACTTAAATGATTTAGTTATTATTTAATTTTTTGTTTCAGTTATTTTGAGTTTAAAAATTCTTTCTATTTTGAGTTTCATTAAGCTTATTTACCAATAATATGAATATATATACTGTATATTACAGTAACATATGTATATATATGTTATTGTAAAAGTCCGGAGTCCGGTAACTCTTAGAAATTTCCGCTAAATCCGGAAATTTACCGGCATTGACAGGTAAAAGTATGAAATCTCTGATAAAATGTCCAATTTCGGACTTTTACCAATAGATACCGGTAAATGTCCGGATTTACCGGTCGGCTCGGGTGAAAAAGTATTTCATATGTATTTGTGCCTAGTTAATAAAACTCAATATTTATAACAACTATTATTGATTTTGGATCGATCTTTGCTCGGTACTTTGATTCTTACATTCTGCCCAACTAAAGGCTCTGAAATTTTGTTACAAGACGCTGAGTTGATATATACGTTTTACATTTAATTTTATAATCACTGCAGGTAAGATTCAAAATTCACTAAATTGATCAGTTTGATAATTGTGTTAATCGCAATTTTACAGAAAATGTCTGGAATGATGATAAATGGAAGCTATCAGATAATCAGTTCTATGAACAAATAACAGTAAACTCCTATCCTATCAAAAAAAAATAACCAAAACTAGGCTAAATGGCATCTATGATAAATATAATACTTTGAAACTATTAAATCGAATGGAAGTTTCTCTACTGAATATTAAACCTTTAAGAGAGATAATTTTAACAATTTTTTCAAAACTGCGGGATTAAACTTTCTTTTATGTCGAGTAGAAATGGAATTTTTTAAAAAAATTTTATAATAGATTGATTAAAGTATAATATTTAGATATAGTACTGTATGTAATTACATTAATTCCACCATTCAGTTAAAATATTTAAATTTTCAGAATCGAAATAGCTGGACTATTCTTTTCTCTTCCCAAACTTATATGAAAAATTTAATTGTTCTCGTTAAAAGAATCATTTCATGATTTCATTTCGTTTATGTTAATTCTTCCTTCGTTTGCTTCAAAGGTCAGCTAAAAGTAGAAGGAAAATATCTTTACGCTCATTTAATAATTAATAGGCATTAATATGAATATTTTCAAATTTTTACTCTTTACGCCCTTTAGGCACTAAGAGGGTTTTTATCAAGCTCATCGTGAGTTCGACCAGGCCCACAATGAGACGGTCGAGTAAAGAGGAACGAGGTTCGGAATATCCAAGCCCGACAGTTCCTGGGAATTTTCTGATACGTCTGAATTTGATCCAGAATGGTGGGATAACACCTTAGCTTCCTCGGCAATCCAGTTTAAAGATTTTTTAAAATTCCTAAGAGTGGATAAAACCACTGAACACGTACTTGGTTACGGATTGGCCACGTGGAATTTTCCGGGTTTTCTTCACGTTTATAACACCTAAATAGGAGTCAGTTTTCCGTAGCAAGTCTTCTTGGGAGGCAGATCGCACACGTGTCGCGTTGCCGTATATAGATAATCCAATTCAATCTTAAAACAGACTAAAAATTGACAAAACCGAAAAAATTCTGGTATTGTGCGATTCTGGTTCGCATAGGTTATATTATATTAGGATAAATTATTCCCGTACGAAATAGTAAATATAATCATTATTTAGGAAATCCTCTGATTAGGAATACAACCTGTTAAATATAAATAAACAAAGGCGAATACAAAATTCCAGTCGTCATACCATAATTTAGCCTATTAGTACAATAGTCTAACAATAGCTTTTGTCTTTCTTTGAAAATATGATTACAATCCATTTGCACATACTATTTCTGGTCTTCCAAAACATACTGCGCAATGAACAGTTTGCATAATTTTTAAACTTCAAATACTGATCTTTAATTATAAACTTATAATAGTTCAATTTTAACTGACAAATCAAGATTTCATAGATAATGGAATATTTAGTAAAACATACCAAACGAAATATCCAATCCTGAATTTCTCCCAATAACACGTTGTCTTCTTAATATTTTAAAATCTATATTTCTATTATATAAATCATTAAAATATAATCAAATATCACAAAAAAGAGAAAACCCAGATTATCACATAATCAGAATAACTGATTAAACAAGTTGCAAGCATATCGAAAGAATGAATATTTACACAATTTGGATAACTCGGCCTTTCAGACAAATTCTTTCGCCAAAACTTAATGTGTGGCGTGGATTTATTTAAACTTAAACATAATTATTTCTCGCTTCTTTTTTGAAAAGTATTTTTTATAGAAATCTATATAGATTACTTTTATAGGTTCTGGTAACTGAAGAATTCCTTTGGACTAACTGTTCTATTAAATAGTTATTTAATAATACAAAATGAATTTTGAAACTAAACTATTTTCTCCTGAAATCTTTATTTCATCATTTCTAACAAAATCATGTAAAATTTGAAAGAAGATTTCCAAGAAATTCTTTTCTCTACAGAAGCAAATTTATGATCATTTTATATTTTAAAATAATATATATATATTATTTTTAATGCTATAAATAAAATACCACATGATGACAAAATATTATCTTATATCAACAATACCTATCATAAAAATTAAAATAAGTAGATAAGAACCGAAAGTTTCAAACTCTATGAAATTAAGTATATTAAATAATTTAGAGTAGGCCTATTCTGAATGTTCTAATTTAACTATTTTTAATTTCTAAAAAAGAAATTGGCTTTTGGAAGAGTGAAAAACATTTGATGAATTGAAGGACAAACTTCTCTTTAAATAAGAATTCTAATTAGTTTTTTATAGTGGAAGGTTTATATTGTTATTAACGTTACTAATGAATTGAAATGAGAAAAATTTCAATGGAAAAAAATCTAATGAAGATATTTGCGAAATCCTATGTGTATTTCATAAATTTATGTTTTAAATGTAAACTTACAATAGACTAAATAGATAAATTTCGTGAATTAATTAAAACTAAATCGCTTTGAAAGGTTCACTTTGTATATTTTTTCGAGGTTACAACTAACGAGTGATTAGATAAGTGTTTTGTATATCAGCCGGATTAATATGTAAAAATATTATCAAGCTAATATTAAAAATTCAACAGAAATTTGTTTATTATTTTTCTGTACATATTAATATAAAACAGTGAATATTTACTTTTTATTTTTTTAACAAATAAAAGCTAATAATTTTTATATACTGTATATATATATATATATATTTTATTTTCAATATTCGTTCTCATTTTATTATAGTTTTTAATCACTCTGAATCATTCTGAAAATCATGTGAGATTCTGTTTATAAGGATTAAACTTATATAACCTGCTTTACCTGTAATAATGTGAACGTTTATCCTACAACTCTCACAGATAAGGTATGAAAACGGACTTCGTTCACGAGATGTAAGAAGACGTGACATAAATTTAACTATAAATAAAAATGTTTATATTTCAAACTGTAAACAAAATCTCTATAATACCGAAGAAGTTGTTTGATAATATAGAGATTTTGTTTACAATTTAACTAATGTTTAAATCTCTTTACTAAATGTCATCTAATGTTTACTAATGCGAATGTAAGATATTGTCAGATAAATTATTCAGTCAAAAAGTGGAGAACCTGTTCGGAAATTCCTGTCAAAATATATAGACTTACATTTTATTTTACAATAACGTATGCGCATCCAAGCAAACTAACATATACCATTATTTTCTTTAAAAAGTAGTTTTTAAAAAAAGTAAATATACGTGAATAAATTAGAAAAAACTAATTATTGAAAGATAAAAAAAATTATTAAAAGTGAACTGAATGTAAATTATAACAAGATTACTAACAAAAATTTAAAGAAAAGTTGTAAACCTAATTATATTCTATTGCTTTCTTTATGTCATGTTTGCGATAAGGATGTTAACATTTTTATTCTTTAGTTTTCTCTGTTTATTGAAAAAGCAAGGATAAATCTGTTGCTATCGAAATCTTACGCTGTATTAGCATTGCTAAGATTATCTAATGGAGAACGAGCAATTATTTATTGTGACATTGTTACAATGCCAAGTTGCAAATTTTTATCATATTTTTAATTTATTTCATTTAAAATATATGGTCTCCACCTTAAATTAGCACTGTAGTGTCTTGCCCCTGTACATCATACTTTTCCAACGGGGCCGTGCTGGTCATCTATCTAATTCTTTTCAGGGGAAAAGTTTTGAATTGAAAAAACGTATTTTTCGGTTTGCATCAGACGTTCTTATATAGTTAATCGTGGTCTCCTGTCCCTAAAGTTTCCATATCCGGTATCGGATTTCATTTATCTGACTCCGTTCTCGAAATTAAGGAAAGACAGACAGACGGACGGACGACAGTGGAAATAGATCTACATTTTTTTTTCAAATTACAACCCAATATTCAGATGCACAAATGAAATGATATTGTTTCGTTTTTGTCAAGTCTTATCAGTTATCACTGAAATTGAAACTGTAGATTAAAAGAATAATAATTAATATCCTTATTATTGCTAATAATAATAAATAAATGATAGGAAAGATAATGTAAAGCATACGTGACATCGTAAGCGTGCCTTCGTGACGAGGCATAGGACAGGTGTCTCTCTTAATCGTGAATACATAAAGAAATTCGGCACACCAGTGGCCGAGCGATTTCATTACATAAACACTGGCGGGTTCGCGCCTCGCCTGGATGGGCTGGCCACGTGGAGTTTTCGGGTTTTCTCCACGTCTGTAACGCCTGAATAGGAGCCAGTTACCCTTAAAATTACCTCCCGGAAGGCATTCCCCCTAGGCAGATCGCCCGAGTGTTGTTGTTGCCTTAACTAAACAAACAAACATAATGAATATTTAATGATTATTCATGTTGATTGACAAGAAATTGTTTAGTGTGATTTTCTTAGTTAAATAAAGGCAAATAAATCAGATATTCTTTATGTGGTATGAGACATTAGACTTATCTACAAAAGTAATTTTATACACACTTATTTCCAATAACTCCCTTATGATAAAATCTGGATAAATCACAGCGTGAATTCGCTATGTTCGATTCAAATTTTATTACATATTTAGGATAAGTGCTAAAAATATAAATGCTAAGTATAAATTGCGTGATATCTGAGTAGCCTATACTTCAATACATAACAAATATGAACAAACATTCTTTCTAGCCTACGTTTTCTTCTAGATTTGGAAGTTAAATGAGCCTAGACGTGAAATGAGTTCGCTTACTTATCGCTATCAAGCATTCTAAATGAATCTGTAACACGTGATATTCAACGAGGTCAATGCTTGTACCATAAGTCAAAAGTACAACAAAGGCAGATCAATGTATTTCAGTGACTAATTTTCGAATGAAAACTCAAAATATTCCCCTTTTTTGCCTTGCGCTTTAGATTGCATATAACACTTTAAAATCATTCTTATATACGAAAATTTGCCTTCATTCATAATTCCCGATGATAATAAAACTATCAAAGTTAAAGTCAGGAGAGTCAAGAGAAACAATTTTAATCATATAACAATTAGAATAGATTTTACTCATTTCGGATGCTTTTCAAACTACTCAAAAATTTCTCAAATAGAAAATATTGAATTGTTCTTTGGATTTGATAAAATTAGTTTTTAACGAGGATAATTATGTCGGCCCAAATTTAAAAGTATATATTCAATAAGACCGAAAATTATTCTAAATTAAAATGATAGTAACAACGAAAATTTTGTCGAAAGTGATATATTAAATAAGAATATTATCACAATATTATCTGTTGTATATTTCGTAATTAATTAAACAGAATCTATCAAAAAAATATAAAAATTGATTACTATTTGAATTTATTCTAATTAAAATACATTCAATGCTTTGAGTGTGCTATTTTTATACTACACAAAATGCGTTTATTTGATTTTGTGTACTATTTTATCAATTTTATTTTTAGGGGACATAATTTTTATTAATTTTCCATGGCGGTACAAATAACTATAGTAACTCGGGGGAAGATGGTTATACTTTTGTTTCGGTTATAATAGTCAAGTAAGGTTACTGGACGGTGGAAGACAAGCGATATTCTGAAGATCCTGGTTCATCAATGGACGGCAAAGACAGGATATTAGAACCGGAAGTTTCCGGGGGCTGTAAGCGGTCCTATTTACAGTATTTCTCACTTTAAATCAGGCTTTTTAGGTTTCTCCTAGCAGTTCTCCGTATTAGGCCGTAGTTTCTACATCAGAAAGATAATTGGTTATGCAGTTTATAGTTATACAGAAGCACAATTCTTTACAACATCAAATTTATTTCACAGTAGAACCAGACTTTCATTGAATAATACAGACACGATTGTGAATCACATGAAAACCATCTTATAGAATAAGATGGTTTTCATGTGATTCACAATTGGCTGCCTTGTTGTTACACCAACAGATACACATAACAAGTGTTGTCTTTTCATTATTGCCGGAGAAAATACAGATTGTCTTAGGTTTGCGCGCCTCTGAACAGCATTATAGAACAAGCATGCAATAATTTCAGACGCTAATTTTCTGCCTACAAATTTTTAAATTGTTATAAATTGAAAAACACGCAGGAAGGCTTTGGTGCGCGCAGTGTTGTATATGCGGATGGCGGAGATATATGTCGAAAAAACTCAACGAACTTTTAGGTTTTAACCGTCTTTCCCCGAGATACCTTATATTCCCGTAAAATTAGATTTTTCCGTATCTTATGATTTTACAATAAGCACTAGATAGCTATTCTTTATTATTAAAATTTGTTAATTGATGTATTTCACTGTTCTCGAACTTAAATGCTTATTATCTTGTTTACTGTTCAGAATATCGTTTCTCAGATGATCACCTGAAAACCATTTACTGCATAAGCCTATTATTTTATTCTACCCCTTCTGTACAGTACATATTGCTTACCCGCTAGAATAAAGTTTGCTCTCATGAAATGAAGACACGTGTCTTTAGTCCACATCTAAAAATAAATTACGTCATATCCACATCCCTGGACAAAATCATACCAAATTTCAATAAGTGTAAACTTTTATATTAACTAATTAGATTAATTAGAAACGAATCAAATTAACAATACAACACACAATTGTTGTAGCCATATTATGAAACATAAATTCATTTTTAATTTATAATCATGTATTATTTTATAATATAATTGCAATAGGGCACAAAATATCTGATAATAAAGAGCATTCTTAATCTATTTTCACTTTAAACATATCTATCTGATTCGGGGAAATATTTGTTGATAACACTCATAATTGTGAAAATGTATTGTTTGAAAAATTCGAAATGAATGATTTTTAGGCTTTGTTTGATTTCGTAGAATTTCAGCATCAAAATAAAAAAATCCGAATAAATTATAATTAATTTAACATTAAATTAAAATATCTAAAGTTTTTATATCCGAAAATCTGCAACAGAGCCTACACCAATATTTAGAACTCTTCGAAATATTGGCGTAGGCTCTGTCGCGGATTGTACCTTTTGCTGAAGAGGGATCGGCGAGAATTCCGATCCGAAATGCATTTAAATAAGATATCTGAGAATTAAATAGTCTTCTGTGTAATTCTTGAACTCGGGTGAACGTCAGATTCGAAGGACATAACATTTCGGTTTATTCGTCCGAAAAACACCCTTTTGAATTCTGGTTATTCAAAAGATGTAATTTTTATTACGAAATATATATTGTCTACAAGAGATCACGTTTCTAAAAACACAGAAAAAAGGCAAAAGAGGAAAATAAACTAAAAAAAATATCCACCGATGGTCATTGATTCTCAACAACTGCCCCCTTATAACCGTTCAGTGAAAAGAAATACGAACATTCTGTGGATCTGAACTTGTTCAACTCAAGTTCAATATCGAATATTTAAAAGAGCACAGAGCTTGTGTTCTTTTAAATGCATTCAACTTAATGAATAATTTTAAAATTCTTTCATCCTAGAGACCTATTTAGTTGTACAGATGAATAGATGTCCAGTCTATTTATCGATAGATAGGCGACGGTGATAGTCAGTAAATAGATTAATAATGAGCATCAGATCATTGGAAGGCCAAATATTTAGACTATATATTCGAATTTTGTTCAGATATCTAATACACAAAATAAAGAATTAAAATTTCACATTAAAAATACTTAGAAGAAACTAAAATGTCTTTATTTCAGTCTTGTTGTTTTACTGTGTAAATATCGTCAGCCATTTTAATTGAATCGAATTAAAATTTCGTCCTTTCTATTTTGGATTCTACGTTGATTGATTTTCATTTTGATTCAGAAGTTTTTAAAGTTTATGTCTGAAACATCAATTGGAAGATTAAATTTATAATGGTGGGCTTCTTTGATTATATGTCTATCTTCTTCTATCTATTAAATAAAATTTAACTCATATAATTTATAACTGATAATGTTTTTTCAAATATCTTTTATAGATATTTGAAAAAACATTATCAGTTATAAATTATTGGGGAAAATGAGAAATGCTATAAGGCGTTTTGAACACGTGTCTGATGCAAATGGTTGCATTGTAAGGCGTTTTGAACACGTGCCTGATGCAAATGGTTGCATTGTAAGGCGGTTTGATCATGTAATTGATGCAAATGGATTGCGCATTGAACAGATTTTGTGAATAAAAACCTTTTGCGTGTTTCCATTTTGTGTTTCTTGTTTTTCGTGCGCCATTTTTTCACCTAGTGGTAAAAATTCGAACTAAATATTCTTTTGCATTTTCCTTTTCCCCATGGTTCATATAACATATATACCAAGTTTTATCAAAATACGTCCACGAGAACGGGCTCTAGACAGGTCTGAGTAGCGCAACTTTAATTATAACTACCCTGTATAATTATGCTATAGCAAAAGCGATGATTCTCAGCAATGAATTGAATTGAAGCAATCGTTATAGTTTCAATGTAGTTTATTACTTCATCACACTCATTTCAAATGAAAAAATCATGCATTACGCAAATGGATCTTTCGAAAATAACATTTCGGACATCCACTATTTTTGTCAAATGACAAAGTTTAAGAAATAAATTGATTCAGAAACTGCAATGTTGGGAAAATATTATTATTTTAATAATGATAATAGTTCCTGTATAGAGATTATGAAACATAATTTAACTAAATACAGTATTTTCCATTTTATAACAATAGAAAAAAATGTTTAAACCATAAATCAATGCATTCATCAATGCATAGTTTATCAATTCTGCCAGACTGCATCAACGCAATCTGGCAGAATTGATAAACTATTATTTCTATACCATATCTGATTTATTTATTTTTCTACATTTTTATTTTGTTCTATTGCTAAATGGTTTCGTTACAAAAATTACGCATCAACTACGATAATTACAACTTACCGTTACAATCAAATACTGTAAATCATTTAATGTTAAACGTATTGGCAATTTTTGTTAGTACGTGGATTTGAAAATTTGATTTTGTAGTTATTTAATTGTATAATATAAATTAGAATTTTCAAAGTAGATTGATAAAATTATTGAATTTTCTGAATCTTTATTCACAATTAATAAGCGACCAACATAGACGGCCGGATGGGGCAGCCTACCGCTCTGGGGGACCCGGGATCGAATCCGAACGGGTCGAATAACCCAGGAATTTTTCGGGGGGTGGTCCGCTCGGATATGTCGGGCCCCGTCCCTCACCACCCGGTCGCCCCATTGTGGGCCTGGCCGAACCCATAATGGGCCTACTAAAAGAGGCCATCTTAGTGCCCACAGGGCGGAAAGAGTTTAAAAAAAAGCGACCAACATAGGAAGCGTAGCGTAGGAAGTATCCACGCTGCAAAGTGGATACGGTGCAATGTGGATAATCTCAATATCTAATATGGCGGCGATGTTTTTCACTCGTAGCGATCATAGTATCTATAGTTTTATGTAGTGGTCTGTATGGCCGAGGTCTGTTAAGATAAACTAAGAGAAATATAAAACAGAGAACAGACTCACAGTGGCGTAGCGAACATAACTGGCGCCCGACACTTTATTGGCGCCCCTCTCCCCCTCCAGAAACACATATAGTTTGTCTTGGAGACCATTTGGGCATCCCTCTGCGAGTGGCGTCCGGTGCACGATGCACCCCCTCGCTACGCCACTGCAGACTCAAGGATAAAAAAAAACTAACAAAATAGTACAGAATTACAGGCAAACAAATTATTTTAGAAGGTTCTCGAAAACAAAAAAAAAAAAAAAAAAAAAAGAAGCAGAAGTGTAGCCTAAACTGTAAGGAAATCTGAAAATACCAGAAGTTGGATATATTACTTAATACCTAGAATAAATTCAACAAAGTTGGCTTTAGAGTATAACTTTAATACATTTATGATATATAAATAATTTTATTTCGACGTTCTGAGATATTATCATGATCAAATCATCATCAAAGACGTCTTCGTCATCGTGTTCATTACTGAGTTACGGACCAGATAGTTTCCGTTCCATCGGAATTGTTTTTCTGTCCTTTTGGAAGTCCATCAGGCAGATAATTTCCAACAGATTCGAATTTAGAAATGAATTTTGTTAGTCTTGCACTCCTTTCAATTGTTTTCAATACGTTCAATGTGGTTAAGTAGAAATGCCATGCCATTAAGTACTGTACCTATGTTTCTTTTATCATTTAAAACAGGGCTGTCCAACTGGCGGCCCGTGGGCCGTATACGGCCCGCCAAATTATTTTTACGGCCCGCGAGTACATTTTACTATGAATAAATTTATGTTACTAAATTATTATTATTAATATTAAAATTATTTTACTATGTGAAAATTACTGCCACAATGTTCTCATTAATATATTACGAATATTTTAAAGTTTCTTTTTAGTATAAATAAAATATTTTCTTAATTAACATAAACTGACTTTTCATTTATCAACCTTCTTGGCCCCCGAAATGCTTGGTGAAGAAAATATGGCCCGCGGGCTATGATAAGTTGGACAGCGCTGATTTAAAACAAAAATCTTTCTTAAATATAATTTTATAAATCAAGATTTGTTATTTCTGAAATTACATAATTTGTGAATTATGCTGAATTAAATACAATTTACTTCTATTAAAATACATCGGAGTATGCTACAACGAACAGTTTTTATCTACAGAATCAAAATTTTACAACTTACGCGGCCGACATGTCAAAGATTTCCGCTTTGATTAGAGCATTAGTCATTGTCTTTATTATAGTTTGTAAGGTTCAAATATCTGTTTATTTGAGTTTTTATCAATAAAAGGATATATTTTTTTAAAAATATTCTGATATATAATTTTAGCCATGAACCGGAAAAATAGAGTAAGAAATGAACTTAGAAATTAAGAAAAAATAACTAATTTCTAAGCGAGAAAGTGTAGAAAATCTGAGTGCTGAATATATGGCTTAAATCAACGATCTAATACGATTGTAAAAAAACAAGGAAGAAATAAATAGTGCACAGGTTGCCAGGGAATTTCTAGATTAAACGATTCACATTGTAATATCACGGAATAGATGGAAACTGACACGTATTGTATATAAAAGTTAAATAAATTAATCTTATATTATTTTTACACATATTTCTTCTCTTTAAATCATTATTTAGATGGTAACTTTGCTTTAGTGGGCCTAGAACGGATTACCCCTAAATACATGTATTTCAATGTAGCCTATGCTAGAACGAGCAGATGCTATAACGAACGAGGCTCTAGAACCAATTAAGTTTGTTCTAGTATATTAAATATTGAAAAAATCTATTTCATAGAAATTACTTTGAACATAGAAAATTGTATAATGGATAACTTAATTATTTAAGTTTATTATTAGTGAATGTCATAACAGAAAGTAAATTGTTAATTATGTTATCAAATAATACCCTTACGATTGGAATAGGCCTATCTAACTATTACGCAAATATTTTATTGCAGTTAGATACGACACAAAAATTTTAATCTAATTAGCCTTTGTAATACAGATGATGATTGGAGACAAAGTATGACGAAATGGGAAATCAACATTTTAAAAGATTATTAATTACAATATTTTTTATAATTAAATAACTAGACATGTAAAATAAATAAGCAACTCGATTTAATGTACTGTTTTAATGATTAAGTATAGTATTGCAGTTTTATTAATGAATAGCAAATTTTATGGAATAGTGAATTGCGATATTTTAACCAGTCATCCTCATGTAAATAATTTTGAAATATCCAGTTTTATCAATGTATTTTGAATCCTACAAAATAATAAATTTTTTATGTCTTCGGGTGGTTATATGAGGTGCTCAGTGTCTCATACTGGAGTTTTGTTTCATATATATTTTTTATATTTGCTTTACATCTTCTATTGTGAACTAACATAAATTTTTAAAATTCAGTAAGATTTTTTAGATCAAAAGTAGTCATTAATTATGAAAAATAAATGGAATCTAAATCGGGTGGTGGCAATGGGGACGATCGCCCTTGAGATTATTTTAGATATGAATTCATGTTATAGTTATTGGATTTGTTTTCCTTATAAAATGAGCCGAAACGTGCATACGACCTTCAAAAGATGTAAAAGAAATATTATTTTTTCAGGACATAGTTTATTCATTTTTTACAGTTTAAGTATATAGGGTAATACAAGGAACTAAGCGGATACAAAATAAATATAAGTTATATACAACACTGTTTAATTTTAATTCTGTTTAGTTTTTTTTAATTCTTCCCAAACAAAAGTTAAACCTATTTGAGAAGAATTAAAAATATCTTGAAAATGAGCATGATGTTCAAAATGGATCTAGAATCTCAGTTTTCAGACTGATTTAAAGAAATAAATAATTATGGCGGTAAGAGTTTTAACAATGAGTATAAAATATAATTATTATTTATTTTAGTACTGTATACACATTAAAATTCGCTTCTGAGATTTGTTGCTGGATCCAAATGAAAATAATATTCTTAAAGGCCTATGCCTATAAGTGATGAAATTGAGACGGTCCACAACTGGACAACAAAGAAAAATGAATGGCTGAATCAATCATTTTTATTACTTTTCAATAACAAAGGAGATAATTGGTTGGTTTAATCATCTCTTCTGATATCTTAATTTTGTTACCTGTAGGGTCATACGTATTGCTCTAAGAGGTCGACCAGATAGTTCAGGGGATAAGGAATTCTGGTTCGAATTCGATTAGAATTCTTTTCATAGGAAAGATGACATTCTTCTTCATCCTTCTGCTATAGTGAATTCTGTTGAATATTACTCTTGCACTGTAATGCCCATAACTAATTTACAGTAGACCATATAATTCACAATGTGCTCGCGTCTCATTTACGAATCAAGCAGTAGCCTATGATTTCATAAATAATTTTATTATTTGTTAAATATTATCAATACATAAAAAGAAAATAAACAAATAAAATATACAAGTGAACGAAGAAAATAAAATAATAATCATGATTTAACTTAATTAAAATATTAGGTAAACTAAATTTTGCACTTGAAACTTCTTGATTTGCGATTTGGAATTGACGTATTCTGTTAACATCATGTGTCAACTCAAACATATACAGTGTATACAATGTAATCTATAAATAATCTATTGTAACGTAATACAATAGCTAACGTAAGAACATTTACAAATAGGTAAATGAAACCTACAGATATAAAAATAACATATACAAGTTAATAACGACTTCAAACAGATTGTTCATTATGTCACTGAATACATTTTAAATTTAATATTTTGTAGAAATATATTCTTGGTTTACGGATCTAGATGTGGACAATCTGCCGAGGAGAGAAATGCCCTCAGGAGGACTTTATGGGAAACTGGCTCTTATTTAGGTAACGTAAAGAAACCCCGAAAAACTCACGTGGCCAGTCCGTTCTCGAGGGGCGAACCCACGACCGACCATCACTGTTCAGTGGTTTTATCCTCGCGGATGGTGGATACAAATGTATTATTATCATTATTAAACACATTAAGTAATATCATTAAATAATTTTAAAATATTTTATAGATAAATATGTAATTTATCTAGTGTAGGCCTATAAGTTGAATAAGTGTAAAAATGATAACATTAAATAAAAAACAATTCCATATTCAAGCTGGTATTATTGCGTCGTCTAGCAACTTTAATGATCCAATTTCAATCTATGCTCTAACGGTCGTCTGAAGGAAAGATAGAGTCCACCATCTTGAGTTCAACCATTTTCTTGTCACTGTCCAAGAATAAAGATATAGTTTTCTTAAAAGTTATTTCCATTCCGAGGATACTAAAAGTGTTTTTTAACACATTCATCACGGATTATCCCATAGTATCTTTCTTCCAAAGAAACCATGAATTGTTTGATTGTGTCAAGGCTATGTAATGTCATTGTTTCCAGAATGTCCTTATATCATTTCAACGTTTCCCTTTCTTTATTGGTGAAGTAAAATTTGGCTCATGTTCACTGCCTGATTTTCAACGAATATTTTTAAAACTGTTGACAATGATACGCTAAATGCTAGCGACGAGTGGGTGGTCGAAAAGTTAAGATCTACTGCTCTAGAGAACCCAAGAACAAATCTGGATGGGTCGAAAAAACCTCAGGAAATTTTCGGCGGTGGTCTGGATATATCGGACAGTAGGCCCGATATATCCGGGCACAATGCTGGGCTACAATTTTTAATCATATTTTTTAATTTATTTCATTTAAAATATATGCTCTCCACCTCAAATTAGTATTGTATTGTATCCAAATTAGTATTGTATTGTATCCAACTTCAAACAGATTGTTAATATTTTATAGAAATATATTTTTGGTTTACGGATCTAGATGTGGACAATCTGCCGAGGAGAGAAATGCCCTCCAGGAGGACTCTGGGAAAACAGATCAATAAAAAAAACTTATAATGTACTTGCTTCTGTACAGTACATTATAATTTTTCGTTAGCAATGGAGTCGTGCCGGTCATCTATTAGCTGCTTTCAGGGAAAAAGTTTTGAATTGAAATAACTTGACTTCCAGCTTGCATCGGAAATTTACATATAAGTAATCGAGGTCGCCTGTCCCCCACGGTTTCCATATCTCGTCTCGGATTTCATCTGTCTAATTACGTTCTCGAGATTAAGAAAAGACAGTCGGACGGACGACAGTGAAAATGTATAGATCTACAATTTTTTCAAATTGCAGCTTCAATGAGCAACAGGAATGATAAGCGCCATTTTTTATTTCCCTATCAAATTGAGAATTCAATAATGCGTAATTTATTTTTTATTACGATGCGAAAGGATTTTGTTATGTGATGTACAGTACCCCTCAATGGCAAAACAAGGAAGAACGTAAAAGAATACGCAAGACAAAGTAAATCCTACATTAAATTAACTGTTGACAACAAATGAATGCTTCAGGAAAGCTTCCTGTCAATTGCAACTCCAAGGCGAGTCCAAGAGAGTGGGCAAAATGCCAATGACAAGCGCGCCTACAGTCTGAAATATGTCTCTCTCTTTTTTGATTTGATGAATTAAATACGTAAACAGGTGAAAGTCTTTATCTTTCAACTCAAAATTGTGGCTATTTTCAAACGATACTGTCATCTGTGATAGTACTGAATAGGTGAAATAAACAAAACTCGACAAATGAAACAAGAGAATAAAAGAACCAATGCTGAAAATAAGCAGAAAAAATAGTATAATGGTAATGTGTACTTGACTAATTAAACACGTCTTAACGTCAATTTGATGTTGTTATGTCAGATTTACAATTAAAAAAATCCTAAAGAATGACGTAAAATTTACGTAAAAGTTTACGTACCATTCCAAACGGTCGAACAAACCAGTAATGACTAGAGGAAGACAAAAAAAGGGAAGAGAGATAGTAATAAGAGGAAAAACACTAGAGGTAACTGAAAGTTTCAAATACGGTACAGGTTTTGTCATAATTGATAACTGTTCGAGAATCGAGAGTCCGAGATCGTGACAAAGATAAACTATCAAATCTGAAAAACATGAAATGAGTCTTTAAATTATTGTCATTATTTATAACATGTTTATCCATAGAACAAGAATATAATAGCAATTAAAAATGTGAAGATCAAATGCTTCTGTTAACAATTTCTATTTCTGTTAAAACACGTCAGTCATCACTCATTACTGTAAACTGAATCATTTATTTACAAATTTATTTATACAGTACCTGTACTTATTCTCTTTTGAAATTTTGTTTTAATGAACACTAAATTGCAAAACATTTATTAAAACAAAAAGACAATTAAATGGACTCTGCTACATTAAAGCTATCAATTACAGTTATAAGTTTTGTTTAACTTACTGATAAATTTTCACTTCCTTTCCAGCGAAAATTTAAGGTTAAAGTTCCTTATGATTTTGAAAGTGTATTTTAAGCCTAAATTTAAAAGTAAATAAATGTTTAAATTCTTTGGAAATATATTATAAGAAAGGATTTCATTAATTAAAATATTCTGTTTATGAAGAAATAGGCTGTATCAAATTAATACAGTATATAAAAACTGTATTGTTTATTAGGGTTTGTAATAAGTTGGTTCGGATTTTTCTAGGGGATACTATAGATTACTATCTATGGAATTTCGGGACTTTGAGTATATATCTGAACTGAGGGGACCGAGACGAGTTCAACGATACCCTACTTTTGGACCGGAGACGAAAAATAAAAAAAGTTATCATACTTTTTTCGGCGATCGCGCGATGATAGGGAGTCGCGTCGCTCTCTCCGCTAAGTCGGCTTCGCTATCGCGATCGGGAGTCGCGTCGCTTGCCGTTAAAATTGCCTTTAGTAGACGTTTCCCCCTTTTTTTTACTTTGTTCAATAACTACCGTGAATCAATAACTAGTGACGTTTAGCACATGGCGGCCTGCCGGCGGCTCCCCTATGGAGGTCAGTCGAGAGCACGAACAGTCGGAACGGCCGCCACGTTCGCTGCCATAAGTAACATTAACCGAAATGGCGATCGCGCGATGATCGGAAGTCGCGTCGCTCTCTCCGCTCTCGTATCGCGTGTTTAACCCTACTGGAGATGATCGTAGTCCGACGTCATGGTTTGCAGACTTTACCGCAAGATGGCAGTACTAGCAACTATGGTGCCGTCTTCATGAGAGCATTAAAAAAGTATGGTAAGTGAAAAAGTATGATAACTTTTTTTATTTTTCGTCTCCGGTCCAAAAATAGGATACCGTTGAACTCGTCTCGGTCCCCTGAGTTCCAATATATAATCAAAGTCCTGAAATTCTATAGGGGGTAATCTATAGTACACCCTTTTTCGATAATAAATTCGTAGCGAAAAACAATTTTTTTCTTGATTTAACAATCGACTGAATTCTGTATACAAACCACACTTCACCCAACCATAATTCGACTTGTTTATAAAAATCATTTATTATAAACAACATCTTAAAGTAAAACCTACAAAAATAACCAAAAATAACGCGTCGTTATCAAATTCCTAACAAAAATACTGTATTACACAATCTAATATATTTTTCAATGTTAAGAAAAAATGGGTTGATGTTACCTTAGATTCCAAGATGGCGGCACATCCGCTGGCCATTTTGGATTAGTCTAGAGACTGCGCGGTAAGCGATATTTTGATCGGAGATCACGTGATTCTCAAACCGTAATAAACTACCATAGTAAAATAAATAAAAATTTACTCACATTAACGCTTCTTTTTTGTTCGAACCTACATTTTTTTCCTGATTTTGTCAATTCTTCAGCAATTGTTGCAGGTCTTTTCTTCCGAGCTTGTCGATTCTGCTACACTTGTAGACGTTTTTTCTTTGTCTTTGTATTCGAATTGGTTGTTTTTTCCTTTTTCTTCTCTGTTTTCTGTGTTTCCTTATTTTAAAAATTTGACACTGGGGCAGACGGAACAGATTCTGGTTCAAGCCATTTTGGTGTTTTTCCAATTCCTGGATGTATCATAGTCAATTGTTTTGCAAAAATTTGGAATCTTTCTCCAGGTTTTCTTTATACATAAACAAACAAATATATGAGTCAGATAGTGCCAAACAAACAATGTATGAGTCAGATAGTGCCAAATGAACGACAAAAGACCACCACAAGATATATTGCCAAATTTGCTTTTAAGTGTTCCTTCATAGGCTGAATACTTATTGCCACATTTACTACATCTTAGAAAACAGGATTTTCTATCACTTCGATAATATAATTTACATGTATTAGCACACGAGTAGCACACTGACTGAGTTTGTTGTATTCCTAATTTTAAAGCAAATTTAAAGACATTATCAATATCATGTTCCAAACCTAATTTCAAATATTCATTTTCCATTAGCTGATAGAATTTACGAGTGGTACAACCTAACCAAAATTTCATCGGAACTTAATTCTACAAAACTCATTGTCACAGTATTAGCAAAAAACTAAACAAAAAGTTAAAAATTAACAACAAATTTTGATGATATTTAAATCAAATTCTCAAATACTATCGTTTAAGAAAAATATATTTATCTATTTAACTTTTTTGGAATAAAAATATTGTTTTAAAAAAAAAAATCAAATATTCCACTACACATACGACGCACACTGTCAGTATCGTCTAACTACTGGTTAATTTGCATATTTCCACGATAAACTTCCATCTACAACGTCAAATCTTACAAATTTGCATGTTCATTCACAATCACATTTTACATCACGTTGAACATACTTCCTTATTTCATCACACTATTATCAGATAGCTCCCCTTATCACCAGTACCGCGCGTGTCTCTGTTTCGAGATTACCGGATGCGCCGCCATCTTGGAACCTAAGGTAACATTAACCGAAAAATGTATTGGATTGGCCGCTGCTGTTATTGAGAAATTTAGCATATACGTACTATATTTTATTTTATTTTATTTTTTAAATTCTTTCTGCCCTGTGGACACTAAGAAGATTTTTCCGTGCCCAATGTAAGTTCGACCAGGCACACGACGGGACAGCTTTTTTTTTTTTTAACTCTTTCCGTCCTGTGGGCACTAAGAGGGCCTTTATAGTAGGCCATTATGGGTTCGGCCAGGCCCACAATGGGGCGACCGGGTGGTGAGGGACGGGGCCCGACATATCCGAACGGACCACCCCCCGAAAAATTCCTGGGGATTATTCGACCCGCTCGGATTCGATCCCGAATCCCCCAGAGCGGTAGGCTGCCACCTTGACCGCTCGGCCATCCGGCCGTCTTACGGGACAGCTGGGTGCCAAGGGATGGAAAATATTTATATGTAATAACATAAAAAATTACATTATTGCAATAAAAAATATATTCTAATGTATTTTTTAACCGCTTTCGCGATTTGTAATCTCCAAAATGTAATAGCATCAATGATCAATTCCATATATAGAAGTAGTCCTAATACAGTATTTCAAAATTATTTGGTTTATAGGATACTAAGATAAAGCGAAATACAGTCCAATACACAGACATGCAGTACAGTACATACTTTATTTTATTTTAACTCTTCACCTTGTGGCACTAAGAGGGCCTCTTAAAACAACCATTATGGGTTCGGCCAGGCACAATGGGGCGACCGAGTGGTGAGGGACACATCCGGACGGACCACCCTCCTAAAATTTCCTGGGGAATTTTCGACCCGTCCAGATTCGATCCCAGGTCCTCCAGAGCGCCTTAACCGCACGGCCATCACGCCGTCAGCCATCGTGCCATGTGGTACACACTGTACATACAGAATTTTGTTTCTATGTTTTTGATAGATTTCGAATCAGAAAAGCTTAATGTATCAATAAATACAAACGAACCCGGAGGATCAAAATTTGATCGATCAGAATACAGCCAGAAAATAATATAAATAAAACGTCTGTAAACATCTTTAGTATAAATACAGATTATATACAACGAGTTTAAAATGAAACATTTTTTCGTTGAAGTGACAATATTTAATATTTATTAAATATTTAAGCTCTATATTTAATAAATACAAAAGACAGATTTTGATATTACTTTAATCGAAAGCAATTTGTTAAAAAATTTTCGGAAGACTCAATCATTTTTATTATTTCACAAATTTTTATCAGTTTTTATGCCTCAATGTTTATTTTTACAATTGAAATAGCTCATAATGGCTGCCTATTTATTGGATAAATTGAAAATAAAATTAACCCGAGACATAACTTTTGTTTCGGAACTATTTCTGAAAATCTGGGACGAATTCATTACAAGTCATCACCTTACAATGAAAAGCCTCATGAGCAAAATATGTAGGGCATCTGTGTTAACAAAACAATTTACTAGTGATTAAATTACAAGTTTTCTAAATACAACAATATCTGTAATTACAGGCATTTCCAATAATTTCTTAATAATAATAATAATAATACTTTTATATATTATTAATTTAAAACAAAATTAAAGGAAAATACTAACAATAATTAAAACTCTCTTTTTTTAACAAGACACTGAAATTTTGTTTTGTATGCGTTGTTTAAACTCTAGTAAGAACTCTGTGCCAAGACTATTATAACTAAACAACTAGTGTAAATAATATATGGACAGAATATTTCTACATTGTTTCTATTCATTCTTTACAACACTGAATTAATAATGATGGTAAATGCAGATTCGAAGTAGTTGCAATTATTTGTAATTAGTCAGCAGAGCATATACTTATTTCATGACTAACAGCTTGTAATTGATAAATATATAATAATAATAATAATAACTCAAATCGTAAACAATGAAAAGAATCTTCACGTCATTCTGAACAATTTATCGAAGTAAATCGTGATTAAATTTTTAATAAATTACTTTAAGGGTAAATAATTCCAAACAGCAAATAACAGGTGCAAGTACACAACAGAAAGATTGCATCTAAATACGAATCACCATAATAATTTACAATTTACAGGAAAAATAAAAACGCGTTAAAACTATAGTTTTGGGCTCTTTACGAAATGTTTATATTAAAACATTTTGAGTTTTAATATAATAAAAATTATTAAAAACCTTTCGTTCTTTCCGCTCCACTGATAATAAGTTAGCCCTTTTCGTCACCATTATAGATTTAGCTTGGCTCGCTTACAATAGAGATGAAAAAAACCACAGTAAGAGGTTAGCATTCTCCAATTTGAATACCCTATTACGTCGGAGCTGTCATTCGTTCTAAGTATTGACTTTGGCGGATTTTCCATTAGATCCACTTGGTCCAGACTTAAGGACCCAAGAGTTTGGGAGGTGCGAAAATTCAAATATAGTAATAATAACAATAAAATAACAAAAAATATGTAGAAACAATTCATAAAGGAATTTGTGCAAATTAAAAGCTTAAGCAGGAACAAAATTGCTATATATGAATAATATTAAAATATGAATGTATTTTGCAAGTAACGGGTTTTCAATAGCATTGCCCTTTGCCTTTTCGACATTTAAAAATCTAAAAAAAAAAAGAAAACAATTATTGTAGAATTAAAATTATAAAATAGAATCATTCGGTGCAAAAGTGGCACTATTAGTTTGAGAGGTGCCTGCATATTGCGGTCGCCATATTTCTAAATTCGCCACAGGGTATTCGTAAGCAGAAAAATCGTGTATTACTTTATTTCTGTTGCAGTTTCCTCGCGTTAAATATGACTTATGTGCATTTTTTGTATATTCAAATTTTAAAAGTATATATTTAAATGAGACAATTCAAATTATTAATAAATGAGAATTAATGTTGCTTTATGGAATTTGTAAATTTCATGGTAATTCATTATTGATAAAATATATGCTATGTGAATATACAAATTTAAAGGAATCAAGTGTGGATATAGAATTTCTACGCGAAATTAACACTATAAAAAATGTATATGAAATAATTCCATTGAAGAAGCATATTGATGTTATTTATGTTGATGTGAGGTTTTTATTTTCTAATCAAGGTATTTTGTTTGGCATATATTGTAGCGGAAACAGAAATTAAAGCTAGTCAAATTCTCTACATGATGGGAAATTTTAACTATCCTTATAAATTCAACTACCATGCATTATAATCAGTGGTGATATTCGAAATAGTTAACAAGGGGTTCGCTAGCAGAAAATTTTTCCCTGACAATTCCCGACGAAATGGGAGTTTTGGCTAGAAATAAATATACCTTTTCTTGCGATATATCTAATAATCTGTGGCGTATTTGGAACGTAAGGGGCCCTAGGCGAAGACCAGGTAACAATAGTATATTAGTGCTGTCGACCTTTTTTTTTTTTTATTTAGTTAAGCAGAGAAATTTTTCATCCCGAATGGCACTGCTGATAATAGACAGATGTCATCATCTCTCGAAATACAATATCCTTTTTACTTCGCTGTCCATAGCCCGACACGTGTTTCACAGCCATCTTGTATTATCTCGCGCGCGTGGGATTGTGGGATCTCTCTTATGACTGGATCTAGTTTCAAGAACTCTCTTGAATCGATCGCGATTAAACCTCGTTTCGGTCGAGATTGAAACGGTCGAGAGAGTTCGCACCAACGACATAGTCCCCGACCTTGCTCACAATCTAGATTGAAATGCTCGGTGTGAACAGGTTTTTTTTTTTAACTCTTTCCGCCCTGTGGACACTAAGAGGGCCTCTTATAGACGGCCCATTATGGGTTCGGCCAGGCCCACAATGGGGCGACCGGTAGTGAGGGACGGGGCCCGACATATCCGAACGGACCACTCCCCGAAAAATTCCTGGGGATTATTCGACCCGTTCGGATTCGATCCCGGGTCCCCCAGAGCGGTAGGCTGCCACCTTGACCGCTCGGCCATCCGGCCGTACCATGCGAACAGGGTATAAGGCTCTAGTTTAGTAGTATTACAGAGTATAATACGTATATTTTAATATATTTAAAAAAAAAAACAAAACCACTGAGAAATGTTCCGTGTGTTTAACAAGGTTCGGAAAACTGAAAATTTTAACAACGGGTTCGGCCGAACCTGTGCGAACCCGCTGAATATCACCACTGATTATAATCAATAAGACCATAACTTAATTTCTTTTTCTTAACATGGTTTTGTATTATTGGTTATTCAATTTTAAACTAATAATAGTTCTATCATCTGTCTCGAAATTATTTCGTATTCCTTTAGAGTTAGTTTTTAAAATAATTTATGTATAAATAGATTTTATTTTTGTAATCCAAAACAAACCAAATAAAAACTTATTTTGCCAGTGTTTTATCTACCTTTTCAAATGGATCTGTCATAAGCATTGTGATGGCTGATAAAAGTGGCAAACATACGTTTTACGTAAAAAATAATAATTGCTGGATTAAAAAAAGTTTTTCGATAGCAACATTAAACGAATTCAGTTGAGTATTTGTAAGATTTGCCTTGAAATGAAAAAGTACAGCATATTATTTACAAGGCTTATTTATTAATTAAAAAATTATAAGCTATTTATAAAATTTCTACACTTTATAAATTATATTATTGTGTGTTGTTATTATATACTTTGAGTTTTTTCAAAAAAAAATGAAACTTCAATAATTTGAATCAATTAAGTGTTATAGGTTGCATTGGTGTTATTAAGTGCAATTTAAATTTGAAAAGTTTAATCTGAAAGAAAGTTTTCTTTCATTAATAGGTAAATTTAGACTTTTGGCATGTTTAAAAGAGTCAATAATTTGTTAACTTTAAAATAATATATTGTGTAAGATTCACCTACATCATCTACTCTTTAAATTCTAAACTAAACACATCAAAGACAAAGGTAAACATGTTTACACACTAAAAATATATTTATATAACAATAAAAACAAGTTTTTTAAAAAATTTTATAATACAAAAATACATCTTCGAAAGATAAATGCATCAATATGATTAAACTCAAGAAAAATAAGATTTTTAACATAACATTTGCGGTGATAAATTTGCAATAAAAAATAAAAAATAAAAAAACATCAATTTTATCTTATCTTATTAACTGTATAACTATATATATAAATTTCCCAAACCATATTTCAAATTAAACTGTAAACTACAGAATTTAATTTTAGAATAAAGAAAATTTGCATACTAGTACATTTAATCCTTAATGTATTTATTACATTTATTATTACTTACTTTATATAAATTATTAACTATGTTACTAGTATAGATTTTAAAGAATAAATAACTTCAGAGTCTTTATTATTATATCAAAATAATATATATATATAAATAATAGTAAACAGTTTTTATATAAAGCCACTCAGTTAACTTACCATTCAGTTTTACATAATCAACTATAAATCCATGTATATAAACACTAAGTTTACTTAATTTGTAATAATTGTAGTTTAATATTTGAAAACCAATCAAAAATTAATTTATTGGTTCTTTAAGTCAATTATTTATAAACTTGAATCTTTGTAAACATCATTATAAGGTCAGAATTAATCACTTTAATTATAAGTTTGGATTATATAACTGTTTATAATATCTATAAAATTCTAGTACCTTTATATAAAGTATATACAGTAGTTATATCACAAAGTAATATTGTATTCAACACTTCAAATACTGATTATGTTCTATGTTAAAAAATCAAATTATGGTAATTATACAGTAATTCAAAACAAAATTCAATCCATAACATAAAACGGATTCAATCTAAAAATGAAAGTGAAACTATTCTAATCTTTATAGACTCATTTCCTGGCTTTTCCCACATTGCTATTTTTCTTTCAAGTGCAATCAATTTTATTTTTTCAATACAATATAGCATTGATTAAATTGTGGTGCAAAGTTTAATTAATAACATGCTTTATAAATCTTGTTAATTTTTTTTAGCAAAATCAATTATTAAAATTTATGGCATGCACAAATATCTTTACTAGAAATTTCATGCTACAGTTTCTGTTATGCACTAATGATATGTGTTTTATTATTATTGATTAATCGAGCAGCACAAATTTTATCAATAATTAATATTTTTACGCTATTAAACACGAAAATAAAACTAACCTTTTTTTATCATTTCATAACAAATTTATTGTTTTTAGTTTTTAAGTAACCAAATCTTAAAGTAGACTATTTACTTTTACTTATCATAATTGGAGTATTGCTCTCTTAATGTACCGTACATTAACTTTTTAATTCGTCAATTGTTAGCCGGATGGCCCAGCGGTCAAGGTGGTAGCCTACTGCTCTGGGGGGACCTGAGTTTGAATTCGGTGAATCAAAAACCCCTGGATTTTTTCGTCTGAATATGTCGGGCCCCATCTTTCTCCACCCGATCTCCCGCTTGGTTCTGACAGAACTCATAAATTAATGGGTTGGCTAAAAGCTCTTAGTGTTCACAGGGCAGAAATTAAAATTAAAAAAAAAAAAAAAAAAAAACACATAGGCTACTTCAGTTAATGATTATTTTATAAATAATTTTGAATCATGCATGTCAGATATCAGTTTCATTTTAGGAAATTTATTGATAACTTATAAAGTATGACATAAATTAAAAATAATTTTTTAATCGCTTATATCTTATAATTTTCGTATATTTTATTGCAACTATCTATAAATAGCAATCGACGCAATTCAATTAACCACGATTAAATTACAATGTTTTACCCTTTAGATAATCTTAACAAATACAAAATATGGAAGCTTTTTAAAAATATTCTTAAAATCCATATACCTATTTAATTGGATCTAAAGTGAAGGAATGTTTTTAGAACGCGTCTTTTCATGTCCATTAACCCCCGAAAAATTCCTGGGGATTTTTCTACCCGCCCGGATTTGATCCCGGGTCCCCCAGAGCGGTAGGCTGCCACCTTGACCGCTCGCCCATCCGGCCAAAACTTAAATAATGTACTGTACACGTTTGAAACATAATTTCTTATTGTTTGATTTGCACCCAATATTTGTCTATTGCCACACGAGTGTATTTTATCTATAATACTACGGCCTTATCAAACTAATGCAAAAATATACTTTAAGGTGTGAACCCCTGCTTTAGCTCCTCGACAAAACCTAAATATTATATTCAAAAAGTTTATTTCTAAATTCATTATTTTTATATATATTACAATGAATCGATACCAAGAATTTTAGTATTTATTTTTATTATATAATGATTTTAAACATCTGTTTATATGAATAAAACCTATACCACAAGCATTTGTACGTCGTTAAGAAATGTCCATTACACTCTAATCTTAAAAATTATTTGTTTTATTAAAAAAGAAAAAGAAAACAATATATTTATCTGTCAAAGAAATTTTTTATCTTTAATTCAATTACATATTTCTGTAAAGGATGTCAATACAGTATATACAATAACTGATAATCAACCATTATAATTTAAATACAATCGAATTCATCCGTATTTTAATTATATTGGAGTTCATATAATAATATTTATAACAGCAAAAAATAATTATTTAGTTTATTATAATCGATAATAAATTTTAATAAAATTAATATTTTTAAACGACAATAAACTTCTGTACTTTCCAATTACCCGGAAATGGCGCAATCGTAACAGAACACAGATCAGAGTTCTTGATTGGTTTAACTGTCACGAGAGCGCTCCTATCAACCTCGTGCTTTGTGTGACATCACATCTATATCTTTTGTTGTTCTGTAGATATCGTCTCTAGCTCGTGTTCGTATAAATTGGAGTCGTAGCAATTCACATCAATTAGTAGCGTGATTTATAATCAACAACACGTCACCTCTACGCAGCTGGAGATGATTATATGCGCTTGTGAAGACGACGATCCAGATTTACCTCGGGTAATTTATATATTACTTTTTACTAATTTAAAAACGCGTGCTACTTTTTAATTGTCGCTAAGTATTAAAATATTGGTGTATAGTTAATAAACGTTACCATTATTTTTAAAAGTTCCTTTGGTTAAATTTAGTTGTGACGACGAGAAGCATGACATTGCATCATGCAATGGCGCTTGTCATTAAAAAATTCGTGTAAATGTATGAAAGAAAGTGTATGAATATATTGTGTTTAAGCAGAAGCGATTCCTGTCCTGGAGTAAGGTATATTGAATGTTATAGACCCAATAAAAAAAAACTTTTCTATATAAAACAATATATGAGGAAATAGAGCAATAACCTAGACATACATCAGGAATTTTTAATTGGTTTTTTTTTCATTTCTATGCATAAAATACTTGAATGGATAATAAGAATCTGTTGTACTAAATCTTTTGTTACTCAAATACTGTAGCTGTTTCCTATTCATAATGATGTATGCGCATATTTTTGTATTTAATGGACGATCGAAATATGTATGAAATCGAATCGATCAAACGATCGATTCGATTTCATACATAAATATACTGACAAACTAAATTTTATGTATGATCACTCAACCTTAGTTTAAAAGGACGTTAAAAGATTTTAACAGTTCACGTAAATAACTGTCCTTCAGATTTAATAAAAGAATTTTTCGAAATTCAAGGTCGTACAATAATCGCTTTTCGTGGCCTTTATTCGGGGGAGGGGGGAATTTAACTCTAATTTTCTGGTAAATTACAATTATTTTATATATTTTATAGTCTATGAATGCTCATTACTGCGATGATTTGATTTTATGTGGGTGTAAAATTAAAAAAGAAAAAAATGGGAAAGTACCAATCAGTTAAGTTTAACTATTTCCTTGTAAAATGAAAGTTTAAACATTTCCTCTGTCAACAGATAATAAATTCTAAAGTATAGAATTACTTATATAGTCATTATTTTATATAAAGTAAATTGTACTGGTATGATATTAGTTTTGTATTAAGTCTGTCAGATAATTGACTTAAATAACTTAAGTATAATATGTTTAAAATTCTGTAACCTTATTTTTTTACAAAATTTATTATTTGCACAAAATCTCCAAAACAATTGACAATTATAATACAACCTAATATTTGAAACATCTGAAAAATCATGTGACAGACACATGACACTGATAAGTAAATGTATAATTTTTATAGGCATATTTATTTAATATTATTATTAACAATTTATTTGAATTGGTAAGGCATTAATATTTTATATATTTAATATGCTTGTTCAAGATTTGTTTTTTATAAATTAAAAATTATCAAAAAGTTAATTAGAATTATACTAAAAACATTAAAATGATTATATACTCAATTTTCTGTGTCAACTGACATAATTATATTCGTGTTGACAATTTATGTTCTGAACTAATTCTCTGTCATTAAGGCATAAAATTATCCTGACCGGTGAGTCACAATAAGTGGAATAATAGGAGAACAAGGAAACAGACATATTCACAGTTAAAACATTTTAGTTTTGTATTATATTAATAAAGTATGCCCATTTATTAAATGCATGATTTTAATATATTAATGCAACATAAATGTCTCACATAAGTAGCAGATACACAAAAAGTAGGGTTTCTTGTTAAATAATTATTAAATATAATTTGAGATATAAATTAAAGGTCTTCTAGTACATATGATAGTTTTAATCTAATGTAGGACTTTAATGAAGTCCAGCTTTTAGAGAAACTAACTCATACTGTAATATAACTTATTTCTTTCAAGTTACATTTTCACAATGTACTTTTTTTATAATTAATAACTTGAATGTTCAATTTTTCTGTATAATGATAAAGCATTATTAAATTTGATGATATTAATCAAAGTATAGTAATATGATTCTTTTTCCCTTCTCGTAGATTTCGACCACCGTTAGTGTAACAGATCCAGTAATCCATTATTCGGGTGATAAGAGACGTTGCACAACTTACCAAATTGTTTTACAGGTAACATCCTTTTTTAAAATTTAAAATCTTTATAATTGATATTAAAGTTATAAACAATACGATATCTCGTTAATCTTATCGGTAATAAGATTCTTAAGAGGCAATAAAGGGATTTAATTGATAATATTTGTTTATTATCAATATTTCTTTGTAATTTCTAACATAATCATGTGACTTGTTTTAATATTTATTGGTTAGTAACTGAGATTCTACTGTACCTATTTTTTAATGGATCACTTGAGCCGTCGAAAATCATCTGGTGTTCTGAGAATCCGTTGCATTGAGCAGTGGTGTAGCGACGGGGGTGCAAGGGGGTCTATCGTGCACCGGGTGTCACTTGCAGAGGGGCGCCCAAATGGTCTAAGACAAACTATGTTTCTGGAGGGGAGAGGGGGCACCAATAAAGTGTCATGCCCCAGGTGCCAGTTATGTTTGCTACGCCACTGGCATCGAGAACAACAGATTTTCTGCATTCCCATGAAAATATCCATTATTTAACCATCTACGTGTAAGAAATACCTGTAGAAATTATTCAGTCACTTGGGATATCTATTTTTTATTCTGTAGGAATATGATGTTGCAAGATTGTATATTATGCCATACACAAGTATGATAAAGCTGATGTAAAGTGTAAGTACTCCAAGCACAAAGAGGCAAATTATATATGCTAATTAGCACTTCATTTGACTTCATGATTTGTTAAAAAACTTGTCCATCTTGGTTTGTTTTGATGTCGCCTTTCTGCCTATTGAATTTAATAACTGCTTGATATTAGTAATGTCGTATACCTGTTCATTTATGCTGAGGAAGGGACGTCACAACTTGGAAAGACTTGATGGCCTCACCGAATTTTGGCACTACACTAGGACTAGCATCTAAGTGTAGTGCCAAAATTTAGTGATGCCATCGAGTTTAGGTCGTTCTTCCTTAATTGTATCAGCTTGTTGATTCTTTGTACAATTCTTCAATTGCAGATGTAGGCTAACAAGTTCATCATCAAACTCTATAAATTCCCAGGAACACCTGAATACATTTTTTTTCAACATTTAGTTAGTAAAATTTTACAATATATTGGTTTAGGAAAAAAAAATGTTATTCTGAATTATGGATCTGCTAAAAGGAGGTAAAATTACATTGATTTGGCAGGACCTGGAAAAAATCCGTTGTTCTGTGATATGTTAAAATGAGATTCTACTGCATTGTTTTTATTCTATAATCATTCCAATAGTATAATTATATGAGAGATAAATGACATGAAATATAAGTTTTTAAACTAAGTAGTAAACAATAAACTTGAATTGCTTCAATTAATGTTCTGAATATTTTTGTTGTTAAAACTATCATTTGTGTAATTTTAAGTAAATTGCATTATTTAGTCTCTGGAGTATAATTATTCTGATTTTTAATATTCTGATTCATAATATATTGAACATATGATGAAATCTTGTATGTTTAATAAAATCTAGATCTGACTTCAAATTGGCTGATAACAAATCAGTGTTAGAATTACTTGAATGAATACAAAATTGATAGCAATCTAATGTAAACAAAATTATAATTTTTGATCTTTTAGCTATTGTTGTTTGATGATGATCTTGCTGAAGTAATTGCCAGTTTGGTTTAGCATTCTGACATTTGATAATATATCATAATGTTCTCTCCAGTCTGGTTTTAGCTGGTTGATTTGTCCAATTAAAATTAAATACTTCCACTGACAAGTTAAATAAAAATATTTTTATTTAAGATAAGCAGATAAAGGATTAGTTTATTGAGTGTTATAGTATGAGTGTTGTGTTATTAACTGACATAAGGAAATTTTCAGTAGTAGTTTGCTACCATTTCAACTTGGCCCTCCCTAATATTTTTTTCCTAGGAATAGCACTGTATTATTATGATTACTATTACTAAAACTATTGCATAAAATAAACTTTTCAAATTACTTTTTCATGAGTTTGATTTTCTGTACAAAATAAGATTGAATTTATTTTAAAATGTATCGTATTCAGTTAGGAAGAAAGTAAAATTCTAAATACAGTGGAGTGTCGTTTATCCGAATCAATTGAGGACTGGGGTTGTTCAGATAACCGATTATGTACGAAAAAATATATTAACCTGTCAGATTGTTGAAATTTTTCTCCATTGCGTGTCACTTCGCGTTGAATTTTCATTGATTTTAAGCCTAACAAAAATTTTTATTATAATAGAGGCTATTGTTTCATTAAAAATTATTTCTTTATTTTGTTTGTACAAAATAAAGAAATATATGATATATATATATTGTATATAATATAATATAATATATTGTATCTGATATATATATTGTATATTCAATATATTATAACAGGCATGGGCAAATGCGGCTCTTTTTGAGTTACGTGCGGCTCTTGCTGAAAGTGTTAATTTCTGTTTTTTATAAAAATAAAATTGTAAAAATATTAATAATTTTGTGAAAATATGTTTATTAAAAAAATTCAATATTTGTTTGATAAACATATTTATATTTATATTTATATTATATAATAAAATCATGCACCTTATCATACTATCCACCACGACAGTACAGAACTGCGGCTCCCACTGAACTCTTGCTTGCCCACCCAATATATAATATACAATATAACGATATAATATATTGAAAAATATAAAAACAAATAAAGTATACCGTATTTTATGGACTATAAGACTCACTTTTTTCTTCAAAAAATTGCCTCCAAAATTCAGGAGCGTCTTATAGTCCGTAGCCTCCTATAGGTATTTTTTTAAAAAATTGCTTAAAAATTAAGGTGCGTCTTATAATCTGTAGCATCTTATAGTCCGTAAAATATGGTAATTTTTAAGTTAATCTAGTATCAAAAACATTCGATTCAGCATGACCCAGTCTGACTGGAAAGCTTTCAGTTAACCGACTTTCGGATAAACGACGCTCTACTGTATATATTACAGTTTAAAATTTAAAAAATTGCTTGTTTATGCATGTCATATTGATTTTAAAAAAAGTAAAAATTTCTTATAAAATGATAAATTCATATAAATGATTAAATTATTATATAAGAGCATAAATTCTATGTGAAATACATATTATTAATAACTAAAAATTAAATTAAATAATTTTTATATTTTAATGATCATCTTATATTTTGCAGAGTAATGACTACTGTTTCTCGTGTTCAAAATCTGTAGTTCGTAGAAGCTTTTCTGAATTTTTATTTTTAAGACGATTATTGAAACAACTACACCCTACTTTGTAAGTTTGTTATGTTATGTGATTTAATACCATAATTATTTTGTTTAATATTTATTCTAATTTTGTTTTTTTTAATAAAAAACTTAACTAATAAAAAAAAATAATGTAAGAAGAAATTCTAATGTAATGCTTTTTTCAAGTGTATTTCCATGTATAGTATTTTTAAATTGTGACTGTTTATGTAAATCTGAAAAGATATTTTTACATTGACATTAATGAACATTGTATTATTACAGGAACCCACCATCTTTGCCATCAGATTCTTTCTTTCGTGATCAGTTCACAGAAGAATTTATAGAACAAAGACGACAACTATTAGAATTATTTATGTTAAAGTAAATATCACACTTATTAATATTAAACAATATTTTATAATAAGCATTATCTGAGTGCATAGGATATAATTTTTTTTTATTAAAGAAAGGTATTAATTTAAAAATAAAATGATATTGTTAGTAATATGCAAGTAAATGATTTTAACCAAATAAAATTTTATTTTAATAAAATATTAGTATAATTTGAATACAATAGTGATATTTCCACTTATGCCACTTTTCTATTAAACCTTTCATATACTTTTCAAATATACTTAATTTCCATAAATTTTATTATGGAAAGTAAAATAAACAAATTAGACTCTAGACCAGGAATGGCAAACCTCTTTTGAGCCCACATGCCATATAATAAGCATATCTAGCTCTAAAGATGTTTATGCATGCCAAAGTTTTAGACTTTGAATAACTATATTTAAAGAAATTAAATATGTTTTAATTAGAATAAATATAAAAAAAAAGCTGAAAAAAGGATGATCGGGTGATAAACAGATTGAAAAAGAGATGAATAAGATCTTTATCATCATTACATACCAGATGATTTCTCCTTACATGCCATAGGTTTGCCACCCCTGCTCTAGACACTCATTATTCATTCTATATATAATTATAACAGTAAATTTAAGAATATGAATATATTACACAATTAGTTTGTTATTGGCTGACTTAATAATTTATGAAAGCTAGTAACTAAGAACAAAATTGATTTACAATATGCAATTATTTTGAAGAAACCATTACTCTATTTTTTAAAATATTTTATTATTTATTGACTTAGTTGATTTTTAAATTAAAAAATTTTAATTTCAATTATTTTTATGATTGCTTTTAAACTGATAAGGAAGTTAATGTTACAAAATTCCTATACAAGTGATCATTTTATTAAATTTATTTTTCGTTTTTAGAATTTTGAATGAATCACTGTATTTGTCAAACAAAGCACTGCATCTTTTTCTTCAAAGTCATTTATCAATGAAAGAAATTGAAAGTATAGTATCTGGTAATTCATGTTGTCCACCGGGTAAATTAGAAGAAAGTGCAATTTTTGTTGACTCTTGGTAATTTCAATTCTTGTTTTTTCAGTAATATATTAATCTTATATGTATATTTAATAGTTTCTATTTTACTCATATAGCTTCTTTAGTCAGTAAATATAAATTTTTTGCTTTTTGCAGTGCCTCGGACATTTCTTCCAATATTTCTGAATGCCCAAGCTGCGATTCGCTCGATGCTTCGGTTTCTCATAGTTCTTCAAATAAACAAGTGGCCTTGCTGAGTATCAACCAAGAGGCATTTGTGGCCTCGTTGCCATTTCTGGACTGCAATACTAACATTCATATTACAAAAGCACGTCATTCTAAATCATGATTATTGTATTTATAAATTATGCAAATGAATTTCATTATTTTTTATATAAAGTGCCATTAAATTTTTTTTTCACTTTGAATTTAAAATTGAAATATTCAAATTATGTGACACTATCATGTTTTCATGAAAATTTAAAAACTAGTTTGCATCTTATTTTTAAGAAACAATTGTGATAAATATGATAAAGAATGTTTGTTATATTACAAATATATCTGTGATAGAGCTTTATTAATATAGGGCCATCTTTGTTATTCTTAGCTGACACCATCAATTTCTTTATAGAATTATCTCAAATTATTTAAAAAAACAAAATTACTTTTTGAAAAATCAGTATTAAATTTCATTTAGTAACTATGCACTTTTTCATCATCATCATCATCAATGTACTTGTTTAAGATATTCTGTCAAAATTGATATTAATGTAAAACAAATGTTCAGTGTTCATTTTTTAAAATGATTTAACTGCAGTACAATACTAAATTGTATTTGAATTTATTACACTGATTGCAGAATCCTCTAGTGTTCTGCATAAATAATAATCATGAAATTTAGTAATTTAAAATTATTGCCAGTTTTATTTGAATAATAACCATCACCAAATAGTAATTACATCTACTATTGTTGGATTTCTGAAAAGTTATTTATTAATTTTATCTACCCATATCAGTTAATACACCTGTACATCTTACATAATTATTTTCTGATAAAGAAATTAGTGGTATGTAAAAATAGCAGTTTGAGTTATTTCATGCATTTGTTTTAAAAATCAAAATGTTATAAATAGCCATTTGATGACTGTTATTAATAATATATTTATGTGCAAAGGAAATAACCAGCCTTAAATAGTATGCTCACAAAGTATGCAGTTTGAATAATAACCATGGATATTATTTTATTCTTATTTAGTATGGGAATTGTATTTACAATCTCTTCTGGCAGTATTTACAACTAGAGATCAAGAGTTAAATTAGCCAATTACCATTCACTTCATTATTTTATTACATGAATGCTTATTGGTTAACTTCTGACTCTTAAGTTTTGATTCTTTGTGTTGTATATGGGAATAAGAGGTATTTTTTATTTTAATATAACTATATTTTTACGAAATTAAGCACAAGTCACATTAGCAGAATATGCAAAAATATGTTAAATAACTTATTAAAAATTTTAATTATTTTACTTTCAATGAAATGTGAATTTGAATAACTAAAGAAAATTTATTTCTACTTTATTTCTTTAAAACTTTCACAAGTTTGATTAACATTTTGACAGAGACTGATTTCTGGAATTATGATTAAAACTAGTAATTTTCTTTTTCTGAATAAGAATTTTTGAAATTCTTAAAAATGTAAAGTCAAACCAATGCTAATCATGTTAAATTTTTAAATATTGTAAAATTTAATTTGTTACATAAATTAAGGAATTGTGTTTTTTTTTGTAAAAAATATATATTGTGAATTACTAGTCATGTTAGTTTGTAGAGATTTATTTTACATATTACACAATATCTAAATATATGTACAACAAACATTAGTACTGTTTTATTAGTAATTATTATTGACAATTCTATTTACTAATCGTATAGGGTTAAATAATTCAAAATATTTATTAAACTTTTAATTCTCCGATTAGAACTTGTTAAAATCAACATTTTTTTTTCACTTACATTAGTCTTATCTATAAACAAAAAAAATTGAATCATATTTCAAAGCTCAATTGTATAGAACATGTTTAAACATAAGCATACAAATTTCTTTAAGAATTTTATTGAGTTTATTCTAAAGTAAAACACTACTTTTAACCAAACTATTCAAATACTTCAGTATTAGCCATTAAAATATCCATAAACAGAAAATAACTATCATATTGATTAATTAGTTAGTCATTTAAATTTCATAAATTAACAAATTCTATCAATTAATTAAAAATATTAGAATTTAAACAGAAAGGCTTTTAAAATTTTGTTGTAAGAGCCATTTATAAAAAATTCCAAGATTATATTTCATTACATACAGTCAACCCTCAATATACAGCCCTCCTAAATAACCAACAGATTTTCTCTCAAATATTAAACTAGGAATCCTCCCATAACTATTAATTACTAAATGTATGACACCAAGTCATAAATTGGTGGTATCAAACTCATACAGACTGGTGCTTTATCCTATGGGCAAAAAGGGTAATTGCCAGGGGGCCCCCAAACCAATCTTAAGTAAATACTTGCTGTAAAAACTTCTGTTGAAGAAAAATGTCTGAAGTTAGCACTGTACATAGGCCCCTAATTCAAATTTGCTTGGGCCTCATGAAGCTAATGTACCACTATGCATAAACCTCGTTATTATTTGATGTCATTCAATTTAGCACCAATTTCAGAGGCAAATAAATGGCAGCACTAAATCAAAGTTTGATTGTATATCATAATTTTATTGCTTTATATTAATAATGCTCAAATAGTAAAAATATCGACTAAGAATATTCATAGGATTCATTATTGTATGAATTCTAAAATATATATAAATGTAAAATTTTTATTTTTTTTATCAATAGGATGAATACCTATAAGACAGTTTCATAATTTTGTGCTAGGAATATTTATTGGCCCTAATTAGAATATATTATTATTTTTGAAATGAATGTACTTTTACAGAAAAAAAAATTAAGTAATGCACTATAATTAAATTATTTAATTTATAACAAAGAATAAACAAAACATAAATTAAGAATTACATTCATTATTATTATATATTAAAAATATAGATAAAATAGAAATAACTTTTTGGAGAAAATTGTAAAATAAAATATGTTTATTTTGTTAGATATAAATGCTTTTCTAATGGTTTAAAACTTTTAATTTCAAACAATAATAATCACAGTTTACACTTTTTAAACAAATTATGGTCATATGAGTTGACAACTAATGATTTTCTAGTAAGCACGGATGACATCTTTCTCAAAAAAGTGAAAATGCATTTTTTGTCAATTATATTTTTTTTTGCTCATTCATATCTAAACTTGGACAACAAATGAAAACACCTGAGCTATTGAAATTCATGCTAAAAGAATAACAATGTTCACAACAGACTGTTATTAGAAATACTGTCAAATTTGATGTTTCAATAATAAATATTACTGTATTTACTGGAATATAAGATGACCTCCCATATAGGATGAGGTGCGACTTTAATGATGAAAATAAAGAAAATTAGTTTTATTAATACAATTCTAATTTTATTTTGTTTAATCACAAGTAAAACATCAAATGAATGTAAATGCACACATTGTTCAACAAAAATTACTAGCATTTTAAACTTTAAGGAAAAATCTTGTAAAATCGACAACATAATTTGTTCGTGTAAAGCTGGACAATCGGGAACCTTTTTTTTTTTTTTTTTGCCAATTCTTAACAGTCGAATCTACTCTCTGTTGATTACACTTATAAGTTTCGCCAAATTCTGATTTCCAAATAATCATCTGTTTTCAAGTGGGAATAGATTAAAACTTATATCGTGCACCCATGCGATTTTGGAATTTCAATCTGGAATTCAATTCGAAAGCTTTGCTTTTTTCCTATTGCTATTCATCTTTACTCCTGACAATATACAAGAATGATTCAAACGACCCAGAAAAAAATACTTGTTTTTAAAAATACAAGAGGGTAAGCATCTGGTAAAAAATGCGAATACACGATTCACAAAAATTTTTTGCAAAAACGCAAAGAATCTTTTGTTCAACGCTATAGGACAACCTAGGATTTTGAAGCTGTGATAAATGAATAAAAACCTCGTCTTATATGCGAGTAAATATGGTATGTATAAATCAAATGAAGTTTTTATTTACTGTTTGCTTCTAATTACAAGAAATGGAAAATTACTGAATAATTGTTTCACTTAAAAAATTAAACAAAATGAGGAATTATGTTTGAAAATGAAATTATGGTAATTTTCTAATTGAATCCATTAGTATATTAGTAAATTACAATACCTTAGAATGCATTACAACAGTATTGGATAAACAAAAAGTAGAATATGTGAGGCAGCATGAGGAATCAGACTTGGTGATAATGTTGCAGATAGTGCAACAAACAACTTGCTTATGGCATCACCAAGTCTGATTTGTGGTATGACTAAACTTCTCATTGTCTTTTGAGTTTTATTTGATCACCCTGTATACAGTGTATGGTTTCAATAATATTTTTTTAAATTAATTTATTTGTTCCTAAGAAAATTGGTCAAATATTAATCTGCTTCTTAATGTCTAAATAAAAAATAAATTTAAGTATATAAGAAAGTCTCTCTTTTAATTAAATGATAACTTAGTTTCTAATCTGTTTGATTTTTGTTAATTATAAGGGGCGATCAAAAAGTTTCCATTTAAGGACGTGGCTGCAGCATATATGCAAATTAGCGCATCGCTGATGTGGGGTATATAAGCACCGACAGTGAGGTGTGGGATTATTGTGTGGAAAACGCTGAAACGTGAACAATGGTGACGTTAATACCACATGCGTCCAAACAGGACCAACGTGTTGTGATTCTTTTTTTGGTTGCCGAAGGAAACACACCGATAGACATTCATCGGAAAATGAAGAATGTGTATGGAAAAGCATGCCTGTTGAAAACCATTGTAGTGGTAAGGTGCGCAAAGTTCGGAGCTGCTTACGAGTCAATCCAAGATGCAGGTCGATCTGGGAGGCCAGCCACATCCAATACAGACAACAACAAGCAGGCAGCTGATGATGCGATTAGGGCAGATCGTCACATATCCATACATGTGTTTTCAAAAGATCTTGACATAAGCTTTGGTAGCATGCAACACACAATCTGGCAGGAGTTAGCCATCCGGTTTGATTGTTGTTTGGAATTTAACACCCAGGGTATCCACTGGATGCAGACGTTATGGTAGCCTGTTTTCCTGAAGCACCTGATGCATTTCAATGTTGAAGGAAATGCAATCCTTGAGTGCATTGTTGCTGGTGACGAAAGCTGGTGCCACCGCTGGGAACCTGAGTTGAAAGCGGTGACCATGCAGTGGTGTCATCCTTTGTCCCCTCGTCCCAAGAAGTTCAAGAGCCAGTCATCTGCTGGAAAAGTGATGCTTATCCTGTTCTTCGATCACCAGGACCCATTGCTTATTGATTTCAAGGAACCAAGAGTCTCCATCACTGGGGCACAGTACTGCAAAACGCTGGAGAGATTATGACGTGCAATTAAGGTAAAATGTCCAGGAAAACTGCAAAATGGGTGATTCTGCACGTCCCCATACCGCAAATGTTGTAACGCAGAAGTTACACGCACTAAAGTGGGAGACACTTGAGTACCCGCCTTACAGTCCTGATCTCTCCCCGTGCAATTTTCATGTCTTCAATCTCTTAAAGAAGTCCTTAAAAAATCGACAGTTCCGGTTGGATGGAGAAGTGCAGCAGGTAGTTTTGGACTTCTTCAAGCAGAGGAAACAGGAGTTTTACCAATGGGGTATATTCAACCTAGTGAAGCAGTGGGATGCTTGCTTAAATGGTCATGGTGCTTTTGCATGACTGGCATACCAAATCTGGATTGTACATCCTTTGAACGGAAACTTTTTGATCATGCCTTATATTAATACATTTCAGAAATAATTATCTTATTTGAAATATTATAGTAGAGATTTACAGATCACTTCAAATCTCTGCATTTTGTGAAAAACATAAAAATAAAAATGCAATAATTATCATAAAATAAATATCTTAAAGAGATGAAATTGGAATAATTCTCCAATCTTCATAATCATCAATTACATTATATATAGTGTAAAATTTAAAAAATTTAGGATTATGTTGATTCTTAACATTCTAAGGCCATGCAGAAGATCTCATATGGTTCCACCATTTGCTTTTTGACAGTGTCAAGCCTCTCCCATTGAGTATTTTAACCAGACAAATATTTTTTATACTGATCTTGAGACACTCTACAACTTTGTAATTCATGCCATTATCTTTTAAAGGATTTTCCCTGTGAAAAATGGGATTGGGGGTGTTTGGAATCTAAACCAACAAATAGTCTACTACCAATTACTTGTATTCCAGTGCAATTTGATTTAGTTATTATATAGAAATGAGATGTAACCTGGTGCAATATTTTTATCAACACCTGTATAATTATGATATAACAAATAAAATTCAATTTTTTTTTTCAATTAAACCCAAATTCAGTTTCCATTTACTTCAATAAATAATTCAGGCTTTAAATAATTAGTTACTTTAGTTTAGAATATGAATTTTATAAAATGAATCTGATGAAATATGATTTGCTTTTAATACATTTTTAAATTAATATTATTTTAAAAAAGATTAATTATTGTCTTTATTGTCTTTTAGTTAGACATTCTTCCCGAATATAAAAAGTTCATTATTCTCAATCAATCAGAATATGAATCTTACAATGAATATGATTGTCCATTAATTTAAATGAAATTTATTATTGGTGAAAACAATATTAATGCTCTCAGCATTACACATACCCAGAAATTTAAAAAAAAAAAAAAGTTTTTTGTAATAGCAGATTTAAAATAATAAATTATGTAGTGTTTTTTAAGGTGATAAAATCATTGATCATTTCAACAGCAAAAATATTATATCAGAATTAAAAGTTTTCTAAATTAATTTAATTCATAAAATATATGAAATATAAATTATTGATGAAGTGATTTTTGTTGTTATTGTATTTGAATTTGTGTTCTGTCTTTAATTATAAAATTGGATTTTTTTGCTGATATAATAATGCATGTCAATAAAGCCATTTTTAAAACAATTTAAATAATAATTAAGTTAAACGCAATGTGGTTTCACTTTTATTATTAATATTAAACAAATGAATCTTGTGCTGGAATTGTATTGTTCTCATCAGTTTGAACTATATGTTTATAGTTATCCTGAAATGTTACAAAAGTGTGTGTTGTCTTAGATTCTGATTTTATATCTTTAAAATCTGAAGCAGATGATCTCAAACCCATTATAAGAGAATTGCGAATATCACTACTGTGTCGTGACCATCTCTTCTGAAATGACTTTGATGATCTTCTTAAAATTCCAACATCAACTTCATCACTGTATGATAAATCTAATGATATATAGAAATATTTCATATAATAATTGTCAGTTTAATAATAGTATATTAGTAATATTTTATAACTAATTTGTATTTTATTGTGGTCAACTTATATATTTAATGATTAATGCTATGTAACAAAAAGTATAAATAGTAATTTTTAGAGAAAGAAATTCAATCAGCAATCAATAGAAATTTGCCACAATATTCTATTGATGAAAAATACTTTACAATAGTAACTGCAAACCAATTTAAAATATTTAAATATGCAATATTTAATAATATACAAAGTTCTAAACACTAAAAACAAATGTACTGGATGAATAATTTAATTTATAGCACATATGAATTTTTTGGCCATCTTGAATATCATTCTCAGATTCCAGAAAAAAATTATATTTGAATTGCAAAAATCATATGATGAAACAACAAATATATAACAATGGGATAACTCACAAGTTATCTGTTTTAAATTGCAATTAAAAACTTGCCTAACATTTAGTAAAATGTTGGATTGTAAATAAAGACACATTTGTATATATTGTCTTAGGCAAGTATTACAAAAAAAACCTTTAAAAAGATTCTTCTAACAGTTTATCCTTTGTCTAAGCTTACTAAGAATTTCACTAAAAATCATGAAAACTCTTTGTGTAATATACTTTTTTAAATATTGTAATTTGTAAATTTAATAATATATTTTCAACCTGAAGATGACATTTTGAAATGTTGAAAGTACTCATTTTTAATTAAACAACTCTAATACTGATAGACAGTTTGCTTTATCCTTATTCTATATTTGGCATCATGAGACCACACACATTTAACTGCCAATTTGATTTTTTAGGAGATTACGAAAAATACACACAGGCATGCCTCAACTTTAGTTCTTTCTTGTTTTCTATATATCAGTTCATATTTTTAGATGTTTCTACTTACGTAATATTGAATATAAATATGTTCTTCATGATGCCAAAAATATAGAACAAGAATAAAGCAAACTATCAGTGTTAAAGTTGTTTACTTTCAAGTTATTTAATTAAAAATGAGTACTTTAAACATTTCAAAATGTCATCTTCAGGTTGAGGATATACTATTCAAATTACAATATTTAAAAAAGCAGTTTGCTTTATTCTTATGTAACATTTATATTATCCACATGAAAAAATTTTAAAGTTGTTTTTAGCATTTATTATTATTATAAACATAAATTTTCAAAATAATTTTTCATGAGCAGCTAGTCAATTTTGTTGACAATTATGACATGTGATTTAATAATTATAATGCTGGTGAGCTAGAAATTCTTGCACTTTTTACTTCTATTAAGTCTATTTTATTGACTAAAATAACTATATCTATTTAATCTGCTATCTTTAGCTTGACCATGTAATGTTTCATTTCTTTTTTATGTATAATAGCATTTCTTTCTCCATTCTATTAAAAAAATAAAAACTAAAGATGACTTCATTACCATTATGATTTATTTGCTTCATTTTATTAAACTGTTTGGTGTAACTAATGGAATCTGCCTTATTTTTTACTTTTATGTATTATTTCTTTTAGTTTAGGATATTTATTGTCGGAATGTAGTGACGACTAATACTTGACTTCGTGCATTCCTTGTCAACAAAATAACTCTGGAATGAGTTGTCCGATCTTGATGAAATTTTCTACGACGACTCATCATCACTCAATGATAAACTGATTAAAATTTCAACTTTCAAAAATGATCCGTTTTTGTAGAACTGGAGATAGGGTTTTTCTTCAGTATGGATCATTTTTGAGAGTTGAAATTTTAATCAGTTCATCCTTGAGTGATGATGAGTCGTCGTAGAAAATTTTATCAAGATCAGACAACTCATTCTAGAGTTACAATGTTGACAAGGAATGCATGAAGTCAAGTGTTAGTTGCTTCCTGCATGCACGTGTAGAAGCGTCATCTAGTGGTCGGAAAATATGACAAGCATTAAAACAGTAATTTTGAAAGGTAAATGTTATCGCTAACTGGATACACAACAAATATAAAGAATCTTTATAGAATAATAAGTTAAAAAAAGTTTTTTTTTTAACTTATTATTCTATAACATGGAGCAGCAGTGATCAATATTGATGGCTTTACGATCCATTCTCTCCTTTGTCTTCCTATCGTTATTATGAAATTTCGATCTCTAAATGAAAAAGCTGCACAGAAATTCCAGATTGAGATGAAGTTGCTCAAATTCATCATCATCATGAAATGTCAATGATTGGTGCAAGAATGCTTTACATGATCGAGAGAAGATTAAGGGAGATAAACCCCGAGAAAGATGAGCCGTTTGGTGGATTCTTTGTCTATTTGTTTGGTGATTTTCATCAGCTTCCTCCTGTTAAAGATACTCCTCTCTCCTTGAGTGTTTTTTACAATGTAATGTCCCAACAAGGTAGGGACCTTGTTGGGACATTACATTACATTCACATTTGATTCTTTTGAGAAGTTCATTGAACTTAGTAATTCTCATAGATAAAATAGCACAGATAGTTCCTTCACAGATGTCTTACAACATCTAGCTTTGGGTGATTTCTCTGATACAGATCTGAACACTCTGACGACAAGAAATGGAGCCTATTTATCCAGAGATGAACTTGATCAGTTCCAAACGGCAGTAGAGCTATATCCAACAAACGAGCAAGTTAAACAAAGCAACGAAGACTACTTGCAGTCAACTGGGTAAAATCATCTGAAAAACACTCCAGATATTGCCCTGCCTTCGTCCAAAGATGACTCAGCTCTTGGTCTCTCCAAGTATTTGAATCTCTCAGTTAATGCCAGAATCATGCCGCGAGTCAACTTATAGGCGCAAGGAGGTCTTGTCAATGGTTCATTAGGCTACATTATATATGCTCCTAATGCTTGCCCTCCAGCTCTTCCTCTGTTTATTTTAGTGGAATTCATCTATGGTAATCCGTTACCAATAATCCCCATAACATGCTCTTTGAATGATGGCAGTATATTGCAATCTCGTAGACAGTTTCCCCTTACCTTAGCATACTCGATGACTATACATAAATCACAGGGATTAACTCTTCCAAAAATCAAAATAGATATAGGGAAAAAAGAGACAGTTATCAGCTTACCTATGTTACATTGAGTCGAGTGAAAAAATAACTGACTCAGTATTTTTAGAGTTATAATAAAGATCGCTACGAGTCAATCTGCAAGTCCAAGGCCCGTAGTGATAGACAGAATTTCGTGAAATGTTGGCATAGCAATTAATTAATGGCTTATTTTGACCTTATATTTGTACCTTTAAATGATCCATTAGAAATCAAATATATTGTTGAGAACGAGTGATTCTTTGTTCCTTTTTCCCTCATAATCTAGAAAATAAAGGTGCGAGCAGCTTCGTTCCGACTACACGCTGATGCAGCGTTAATTAACTAGTTTAGTTAGAAGGAAAGGCTTTACACTCCTGTTAAAAAATTAAATCAAAAACTGACTTACCAAAAACCTATTGTGGCATTCCACTATCTACTGAGCATGCCCACAGGCCTAGCAAAATTTTGCATAACACACATAGATTTTATTTAAAACTTAAACTACAGAAACACAGATATTATCATAGGAAAATAGTGGCTAGTCATTTTTCTTTGAATTACTTTTATAATTTTAGTAAGTTCTATACTTTTATAAATGAATACAGACAACTTTATCTATTGTGAGGTCACTGACTGTTATAAAAGATGACTAATGGAGTGGTGTGTTGAAATCTCTAGCTTCCTACTGTGGCTTGGTTAAGCCTTGTTTTTTTTAAAAATCTTTCCCCACCTTTGTTTAAAAACTTTACTTCCAGCTTTTGTTCATTTGGCCTCACCTTTATTGGTTGATCCAATGGTCTGATGTGTCTCTAAAACAAAAGGGGGTAGTACCAGACTGGTCAAAAAGACTGGGGAGAAAGGAGAGATAGGGGGAAGCACCATGAGACCATCATCTTTTTGAGGCAGGGGCTTGGGAGAAGAGGACGTGTGTTGACGAGGAACAGAAAGGAAGCCCCTCTTGAGGAACGAAAACTCAAGGTTTATTTTTGCCAGTCATCCTCCCATTTTTTTCTACTGTCTTAATCAGATCTTCTGATTTCTTCCAACAACCCCATCTTGATCCAGGGCCCTTATAGTGTATTTTAATTAAGGTAGAGTTAAGTTAGAAATAAGCTAGATTAAGTTCTTTTGTTTGTCGGCACTTGGGACATGTTTGGTATTATTGTCAGTTTTGGTCCCAGATATTTGTATATTCATAGGTGTAAGTTTTGTACATTATTTCTTTGGAAAGAATTGTTATTAATTGTAAATATTAAAATTTTAATTTTTATCAATGCTGTGAACAAAGAATTGATTCCAAGGAATTGTCCTTGAATCAATTCTTTGTTCTCAGCCACACTAGTTATGATTCATCTATCAGAGACTTCACTATACCAGTACATTTGTCATCTTTTATAAACACAGGAATAGTTAGTATTACTATATCTTGATTAATAGAAACCTAGTTGTATGTATGGATTAGTTTTTCTTATCTAAAGCATTGTTAAAATACATGTGTGCTCCCAGACTATTTTCCACATTTATCTCAAATAATTTTCTCCCAAATCTCTATATCTCAAATTATGGACTGAAGTGTCAATTACAAATTCAAAACTCAGTGAGTACATTCTGATAGCATGAAATGTAGTTGAGAATGTTATTATATTGCAAGAGTTAAACAACTCTTGCAATATAATAACATAGTTGCAATTAATGCTGCTTTTTTCTGTTTGGCTTGCATCTTATTGGTTGAAGAAAGTTTGGCATCAGAAACTATTGACAAACTATTTCTGTTACGGTTTACAGAATCACTACATTTAAACAAAAAAATATACTAATCATAATTTCAAAATTAAAATATTTTGAATTCTGAATGAATGTTAGAACATCAATAACACAAGGCCAAAAGACACAAACTGAATGAACACAAATAATGAAGTTAAGATTGAAATGGTTAATATCCATTTTTCAATGGCCAAATTCAGATTTTTGACCCTTTACTATATATAATCATCACAAATATATAAATTCAATAAATAGCTATTTTTCATCTTAAATTGTGGTGAATGTAAATGTGTACACATACACTTCGTACATATTAATATAATATAAAATGCAATCAGTAATATAAAAACAGAGTGAATATGACCAAGATAATGTGAATAGGAACAAAAAGAACTAAATTATTTTATCAAATGCTAAAAATGAAAAGAGAATTTACTTAGTAACAGATTCAAATTGCCGATCTCAAAGTAACCAGCTTACGGCTTAATTCTCTTTACTAATTCAAAAACAGATATTGAAATTTCAGTTACTATTTCAAATTAACAAACAAAATTATTAATTATACTATTCATACATTCCATGTATACATGAAATTATTCATTATTTAACTCATTATTCATAACTTTACAAACTACAAAACTCTTAAATTTAAAATATAATTAAATCTCCTTTTCTGATTACTTGTTGTAATTAATGAATAATTTTAGACATGATAATCTATTATATTTTAAATATAAGAATTACAAGTTTTGAATCTTCCACCCCTTCGTTCCCGCAATCGAACTCAGTTCGATCAGTTTACATAGCGTTACACAGAAAACGGTGTTTTAGACCCTCGGAGAAAAAAAATGGCGAAAAAAAAATTTTTTTTTGAATTTTCGGATGTTTTTTGTCCCCAAATTTTTTGAAAAATTTTTTTCCGCGCGAAAAAATTTTATTGCAATTTTAATTAACCCTTAATGATGTGCGATTAACGCTTAATTGTTTTTTTATGGGATTTTTTTATGGAACTTTATTCATCCTTCTAAAGTTCTAGTGCGCCGATTTTACTTCGGTAAAGTTATTTAAAGCTATTTTCTGATGTAAAAAACAACATCCAATAGTTTTTTAATTTTTTTAATTAATAGATTTTTTTATAATTACGTTTAATTAAGTCGGGGGGTCGGAAATTTCAATTAAAATCGTAATTTTAAAAAAATATTTTGAAATATCCCGCCATCTAGTATTCACCCTACTTTTTATCCTTTCCTCCCGAGAGTTTCATGAGAATGTCCCGCGAAAGACGACACCAGCTGTTCTCAAGGTCATCCAGCTGTGTAAACAATGACTCATCGGTGTCAAGTTTCGCGCTAAGGCGAGAAAAAGGAAATTGTACTTTGAAGTGTTTTCTTCAAAATTAACACATTTCTTTCGTTTTTTTTCGTTTTTAATATTTTTAATGTAATTAAACATAATTAATTAAAAAAATTTAAAAAAATAACGCAGCGAAAGGGGTTAAATATGAAATTTTTATAACATCTATAATAATGAAAATAAGAATAACTTACAACTATCTGATTTTAAAGGAATAGTTTCATATTTCCCAACAGGTGGCCAATTGTTGCCAATAGAAAGATCAACTTTTTCATAGCGATGAATGGGACCTTTCATTTTTTTGAGTGCAGGAACAACATGTTCAAACAAGAATTTTTGAACAAAATATACCTAAAAATAAACACAACTTTTAACTTGTAAAAATATAAACAATAAATTAAAATTTATTTTGTATACTAGTACATTTTATATATTAACAGGACTTATTATACCTGTATAATAAGTCCTGTGAACTAAATAAAAAACATTATTTTTTATCTGTAAGACTAAATATCTGCATCCATATTTTCCAGTATAATAAGTCCTGTTAATATATAAAAAGTACTAGTATACAAAATAAATTTTAAATTACGATAGACAGGACACAAAGGCATAAAAATGATGTCTAATTCTCTTGATAATATATAATCAAAATATATGCAATTATTATTTAGAATTAAATAATGATAAAGAAATTAATATAATTTGAGAATTAATAATCTATATATAAATCCTGCTTTTATAAAATTATGTTAATGGTTAACAATTGAAATGTTATTTTTTAAAATGATTAGGAAATTTATGATTAACATATAAATAACAGTGATGTAGCGAACATAACTGGCGCACGGGGCACGATACTTTATTGGCACCCCTTCTCCCCTCCAGAAACACATACAGTAATATAATATATAGAATTTACTTGTAATAAGAATATAATACAAATAATAATATTTTAAGGTAGGTACTACATTCTATCTATAATATATTACGAATAGTTACTATTACCTTTATGCCCCAGGTGCCCCTCTGTGAGTGGTGCCCGGGGCATGATAGACCCCTATGTTACGCTACTATAAATATAATTATTTAGAAATTGCAACAGATTTATTAATTTACTATAATTTTATGCAGATAATCTGCTTGTTATTTGTGTTTGAAAAGCAATTTGAAAGCAGGTGAAGCTGATGTGAGGACAGATTATATGCTAATTTTAAACTTTAATTATGCACTTATCAAACACCTTTTCCTTCTTTCTAAAGTTATTAACAGCATTTTTAAAAATGTGAAAATAGCCTTTCTGCATCACATACATATTCATCTATCATCACAATTTTTTTTAAAGCTACCAAAGACTGGAGGTGTTGTACATGTATACCTTACCTTCTAGTTTTCTCCCATTTATTTTCTGTATGTTCAATCCATATTTTACTTAATATTATCAGAAATTCCTATTTGAATTTGTATCTTAAATGCTGATAAATTTCTAGCAATTACTCCAATTACTCCTGTCTATATAATGATGTTACTTCAGAGAACTTTGACAATTAAGACACAAGATGCAATAATTATCATTCTAATAAGCTACAAACTTATTTCTTTTCTTATTTTTATACAGTAAATTTTGATTATTTAAACAATTATATGCATTTAATAAGATAGACCTAGTTTGACTGTGCAATGTTTCTGCTTTGTTTTCAACAGCATTTACTTGCTGCCATTTTCCTAACAAAAGTCAAATTGTCATGACAATTTTGGTTTATTTGCTTTGTTTTTTAAACTCAATAGTTTAGAAACGATCCTAATACTAATATAGTATCAAAAAATTCCTAATTAACCGTAACAATGGCAAACAGAAAAACCATCAATATTACATATAGGAACAAAGTACTTCATTCATATAATGTTTCCGAGTACAACAGTATTTTAAAACAATGAACAATAAAATATTTTGTTCATATAAGCAATGTTAATAGTTTTTTAATTGTTATTTATGTAAACAATAATAAAAGACAAACAACAGCAGCATTATCCTAATTTTTTCAAAAATTACCAACTTATATACAGTAGTAAAACTTATATAAACCAAAATCACATGGTATAAAATTATTTTAGTATTATTTTAGTAAATCATTTTGACAAATTTTAGTATATATTTTTTAAATCTTTAAACTATACCAGATAAATGTCATACAGTTAATAGTTTTTTTACAGTAAAATCACTTTTACACATGTAAAAAAGTTTTATCACTATGCTCAATCTAAAGTGATTTCAACTGAATATGGGAGTATTTGAATACAAGAATTGAGACCTATTTAATTGCAAAAAGTTCTTGTTATTCTCAGTACTTTTAATTGTGATTGTTGATTTATTTCCAATCAATAATTAACTATTGATTGCTGTAATAAACATATTTCTCTTAGCAACTAAAAAGAATAGTATTGTGAGAAGCTGATATTAAGTTAATTAAATAATTTAATTACTTAAAGTAATATTCCAGTGCAATACCCCCCTCTCCGGCAGCACCAGATCCAATAGGTGCGAGGCCCAATTGAATTTTTTTTTTTGCGGGGCCCCTCAAACTTTAAATAACAAAATTAATTAACTGTTAATTTACATACTGAAATATATTGTTTTATTTTTAATAATAATATACCTAGATATTTATTTTTGTAACGTACTATTTTTAAATATATAAATTTTGACATGATGCGGGGCCCCTTCAAGCGCGGGGCCCAATTGGCACCAATCGCTCCAATCGCCTAAAATCCGGCCCTGCTCTCCAGAAAAAGAGGCAAAAAAAAAGTCACCGAGAAAAATAAGACCAACCCGGACAAAACCCACACACATCCTATTTCCTGTGATTTCTTGATAGATAAAACAGTTTAAATATCAACAATTATTACTAAGGTCACAAGACAAATCCTGACCTTAGTCACCTCCAGCTATTAATTCAGTTTGTGTGTCAGCTGTTATCAATTTTATGAGGTGGAACAAGTAACAATACTGGATAGAAAGAGGTCATAAATTTGACGAAACGTTTGATCTCTGACAATTAATGTAAACAAACTCTAGACACAGATCGAACTTGGAACAGGTTATATCATAGTCAGCTCCTCTGAAAATGGGTATAAAAAGAGTTGGACACAGTCCTCTGGACGGACATCAACAGTGGACACAGGACCCATCCAGCATAATCTACAACGGTCACCTCCAGCTTGAAGACAGATCTTCGTGCCACCCCTACTGACTGCTGATCCTGGAGCATTTCGCCAATGTTCTATACAATGGGAACCATCGGTCTAAGAGGTATATTATATGTAGATTATGTAACTCTCTCTCCCTCGGTTAAGTAGTTCTTTAGTTCTATAAGTAACTGTAATGCATCCTTTGTATTTAACCTTAAAGCTAAATACATAAGGTTTCTAACTGTTATATTAAATGTGTTGTTGTGTTATGTTGAACCTGTCCGTTACTGAGAAACGGCCAGCACCTATTGACTTACTCATGACCTCCCCACTCCACTACTTGCCCTCCAAAAGCCATCTCCTGACAAGGCAGCCGATAAGTGGGGTCGAGCTTGCAGTTTAGCTCCCTCGGTTCTCACAGTATACTTATGTTAACTTTCGGTACATAACACCATGTTTTGTGTTAGTCCTTTGTTTTGTATAACACAGATTCACATAACACAGCATGTGAAGATCCTAAAATCGCGCCAGGAATTCGATTGTTTACAAGATTGCTACATCGGGAAATTTCGGAAAGTCAATCGGAGCGAGAACGCGCATCGGGCTATAAACCGGACCGATGTAAAGCATTTCTTCTAAAACAAACACAACACGGTAATAAACGACGAAGGGGATGTCGCGGTGCTCGTATACAAGAGTCGAGATGTAAACAATTAACAAAAAGGGGAGAATGAAGAGAGACAGATGGTCAAGGACACCTGTTAGACCATATGAGCCCGGGATCGTCTCAAAAGGGGGGCAGCCACAGAATGTTTGGCTGATCGGTTCAGCCAGATGTCCGCGAGAGGGGGGCAAACAGTGTAAATTATGTGAGTAGCTGTCAACGCCTGGGCGCCATCCCCGGCCAAACTTGGTTTTCGTCTTGCTTAGAAACAGTAGACTGACCAATCGAGAAGAGGAAAAAGGGACCTAAGACCAATCAAGAGGGGAAGATTCGAGGGAAAATCGTATAAAAACCCCCGAATCAAGGTCAGAAGGGGAGACAACGGAGCTTTCTACCAGGAAGTGGACGACGGGACTCCAACCAGCCACCTACTCCTTCGCCGACGTCCGTCACCGACCCCTCGGACTCTTCTACCCGACTGCCCCGGGGCTTCAACAACGACACGACAGAACTCCCCGATCGCCGTCATCCGGAGCTCCTTCTGCCGCAGACGATCTAGATCGCAACTCGTATTGTACTTTGTAAGTTTGTTTTGATGTTAAAATAAACGGTAATTGTAAGACACTTGTCATCTTTGCCTCTGCCGCCACCACCCACATACGATCGGTCCCTGGGTTTTTCCTGACGTGCAATTAACTAATTGCCCCCATATGTCGGCAACTTACAAGCACTTTTTTTGGAATGTAACTACTGTGTTATACGAGTGAAACCTGTATTTTGATTAATATCATGCAATATTTTAATTCAAAATAGAAATTAATTAAAATTATATGCATATTTGATAAATTATTTCCTGTAAAATTTTGAAAAATAATTTATAGAAAAAGTGTAATGTTTAAAAATGCTTACTATTTTTAGAAAAATATCAAAATGTAATAATTGAATATTCTTAGTTTTACTTTAATAAAAGAAAAATTCAATAGTATGGATTTAATAATTACCTCCCAAATGTATGAGATTACAAAATTTCCAAGGCAAATGGCATAAATAGTAAGATGATAATCTAATGTTGGTGCTCTTTTAAACTGCAAATATAAAATTTATATTAATAAAACATTAGCATCTTCAAAAGTAAATTTGAAACACTTGTTACATTGAACGAGTAATTGCTTTTTTTTAAATCAAGAAACCATTTAAAAGAAAAATATTTTTCACTTTCTAAGACTTTAGGTTTAATTAATATCGTTAGAAATTTAATATAATGTAGTTTTAAAAAGATTTAGTTATATTTATTAATTAATACTTCAATACCATTTTCATAAAATCATAATGTTTATTTCAAAATATTTTTTATTCAGGCTTACATATATTCATCATTCAGTTCAATTATGGTATTGTGGTCTGAAGATCATGTGTTCTGTTGCCTAACTGGCTCGTAACCAACCCCTTGGATGGTTCATGGTGTAAAAGAGGGACAAGCCCTCATAGCGTAAAAGCTTCCTGTTGTAAAAGTTAATGGGAGGAGGGGAGATATGTGGTCCAAAGATCACGTGTTCTATTGCATGATTCTTGGGTGGGCCGCAGGGTAAAGAAAGGATGGGCCGTGTTTTCGAAAGAAAAATGAGAGAGAGAGAGAGAGAGATCGCGCACGCTCAACGGAAGAAGAGAGACCCCCCCTTTTTTTTCAGAAGAAAGAAGGGAGAGAGGACATGTAGACGATAGAGTCGTGAGATTGTTTTTTTGTGTGTGTTGTTTCTTTTGTTTTAGTGTCTGTTATAGCGAAGGGACAGAGTAGTGATTGGAAGGACTAAAATAAACTTTAAGTTCCTTGCATTGGAGTCATAGAGTGTGTGATTTATTTCTTTGAAGTTCCTTTTTGTTTTGTTCCTGCACGGGGAATACTCTAAAGATCGAGTACTTCCCCACAGTATTCAATTTAGAGATCAATGTTTAAATAAAAATACAAGATAAAAATTTATTATTATTTAACTTGTACAATAAAACAGAATATCAAATTTTTACCATAATTTATATATTTTTTTATTCTGTATATAAATGATATAAATAAAATCCAAATCAATTAGCTCTTTAAATTAAAGAAGTCCTTGGATAATAACAAGAACTTTTTTTCAGATTAAATCTCATCCTTAGAATCAGTCTTAAAGAATTGAACAACACTAGCAATTTTTAAAATGTTGGTTGAAATACTTTGATATTTTCATTTGAAGATGGAATTTAATCTCAAAGACATTTGACCTATTGTTTTCCAAGACCTTCTAAAATTTAAGGAGCCATCATTAAGGGTTTACATTATAAAAAAGTGTGGTTTACTGCCTTAGTTTTAGTGACAATCCCCACATCCAGTCTAAGTTGAGTAATGTCAAAAAAAGGAAACCTCAGGGGATATGAGGGTAAACAGAAGTGTGTGGGACATGGAGAAAAGTAGGTCAAGTAAGGGAAAAGCACAGGGAGTGTGGAACAATGGAGCTATGGACAGGGGTAACTGAGAAGACTTTGGGGATTTGAATAACAAGTGTGAAGGGATTTCCAAAGTTTCCCAGAAATTATAATCATGAACATTAGTGTAAGAGTGACTATTTTTATGATTTTTGTGCCTGTTACTAACTGTGTTTAAACTCTGGACATTAAAGTTAATGTATAACTTATTATCTTTGTTTTATTGAGCCGATCTACTCTAACAAGTGTGACTGGCTTTTACACCTATCACTCAGTTCCACTGTCCTGTCCTTAGCTGTAATTATTGCTGCCTATGCTTATATTTCTTTATTTACTTATTTATAATGGATTCGTTTGTTTCTCCCCACACAAGAATGATATCTTATACATAGTGTACAATAGACTAAACCAGCAATTTTCAACCAGTCTGAGACAAAAATTTTTAAAGATTATTAAATAAAGAATCCCAAAGAATAATAAGTGTACATGTCAACATTAAAACTTCTTTAAATTGATTATACGAGTTTTTCATTGTTATAATAAATACACATGTATATAGAGTCAGTGCCGTAACTAGGATTTTGGACGCCTATGGCCAAGAATAAAGATGGCGCCTTTTCAATTTTTGTTATTAAATAAAAATAAAAATAGTGGTTTATTTTTGAAATATATGTTCGTAGAAATTACAGATCATAAATACTATATAAATATAAATATAGAAGTTTTGTGTGTTATTAATTTCGAATACATGTTATTCCGAAACCTTCTCATTGGTGCCTTTATTAAATCAGCGCCTATGATGGGGGCCACATTGACCATACCCTAGTTACGGCTCTGTATAGAGTAATAAAAATATATATTCATAAGCAAAATTATATGTGCATAAAACAGAGTTATTTCATTTAAAATGAAATTTTCTTTAAATTAAACATGTATCTATGATTGTCCATATTTAGTTCAAATTATTAAATATTTTAACTTAGAAATAGCAGAACATTGGGCAAGTTTGTAAAGGCAATTATCATGCCACTTTTAAATGCAAATTAAGGCTTAATGTTAATTGCTTCTCTTATTTAAATGAAAATTATTAATTTAAATAACTATTGTTGAAATCTGCTGCTATTTTAAGGAACAACAATACTGTTTTATTTAATTCACAAAAAATATAGACAAAAAGAATTAGGTTAAGTGGCAAGTAATATGGCAATAGAATGTTTACAAACACAACTTTAATTCATGTGTTTTTCCTGTGGAAATTTAATTAAAGATTCAAGTGTTCCGTGAGATAAAAAAGGTTGAAAAACACTGGACTAAGCAGTAACAAAACAAAAATGTCAATACTTATCTTACTAGCCAGATAATATTATATAATGAAAAAACAGATTATATATTTATAAATTATTTTTAAAAATTAAGTATTATCACTATAACAATCCATTACTTAACTTTGAGTATATACTTACTTGAATTTTATAATAAATTATAAACTTTTAATATTAATTAAAGAATACTTAACAAAAAAGCAATTTATATAATATGTATTTCAATATTCATAAAAAGAGTCTTTCTAACTAAACTGTGTAATAGGTAATGATATATATTTTAGTGTTGTCACTAAAACATAATCAACATCAATGAAACTAAAACTTCAAATCATCAATTATTACTGTATAACTGTTTAATCATAGTGTTATAACAAATTTCTTTGTATGTAGTATAATCTAATAAAACGAGAGTCTAGTTGCATTTTATCTTCCACATGTTGTTTTCTTCTAAAAAATCAAAATAAAATACTAATTTTATAAAGATTTTACAGAATGACTGCTTGATAACAATAGTATTATTTTGCCTTATCATTCAACATGATAGAAGTACTGAAATCAGCCAAAGGAATCCATCATATAATGTTGTATCTAATTCATCAATGTATCAGTTACAACAGCAATTAAAAATCAAAATTAAAATTAAAAACAACTTACTTCCCTAATTTAGTTTAAACTTATTTAAATTAGTATGTATTTAACAACCTTGTTCTATCAGCAGTTTATTCTGTTTTGAATTTAAACATTATCTTAAATGTCAAATTAAGTAAATAAAAGTAAATGCTTACTCATAACAATATAGATACAAAACTATTTTGTATTTATTTAACATATACAGCAACTCTGGAAAAGCTTGAGTAAGTCTATATGGGAGTCCATATAAACTTATTCACTCAAGCTTCTCCAGAGTTCTCATTTTTATCATCATAGAGTTTTGGGTTCCTAAAGCCTAATGAATGTGTGATTTCTTATTTTGCTTGTTAATGTCCTTGAAGATGAAAACCTGAAAGCACTAGAATTAGAATGTGAACTCTAAAAAAACACAGACAGAAAATTAATTCAAAACAATGTTTTTAAGTTTCTTAAATATATAATTCACTCAAAAACAACATTTCAAGATCCTTTGGATTTACTTTGAAATTACTTTCAAAAAATTCCATTCAATGGAGAAAAAAACCTTTATTCTTAATTTGACAAAATTCTACTGTAAATTTTATCATTTTGTAAAAAGATTATACAAAATATTTTACTTACATTCATATATTTCATAGTGAATTGATCTGGATAGATAATTAAATAAGAAGAGAGAGCAAATTCAAGTATTATAATACTTAAATATATTTCTGTAAAAAATAATTTTTTATATTAATTATATACACAATTATTCTTAATATATGATATGATATAATATTATTACAAATAACCTATATTCAGGGTTCCTACTCAAATTTTTGTTTTGAATTCCCTGATTTTCCCTGACCAACTTTGTCCAAATTCCCTGACCCTCACATTTCTTACAGTGTGGAATATCGACATAATAAAACAGCATTTTATTTACTGCGAACATCGAAGTATATCTATCCCTCTTTTTGCCTAGTTGTATGTTTCAAAGACTGCCACATTAAAAAAATACAGTATGCATACATCCTGTAGAAAAATGTATGATAGAATCCACAACTTCAATGTAATGAAAAAATAAGCAATTTACAAATGAAACATGAGCTTTTTATTTTATCATCATTTATCATTATTATTTGTATGTAAATCTAGTAAATACAAGATAGCATAAAATCAACAAACAGTATTCTTTGATATACAAATAGTACTGTACTATGCTTAAAATGAACTCTTGACTTAGAAACACATAATTTTAAAATCTTTCAACAAAAAGAGTCACATTTTTTAAACAGCAACATAATTTTAACAAAAAGTTAAATTTAAAAATTTTCAAATAAAGCATTTTTTCCCTCATAAAAAAATCGATCATGTAAAAAAAGAAATAGTTTTCTTTTGTCAACCACATTATTTCAAAATGGCATAAAAATAGATTGTATATAAAGAGGGATAGGTGTAAGTTTTTACTATAGCTTCTCTAACAAATCCACTAAATCTAGCAAAAAATTAGCTGAATTGGCAACTCATTAAAAGAAAAAAAATGTTTCGTTGCCGCCATTTTGATTTTGGTTTCAGTGTAAAGGCCAGAGTTTTAATAATTATTTTTAATAATTTTTATTTATTTATTTAATTTCGCATTAAATTTTGTCTTTGCATAAAATTTTCTTAAGAACGCAGACAAAATTTATCTATTTTAACCCTTAATCACAAATCTTATAATTATTGCAAATCATATCACAAACCATCTTTCTCACTTTTATAGCAAATTTTAATAAATGAACTAATGTTTTCAGCAATCTTAAATAGCCTTCCTCAGGTTTAACATAATTTCAAACGTCAATTAGAACATAAGATTTGAAACTTCGCGTTTTGCTTGTGAGATATGACGACTCTTTCGCTTTGGGAAAATAAAGGGGATAAAGTTAATTCTCCCAATGTCAGGAAAGTCCAGGGACTAATAAGTATGTGGGAAACATGGTACAGACGGACAAAGACACCTCTTTACCATTTAACCTGTTTACTGTAAAAATATGCTTACAATATAGGTAAAGTTGTCTTCGTTTCTCATCTTAAGTTCATAGTGGCAGTAGTGGAATCTGGAGCAATGTTCAGTGAACAGTCCGGAAAGGAAAATTCATTTGATTTCTGTTTGATGTCTAGCACTAACGTAAATCTCTCGTGTTTTTCCTGAGTTAGAAAAGTCCTCCTTTTGAAAGGCAACTGTTAATTTGTGGAAGGAAAAGGTAGCAGCAGCAGAGAAATAGTGGAGATAAAGTGGGGGGAAAAGGCAAATGACTGGAGGTGATTGGTAGCAATGGCTATGGAAGAGATGACTCTCGACAGCCTCATGTCTTTGAGACATCAGCTTTTATCACCTTCCTGTCCCTCGATCGTTCCCTGGATTGGTTTCGGACCGTCACCCACACTTTATGATGGGGATCTAATGGATTCTCCGATTTACTTACATCAATCGAAGAATTGGAGTTCACAGACATACTCATTGTCTTTTCAAACAATGGAAAATCCAACTCCAATCCAAATGATCGATCTTGAGAGCTGCACTGTCTTGACTATTTCTCAAGTTTCTATAAAAAAATTTTTATTCATTCCTTTTTTTTCATCTAATAATTTAATTTTTTTACGTTTTTCTATTTTAGTGAGACTTGTATTCCTATGACGTCATAGTATTACGAAAATTAGGATTCTTAAAATGTATAGAATTTAAATAAAATAAAATAAATACACTCAAACCTATTTTTGTGTTGTGGATAGGGACCACATAAAAGAAAATGCAAAAAATAAAAAAACGCAGGAAACTTTACAAGTAGCTATTAAAAATAGTTTTAGCAACACAATTAAAAAGTACTTTTTTTATGCGGTGAATAGGGACCGCATAAAAAAAGTCTCACATAGAAAATAACTCAAAATCGTAGGAAATAACTAGGAATTACTTTTTTAACTCCTTGGGCCTTTTTCTGCAATCCCTAATGGGAAAAAAATCCTCTAAAAATTTTATTTTTTATATTAATTATTTCCACTTAAATACGAATCTAACATTAAAAAAATTTGACGGGAAATAATTCCTGCCAAATAAACACCCTCCAAAAAGTGGTTTTACAGAAAAACTATATAAAAAGTTAAAAGTAATCGTTAAAAAATACTTCTATTTGATAAATATAGCTGCAGGAAGTGTTATTCTTTCATTTAACAAGGCATGAAATTTCACATCTGCAGTCTACATTTAACACAATATTTCTGATTTTTATGCTATTAAAATACCAGGGGACCGAAAAAAAGGTAAGAGAAAAAATTTTACTGAATAAAAAATGAAAAAACTTGCTGATGTCATAGAAAACATCCAATAGAGTTTTAAAAAATTTTACAGAAGTCAATTATGTTCCAATTTGATTGAAATTTTCATATACCGCACAAAAACAGGTTTGAGTGTACAGAAATAAACATCAAACGAAATTACAATTATATGTTAATAAAATATAGAAGTTCAGCGCATAGAATCGTAACTACAAATCTTTTTCTTTTGCAACATAACTATAAAAATTGTTTTGTTGTTGTTTGGCACAAAAGATAATCAAATTTATTTTAATTTTTTAGTAATTTAATTAATTTTTTAAAAATTTACCAGCTTATAAGCAAGTTAACATTGGTTAAACTATCGGATTACCTAGTTGATTTTCAAAACGATAACTACAGTATATCTATTACAAGTATGATGAATAAATTTTCCAAAATCAGTGGATATTTGTTACCCAACATCATTTCTGTTAAACTAATTATTAAACTATATATCGAAGTTGCGGGAATTAACGGGAGAGGGGGGAAAAATATGCTTGCAGTACAGTTTTTTCAAGGAAAGTCATAACAACAAATGTAAAATACTACTAGTCGACATCAGCATTTTACTGTAAATGTTGGGTAGCTATGTATGATTTTTTATGTTGTATAGTAATGTTTTAAACGTAAAAAACGATTAAATTATGGATTTTTACTGATCTATTTAGCTATTTTGAAGTGACCAATCTAATAAATTACAATTCAAGTTTTAAAAGTTTGTAAACTAATTTTTAATTAGTTATTTTTTTATTCTAATTAACAAATTCATCTTTTTATAATCGCTGAATTATTAAAATTAAAAATTAAACACTATTACATAATAGTAGTTTATCCTGTTATTAATCCACAACTGTAAAATTATATGGCAGGGGTGGACAAACAAGAGTTCAGTGGGAGCGACAATGTAGGTTTTGCAAAATGCATGGGAGCTGCAGTTCTGTACTGTCGTGGTGGATAGTATGGTAAGGTGTGCGATTTTATTATATAATATAAAACAAATATTGAATTTTTTAAATAAACATCTTTTCACAAAATTATAAAAATAAAATTGTAAAAATATTAATAAAAAACAAAAATTAACACTTTCAGCAAGAGCCGCACGTAACTCAAAAAGAGCCGCATTTGCCCATGCCTGTATATGGCTTCAGAATGGTGAAAAGAGCCATTTCAGATTCAAAACGGATTCTGGTCTATTTTCTTATTAAAGATTGCAGCATTACTTCTTGCCGCCTGCAGATGGCTATGCTTGGTCAGCCATATTCAGCAAACGAAATCAACAAGGCAGTTAAGGAGACAAATTCCCTGACTTTTTGACAGTTTTCGACAAATTCCCTGACTTTCCATGACTTTCCAGGTGCATAGGAACCCTGTATATTTATAAATATACATGTAATATTAATGAATATGTAAATATTATTCTTCAAATTAAAAAATATTTCATAACAAATATCTATAAAATTATACTTTACAATCACTAACATTTATTTGAAGTCATCTCAAATATTATAAAGATTGAATAAACTAGAATATGTAACATCAATATTACAAATTAATATCATAAGAAGCACACAATGAAGTAAAATAAGCAGCTGAAACTTGAAACTGATACCCTGCATTTCTAAACTGAATGTATTATTTAAAGTGCTTTAAACGAGACTGAACTGCATTGGAACAGTTTTGGAACAGTTTATTGAGATTTCTCCAACAGATCACATTCAAAACTAAACTTCTTAAAAATCTTGGAGATGTTAGTGACAAACATGGTGAATGGTTTCATCAAGCTATTTCAACCATAGAAAAGAGATATCAAGGTTGAATGGTTGCTTTTTGAAAAATGGCAGATTTGTACAGTAATTACCATAAATGAAAATTGTTGAAAAGACTATATTTTTTTTATATATGGCTAGATATAGTTATATATAAATTGACAAATTATTAATAAAGTTATAATATTTTTTAATGCCAATTACTTTTAAAACATACTATATATTATTAAAAGTAAAATAATTTTAAAAATTAATATAACATACCAACATACCAATATATCTGATTAAACAGAAAGTTCTCACACTTTTGGACACATTTTATTTAGCCAAGAAAATTTTATGTACAGAATTGACTTCAATCATCAATGTAATCACTGTTGTTGTTGACCACTTCCTGCCAATGCTTATGCAAGGAATGGATGCCATGTTGATAAAACTCTGGCAGCTGCTACTTGAAGAAGTTGGTCAGACTGGCCTCCAAGTTGGCTTCATTGTTGAACTCCTTGCCAGCCAGGTGATGGTTGAACATGGCAAATAGGTGGTAATTTGGAGGTGCAATGTCAGAGCTATATGGTGGGTGGGGGCAAGACCTCCCAGTTCAGGTCCAGTAGCTTCTGCCTAGCTGTATGTGGCTGTGCATTGTCATGCAGCAGGATGGCGTTCTGGTGTTCCGGGTGGGTCTCTGCCATTTTCTGCTGCAGACGTAGAGTTGTTTGCAGTAGAAAGTTGCATTGTATTTTGTGGCAGCAACTCGAACATGATGATTCCTTTAGAATCCCAGAAGACAGAGAGCATGATCTTCTTGGGTTAGGGATCTCCACTTTTGAAGCATTCGTACCAATCGTATGCAGTGTCTGGGCCTAACGCAGCATTGATGTCAATGATAGAATTGGCTGCTTTTTTGTTGAAACAATAGTTGTTGTAACGGTCGGGTGTAACTTGATCTGAGTGTCAGGTCAGGGGTGAAAATTCCTACATACTTTCGTGGTCGGGGAGCTGAGTTCTTGTGCAGTCGTCACCCCAGTCAGTTGTATCCGAGAGTGAATAAAGTTAATTGTTAATTAACTATGTGTTTTATGTGAAACAGTGTCGAAAACAAACTCGATATAAAATTGGCGACGAGGAATAATATACAGACTTGCCAGCAGAAATTACAATTCGATATAAAAAGCCAGAAATGTCGTTCCCAGGAACATCAACCAGTGGAGTTCGTTTCGAACCATTCAAGATGGACAGCCAGTGGAAAACTTACAAGGACCGCTTTAATTTTTGCTTGAAGGCAAACCAGATTGAAAATGACCAAGATAAGTGTGCTTTATTTTTTACTGTATGCGGTGAAACTTTATATGAACTTGTAGTCACACTCATAGCGCCGAAAGAAACGACACAAGTTAACTTCAATGAAGTAATTACTGCTCTTGATAGCCATTTTAACCCGAAACCTAGTGAAATTGTCGAATCGTTCAAATTTAACCAGAGGTCGCAAAAACCGGGAGAGAGTATCAACGACTATGTCGCGGAACTACGGAAAATTGCAATGAATTGCAACTTCGGCGCCTCACTAGAGCGTATGTTAAGAGATAGGCTAGTGGCAGGTTTAAGGGATAAAGGAATACAACACGTGTTATTGGCGAAAACGGACACTACTTATAAGGCCATTTTGGATGCAGCATTGGCAGCAGAGGCAGCGTCTAACGATGTTAGCCAGCTTGGGTCAGACGGAAACAACACCCAAGTGTATAACTTAAAGGCGGACTACAAGAGAAAGAATCAGCCGGCCATATTACGCTGTTTTCGATGCACCGGAAGTCATAACCCGAATAATTGCCGATTTGCTCAGGTAATCTGTAACTTCTGCAGAAACAAGGGACACATAGAAAAGGCGTGTATCACGAAACAAAAGAGTGGACAAAGAAAATTTGCAAACCAGGGAAGAAACCAAATTGGGGCACCACGGAAAGAGATATCCAGCCAGAGAGCCAAAGTACACCGAATTGAGGAACATAAAAATTTGATGTCTAACCAGGTCGAGGAATATACATCTCTATTCAAAATACAGGGAAGTAAGATACCACCCTTAAAAATCTTACTCAAGATTGAAAATATACCAATCCTGATGGAAATTGATTCAGGGGCTGGGTACACTGTAGTGAGCGAACAGACCTTAAAAGAAATCAAAATCCAGCGAGACAAGTTAGAGCCGGAAGAAGTCAAATTACAGACATGGACTGATCAGAATCTGGAGGTAGTGGGTACTACAATGGTGAGGGTACAATTTAAAGGAAAAATTAGGAATCTGCCATTGTTAGTAATTAAAGGAAATGGACCAGGACTTATTGGAAGAAATTGGTTTGAACCATTAGGAATCAGAATAGAGGGACTTTATCACCAACATGATGCAGACGATCTGATACAAGAATTCCAGCATTTATTCAATAATTCAGAAATGGGTCTATTTAGAGGCGAGGCAGTCAGTTTAGCGATAAATAAAGAAGCTAAGCCTATTTTTATGCGGGCAAGACAGGTTCCTTTTGCATTGAGAACAAAGGTAGAACAAGAGTTGAATCGACTTCATCAGTTAGGAGTTATAGAACCAGTTAGAACTTCTAAGTGGGCCACTCCTGTGGTACCCGTTGCAAAACCAGATGGAAGTGTACGTTTATGTGGAGATTACCGCTGCACTGTAAACAGAGAGGCAATAAAAGTAGATGTATACCCATTGCCGGCCATTAACGATATACTTGCTTCACTATCTGGTGGAAAGGTATTTGCCAAGCTTGATTTCAAGGAAGCGTACTTCCAATTTCCTGTGGACCAGGAGTCGTCTGAGATTCTGACTATCAACACATGCAAGGGGTTATACAGAATGAAAAGGTTACCATTTGGAGTGAGTAGTTGTCCAGCTATTTGCCAGAGAGAGATGGAAAAGATCGTAGGAGGTATTCCAGGGACAATTGTGATGATAGATGATATACTTGTCATGGGACTCAATGAAGAAGCCCTACATCAAAAGTTGAGGAAAATTCTTAACCGGATTTCAGAAGCTGGACTAAAACTAAACGAAAACAAATGCCTATTCAAGACTAACCAACTTAAATTTTTAGGATATTTGATAGATGCTCAGGGCGTTCGGCCCACACCGGAGAAAATTGCGGCGATCCAACAGGTTCCGGAACCGAAAAACAAACAAGAATTACAAGCATTTTTGGGATTTGTAAACTTCTATGATAGATTTTTGAAAGATAAAGCAACCGAAGCTGAACCCTTATATAGACTCCTTGATAAAAACAAACAATGGATCTGGAAAAAAGAACACAGCAAAGCATTCGTGAAAATAAAAAAGATGTTAACACCAGAAACATTATTAATCCATTATAATTTAAATAAACCAGTAGTGTTATCCTGTGATGCTTCACCATATGGAGTGGGAGCAGTCCTTTCACACATATTACCAGATGGATCCGAAGCTCCTATATACTTTGCATCGAGGACACTTCACCCAGCAGAAAGAAATTATTCACAATTCGAGAGAGAAGTATTAGCTATAATCTTTGGCATTACAAAATTTCATAATTACCTAGCTGCCCGAAATTTTACTATATATACGGATTGTAAGCCAGTTGTGGGCCTTCTGAACCCTGCTAAACCAATTCCTGATTTAATCTCACCCAGAATGATTCGTTGGTGTTTAAGATTAGCAGCATACTCATATAAGATTGAACATCGTCGGTCAGCAGAGATGACTAATGTCGATGCATTATCTCGTATACCAACTACTGTGGAAGACAAGACTATCCCTGAACCAGGAGAGATATTCCTTATATTTGAACAGCCAGAATTGCCCATCACATCTCAGGAAGTAAGCAGAGAAACAAACAAAGACTCAGTGTTAAAAAGAGTTGAACATGCAATCTTACACGGATGGCCACTGAGTAGTCCAGAAGAACTTATGCCTTTTTCTAGGCGAAAACTAGAACTTTCAATTCACCACGGTTGCATTTTATGGGGACAAAGAGTAGTTATCCCTAGAACCTTGCAACCACAGCTATTACACCTGTTACACTCCACACATGAGGGTATGTCTAGAATGAAAAGAACAGCCAGAAGCTATTTTTGGTGGCCTGAAATGGACTCCCAAATTGAAGAGACTGTATCGATGTGTAGAAAATGCCAAGAACAGAGGTCAAACCCAACCCCAGTTAAGGATACTCATTGGCCATCACCCTCGGGACCCTGGGACCGAGTACACATTGATCATGCAGGACCACACTATGGACATACATATTTTATTCTAGTGGATGCTTATTCGAAGTGGGTGGAGGTAGAAGAAGTACAAACGCAGTCAACCCAGGAAACCGTGAAATTATTGAGGAGAATATTTAGTACACATGGACTACCAAATACAATTGTATCAGACAATCACCAAAGCTTTAAATCCCATGAAATGGAAGAATTTATACGTAAAAATGGGATACAGCACATATTTACCCCTCCATATCATCCCTCTTCCAACGGACAAGTAGAGAGACAAGTGCAAACTATAAAGAGGAGAATTGAAAAATTACATCACAACCAAGAAAAAACTGAAGTGTTGCTCCCCAGACTTTTGTTTAGCTTACGCACAACACCTAGTAGTACTACAGGTAAAACGGCAGCAGAACTGTTGATGGGAAGAAGACTACGTACCATCTATGATCGACTAAATCCACACCTATATAAGGATAGAATAGAGGAAACAAGAATACGAGAATTCCAGATAGGAGACAACATCAATTACAGATGCTATAGAGACGCAAAGAAGTGGAAACCAGGTAAGGTGACAAAGAAGACCGGACCATATACATACATGATAGCTTCACCAGAAGGAACTATAGAAAGGAGACATATTGATCAACTGATAGCTCGAAGAGAACAACCACTCCAGAACAGGCAACATCCAGTTTCTCAGAATAACCAACATCCAGCTCCCCAGAATAATCAACATCAAGACAAAGGACCACCTGTTAGAAAGAGCTCTAGAACACGGACACTACCTGCACATCTCCGAGACTTCGTTTTAGAGGGGGAAGATCTGTTGTAACGGTCGGGTGTAACTTGATCTGAGTGTCAGGTCAGGGGTGAAAATTCCTACATACTTTCGTGGTCGGGGAGCTGAGTTCTTGTGCAGTCGTCACCCCAGTCAGTTGTATCCGAGAGTGAATAAAGTTAATTGTTAATTAACTATGTGTTTTATGTGAAACAGTGTCGAAAACAAACTCGATATAAAAATAGTCATAACCAAGGAGCAGGCAAACTTGCTCTTTGGTTAGTAGATGTTTGTTGGTCATGGTAAAGTAGAGTGAGAGGACTGGATTTGGTATTTTCTTATAGCACATACACCAACCTGTTTATATACTACCATGAAACATTCTAGAATGTTTCAGAAAAAAGTTATTCTAGAAAGTTCCAAAAAGTGCAAGAACTTTCTGTTCAATCAGATAATAATTTAACAATTAAACTTGAGTAAATTTTATTAATCAGACATATTAAGAATAAAGATGAAAATAAAAATTTTTACTGTTTGTATAAAAAGGTTTTCTATATGGAGGTCCTGAAGCAAATATAACAGCTGCAATAACATATGACATTGTATTGATGCTGATAATAGTTGTTCCTGAATATGCAGGTTCAGGATAATGAGCTTTAGTATGATTGAAATGAAATGATTCATACCTATATAAAAAGAACAAATTATTCATGATCAGTCTCAATTTTGGTTTAGCTTAATAAACTAACAGGCTATATTTGGTTTTAATATAACTATTAGGCTTGTATATTTAAATTATAAATTGTTTCTTAATAAATAAAAAGTTTAAGTACCATGGTTGGGCAAGACAATAATAATATCCAAATGTGTGTACTCCAATTTGAATAATAATAAATGATATCATAGAAAACTGAGGAAGAAAACTGAGCATTGTTCTTACAGGTAGCCGTTTCACAAGTCCAGTAAAAGGTTCAGTACCACCAACTAAAATAATAATTTTAAAAATAAATATGAAATTATTCTCTTATTTCTTTCATGATTTGTAAACCAAAAATCTTTTTGGTGCAATATGCTATACTGAATTTCAATTATCTACAATTGTAATGACTAAATTAACAATGCAAGTATTTGTATATAATTTATTCATACTATAGTTAGAATATGAATAAATTATATTACAAATACTTGCATAGAATATTACATCAAAAAGTTTTTCGTTTTACGAATTACAAAAGCAATAAGAAAATTAATTATACTCTGAATCCCAGTAAAATAATTAATATAAAATTATGTTTCAAATAATTATACATGATTGCTGTTTGTAATATTTGTGCATAAGCAGTATTATTTCACACAGTTCCATAATTTTCAATATATATATATGTTCTTTACATTAAGAAAAAAAAAATATTTTAATTATTATTATGTATTAAAAGTTGATGTTTTCTACAAGTCAATCTTAATAGAAATGTTAACTTCTTTTTGAGTAACTTTTTCACTAATCTCTAAAATTAAATATAAATTGTATTTTTTTAGGATATAAAATTTTCATATTTATGAGATTAATAAAAAAATTAATAGTGTTACAGGTCATTCTGTTATTTTTTTTATTGATTTTTATGAAGAATTTTTAAAACATATAATTATCTATAATCAAATGTGACAATTCACTTACATAAAATTGGTGGTAATAAGTTCATTACAATATCAATCATAACATAAGCTCCTTCTGATGGTTTTTGACCATCCTAAAAAAATAAATAAAAAATATCTTTTATATATCTTTTTAATCAAATTTAAATTCTAAGGAAAATAAATAATTATTAATCTATCATTTTTATGATTTGAAATGTCAAAAGTAGGATTGCCAGGCACTTTGGAATAAAATCCATGGCAAAATGAGTTATTTCCAAAAGATACTGGAACACTTCAATTCCAGGACATGTAGGATGTGTATTTTTGCTCTGCTAGTATTGTGTTTAAAGGTTTTGTTGTTTCTTTTAATGCTTTTTCCAGTTAAAGTTGTTATTAAAAGCATGTGTACTATCCATATATATAAAACTACTTGTCTGACTGACTGACTCATCATCGCCCAGAGCAAACTGCTGAACCTAAAGTGGTGAAATTTGGTACACAGTTAGGGTACACCATGGGAATGCATACTAAGAAGTGATTTTTCGAAATTCCCCTGCGGGGGGAGAGCATTAAGGTTCAACCGGAAGAACGGCTTCTACTGTACTATTTCAGAAGCGATTTTTTGTTTCTGATGGTAATAACTTAATTTCCAAATGTACAATATTTACATATTACAATTTTTTAACCAAATGTTCAAACTGTTTAAATTCAAATTTGTTATTACATATTTGTTCGATTATAGTGTACCATCTAACCCTTTTGCCCTTGGGTAAAATTATCTTTTCTACGAAAATAAGTAGAACAAAAGACGGTGTGGGGCCTGGGGTCAAACGGACAGAGAAAGAGTCACTTTTGGTGAGAACCTCGAAGAAGTAGAGAGGGAAAAAGAGTGCTCCAGACCTCGAGAAGGACAATCTGAGACTGAGAGGTGCCGAAGAAGTTAAAAAGAAAAAATAGACTATGGACAGAAAACCTTGAGAACAAACAACAAAATCAGGAATAGACGAAAGGTCTATGACAAGAAGAGGGTCACAAATAAAGGAGAGTTTCGAAGTGGTGTCCTATCCAAGAGCATGTCGCTACGAAAAATCCCGGGTATTTCTATTCCTTTCCTATCCCTTTTGCTTTTTTTCAATTTTCCTTAATTGTAAGAAAGTTATAAGTTAGTATAAGTTGATACGACCCACGTTTGATTGTCATGCATGTGAGAATTTTATATATTTAGATTGCTATAAATTAAATAATTACTATGGTGTCTGAAATAATGTCGGCCACGATTTTACTTTGTTAATTTTTTAAAAAATATTATTGTGATAGTGGCGAAAGACCAGAGGACATTTTACCATTTTTGCATGTTTGACGCGGAGGCAGTAGCTGAAAAAAAAAGGTCGTCTCCGTAATTTCCGTAATTTCGATGGACTACTGATGGTGTGCAACGACGAAAAGGAAAAGGCAACGACAAAGGTTTTATCTTTGTGAATGCTCTGTATTTTTACATTTTATTGTTTATTTAAATTTAGGAGGTTTCAGATAACATCATTTATGTTTTGAAAAAAAATTAAACTCAGATTTATCGTATCTCAAAATCCTATAATATTTGAAACTTGAATTTAGGTGCATTATCAGTCCATAGTTTAAAACAAAAAAAAATCAGTAATTTTACCAAATTAGTAACAACTAATGATTGAGAGTCTTAGTGAAGTACCAAGGTAGGGTTATTTCTACCAAATTGCAAAATTCAAGTGGGCGAAGCCATGGGTAACAGCTAGCCTACTATATAAATTCTGAACACATTCTTTTAACATGCTGTTTACTGGTTTAGCATTTGTTATAATATCTAACAATAGAACATGAAACTCAAATCCTAACATAAATGTATATAATACAGTGGGTGATTGGTTAAAGAACATAATCCGTTCCAAGACAATGTTCGCTACCTGAATTGTTTGTTAACCGATTATCAATTTACCATAGATTTTTATGGTAATTTGATTAATTTGTTCTGGAGACCCCAAATAATAAATAAAAAATTATATACTTTCTTGCTACGCTTATTTATGTGTAATAACAAACTAAAAGCAATCTCTCTATTTTTTCATGGATGGCACATCTTTGTTTCTTAGATGTGATTTTTGTTACTCCTTTACCAGCTTAAGTCTTTTTGATTATATCTTTCTTAGCTAAGATTGTGCTTACTTTGTAGACCTGTTGAAGCCATATTGCCTGGCAACATCAGACATCTTCCCACTCTCTACCTTGGCTATTATCTCTTGCTTAGTTTCTATAGTGAAACACAGTTCTTGACACTCCACTCTTTTTAGGCCCATAATATCAGTTTTCTTAAATAAAAAGTTCAGAAAAGCAATTACAAAAATTCAGAGAAAAGAAATTAACTAGGGCAAAAAAGGTTATGTATACAACTGTGAAAGTCTTGTTCCATAAACCACGTATAGATGCCATTAAAATACAGTTTTACAAATCTTAAATGCAGCGTCATTTCTTGTGTTTGTTGTCCGAACATAAAAATCTTTCATGAAAGTGTTCATTGTCCAATTTGTTTGCAGTCTGAACTGTTCATTAACTGATCACCTACTGTATTATCTTTTAACAGTTTTATATTTTCTTTGAATTAATAATTCAATTAAACTAAAAATTTCTAAATGAAATAGATAAAGCTATTTATATATTGTTAATGAATAATAAATTTATTATTATTTTTTAATAACTGAAACTTTTACAGCTAAAAGTAAACCACATCTTTCACACCTTTTCCTGCACCATGCCTCTTTATTAAAACAAATGTTTTGACCCCTTTTAGAAGCCAATGAAAACGGATTATTAATGGATAAAATTTGAATATTTAAACTAAAAGTTCCAAAGAAGTAGGGTGTGAAAGGTGTGGTTTACTTTAAACTAACTCTAGTTTTAATAAAAGTGTTTTTTACAGCTAAGTAATTACTTTTAGTTACATAAAATTCATAAAAAAGTTTAAGAATTTTATATAACTGAAAATAATTATTTAGCTGTAAAAGTTTAGTTATAAAGTTCATGTAACAGGTAACACAATTATTATTAAACATATAACATATTAGTAAATACTGACCCAAAACATCATCAATACTGCTGAAAGCAGTACAAAACAATAAGAAATCATGTAACGGCAAGCACCAAAAGTTGAGGTTAAAGTACAACGTCCTTCTCTAAAATTATAAAATAAATTATTTTAAAATTTATTATTAAAGTATATTTTAAAGTTTGTATTTATGTAATTGATAACCTTTTCAAATACTTTATAATAAAAAACATATTATGGCATAGGTTATTAGCAATTCAATTTCTGTATTAAATATATCAAATATATCCCAGCAAAATTATAATGAATTATTAGTTATTAATTTAATTAAATTATTAGATCAAGTTATATAGATGTTTCATCATCTGATAAACAACTGAAGCAAAATAGATTAAATTTGCAATAGTCAAATTCAAGTCTTTTCAATCCTGCAATTGAGTCCAAATTTATTGCAGAATTATTATTCTTACTTTGATATAAACAAACATCTCTAAGCCCGATGAGTATATAATAAATTACCAACGATTGCCTAAAAATTGGGCTATAAATTGGCTAATTAAATTAGCCAATTTATAGCACAATTTTTAGGTGATTGTTGATAATTTATTCTTACTTTGATAATTTATATATGTAAATTAAATATAATGACCCACATAAACCTCTTGAAGTAAAATATTTAATATTTCATATTTATATATAAATTTGTTTTGACTCATTCAAAAATGTCCTGTTTAATATTTATTACATTTAAATTTATTCATAAAATATCAGTAAATTATAAGATATACAATATCAGACAAGAAGAGTCTAGTCATACTGGTTATAGACCAATTACACTTTTATCAATTTAATGAATTATTTACATTAATTTTGGCAAATTCATTCAAAGATTTGACTAATGCCAATACTTTTTTTATCTCTACATTAATTCACTTATATAAGTTAAAAAAGTATGGTCCATGCTATATGTTTTACATATGATATTGCAAGTATATTGGCATAAAAGACAGTAAAATATTCATAGACATTGAGAAAACATTTGATTCAATCTTACTCATTAGTTTTGAATTTGTGTAAAAAATTACGAAAAGATAAAACTGATATTGTTTTTCTTAAATTTACTCAAGAACTATTTACTAATTATAAAGTTACAGTTAATCAAGGTAGTAAAAAATTTCCTCCTTTTACTATTAATAAAGATCTATTACAGGAAGACCCTCTATCACCTATGTTATTTAAGCATTATATTTATGATTTTGATCATATTTTTACTAAAAAATCACATGGATTATTGATTAGAGAAACAGCAATACAGTGTTTAATTTATACTGGTGATATAATGTTATTTTGCCCCTATTTAGCTTTAAAATATAAATTAATTGTCTGATATTAATAAACCCTCAAAAACTGCAAACTGTGATATTTAAAACAAGCAATTATTTATTGTGACATTGTCAAAATGCCAGACTGCAAGTTTTAATCATATTTTTAATTTATTTAATTTAAACTATATGCTGTTGATCTCAAATTAGTAGTGTCTTGTCCCTGTACAGTACATCATACTTTTCCTAATAACAACAGTCATACCAGTCATCTACGTAACTACTGTGAAGTTTTGTACATGGGAATCATGATCAAACAAAGAAAACATATTACCAGACAAAGAAAATCTGGTAATTTCACAAGTAGTTTATTTCGCGTACATATACAAGTTCTTAATAAGGATTCCAATGTCACATTGCCGTACAGAAATACATCAAATGTTACAGTATGATCACTACACCTTAACCACTATAAACCGACATATATTACTTGCAACGATGCCTTGGATATGAGTTGTAAAACTAATCCTATAAACTAAATTACAGCTTAAAACAGAAGAAGGATAACTTCATTAGAAGGTAAAGAGTAAGTTTTAGCAAAGATAAGAATCTCGGGATTGGTTCTGTATATTTGGTGGGAGAGATGACAATTGAGACTTTTCACAAGGGTTGATAAGTTCAGTTTTCCTATATCAAATTCTCCTCTTACTTTCTCTTCACAATCCTCACTTCTGTACTGTCATGTCATCACCACGATAGGACAGGATTTCTTCCTCAGACCACTCGATGATCTCTGGTCATTACTAACCTCAACTCGGAGTACTCAAATTCACATCTGTGCACTTCCAGGTCTCAGAATGACATGCCTCTAGTCTAGGGGTGGCCAACAGTTTTTGTCCCCTGGGCCGGATTGGAAAGAAAAATTCATTCACGGGCCAGACAAAATATTAAAATTACATCATGTTAAATAATAGAAGTTCCTGATGCATGTGCAATGTCATTTTACAATGTGAAGAAATGTACAAGCAAAAAAAAAAAAAGGTCACACGTTAGCATAAACAGAGTGACATGGCAGAATGGCAGACAAGTTTCAGTGAATGTGGGGTATTTCATTCTTCAAATAGTGTAAATTTATAACATACGAATGCAAAAGTTGTAAATCTCTACAATGGAATTTTTTTAAAACCTGAAGAAGTATTGCAAATCCATTCCACCAATTATTGGAAGTTAAGTAGCTAATTTTGAAAAATTAATCATGGGCCGAATAAACCCATTACACAGGCCGTATGTTGGCGACCCCTGCTCTAGTTCTTTTTACCTCAGGGTCTTACTCTCCCCTTTGTTTACAGTAGTTCCTGGAACTGGTCATCTTGTGGCTGTTGGCCATATTATTATATTTTATAATTAATCTTATATATAAAATTCTCGTGTCACAATGTTAGTTACCTTACTCCTCCGAAACGGCTTTACCGATTTTTACCAAATTTTATATGCATATTCAGTAGGTCTGAGAATCGGCTACTATCTATTTTTCATACCCCTACACCATTTCCCCCCTTTCAAAAATATATTTATATATGGATTAAGGCTTTTATGTCCAACAGATGGCGCTAACTTCCGACGACCTAAGTTTGCTTTTCTGTGAGAATGGACTGAAGTAGATCATTTTCTATCTATCTATATAAATAAAATATAACGTTCGTTTGTTCCTACCGATTTTTTTGAAATTTTGACAACGTTGCATTCGAATACGCACGTGTTTTTATATAATATACATGTCGAAATTCCCCCCAGTGGGGGGAGATGGACGGGATTAAGGCTTACTGTGAAGAACTCGGCTTCTATTATACTATTTTACATGCGGATTTTTTGCGTTTTAATAGGTTACGTCAACGGAATATACACTAAAAAGGGATTTTTCGATATTCCCCAGCAGGAAAAGTGATGGGATTAAGGCTTACTGTGAAGAACTCGGCTTTTATTATACTATTTTAAATGCGTTTTTGATTGCGTTTTAATAGGGTAAGTCAAGAGAATGTACACTAAGAAGGGATTTTTTGAAATTCCCCCCACGGGGGAAGTGTTATACATTTATAATAGATACATTTTGATCCGCCACAACGCGTGGCTGGGTCAGCTAGTAATTCTATAAATTTAAGTTAGGCTTAAGGTTTCCTTTGTCTCTCTCCCTTTCCTGTTGACTAAGAAAAAGACTCCCTTCTTAATTGCCTTATTATCTGGTGGGGAGTGATGCCTCCAACAAGAAAAACAATGTTGTAAAAACAGAGTAATAAAAAACATAAGGGAAGGGAGAGAAGAAGAGAGAGAAGTTGGGGAGAAGAGCTGGGCTCTTGACGGGAAAGCTCGAGAGGGAAAACGAGCTCTAAATTGGAACAAAAATGGTTGGAAAATGAAACTTGACAAGGGAGGTTGAGGAAAAGAAGCCATCCAGTTTGTTAAAGGAGGCCAAGAACTTCCTACTGGACTGCCAATTTTATTGGACGGATTCGACAGCGACGATATTAAAGAAAGTGGATTATCGACGAAGTGAATGAGAGAGATTTATTAAAAGAGGAGGAAAGAGCCAAGAAAAGCCTTGACGATTGGAGTAAATGATCAGAGACAACAGTAACCCTGCCCAGTATATCAAGGAGCATCAGAGTAAATCCCGGGTATTTCCACCTTCCTCTTATTCTATCCTTATATCCTTCCTTTCTTTCCTCCTTATAGTGTGTAAGTAGGTTAAGTATAGATATAGGTACTTATAATAATAATTGAGTTGTTTTATGTATACCGAATTTTGTATCCTCACCACCTACATGTTGGGATCCAATGTACAAAGAACCTGGTAAAAATTAGCGAATTAAAGAATAGTTTGTAAATTAACAAGAAAGTGTTTGTTAATCCTTGTTTTGTTCGCGAAAAACGAAACTATTAACTTTTCATTTGCTGGCGGTTATCACAATCTCACCCAAGAGAAAACAGTTAGGGAAGAAAGTTCTAGAAGAAAAGAGAAGAAAGGGCTACTATACGAAACTTATATTAATATATATAATACAATATGGCTTGAAGACACACTACATTATGGGGAAACTTTTTGAATTGAAAACACGTGACTTCTGGTCTAAATCAAAAGTTTTTATATAGTTAATTGGGTCCTCCTGCCCCTAAGCTTTCCATATCTGGTCTTGACTTTCATCCATCTAACACTGTTCTTAAGATTAAGGAAGGACAGACAAACAGACAGAAGACAGTGGGAATTTATAGGTCTACAATTTTTTCAAATTGCAACCCAGACAATGTTAAAACAATTGAAAAATAAACACATTTTTATCTTTAAAAGATTCAATTACAAGTTGTTCTGAAGATAATATATTTAGGAATTGTGTTTATCTAAAATAATGAATTTAAAGAGCATTTGATATATACCACACTAATGTCTTGTAAATATATCTAGTTTATATATTGTCTAGGATAAAAATATCTGATATAAGAAATTGATTTAAACTATTTAAAGCCCTAGTACTTTCTATTTTATTGTACATTTTCCCAATATGATCATATGAATACATATGTAAAGTGGAAAAACATATAACTTTTTTACATTTAATCCTTCAAGTAAAACAAAATATTCTGGAATATGCATTAAATTATGAAATAAACAGATTTTAGATCTTTTCTTTTATACATAAAACAAATATAATGTTTTACCAAAAAAACTTTCTAAATGTAGTGATATATTAGTTTTAAATATTATAAATCTATTAAAATATAGAAATTAAAATTGTTCTAATATCCAAATTTCAAAATTTAATTATATCATGACTTTTTTTGAACTGCATGATGATAATTAGAAGTTTGCATTTAATTTATTATTAGAAAATTTTAATAGGAGTATTTTAATAATAAAAGAACTGTTAATCAATTCGACATGTCTTTTTTGATATCCTTCATTCACAGGATTATGAAATATCCTGAGAAATGATCTATTATAAATATGAAATTAATCTAGAAGTTAAAAGATGTTTTTCTGAGTTAATACTAAATATGTATTCCCTTAGATTCATGGAAAAATACAAGTTTTATAATACAAACTTTATTTGGTGTTGGTCTGCAGTTTTCTTTATATCATATACTTACTAAATGTAATGCTTTAGACCAAATAAGAACAATGTATGCTTTTAAGAACACATCTCAATGTACTAATAAAGATATATTTCAGAATTGTTTCATTATTTATAACATCCAATTAATGTACAGGGTGTTTCACAATGTTTTGACGATTTCAAAGTTGAAAAACTCACAAACTAATTGCTAAAAAAAGTTGAAAATTTTACACAAGGTACAAAATTTATTCAATTTTACTTATGAAATACTACATTGGACAAATGACTACCATTCATGGCTACACAAGGGCTTTTCTGTAAACTGCTACTCACACATTCAATGTTCTCGGGAGTTTGTACAGTCTTCCTACGGCCGGCTGACTTTCGATTCGATGCACTAGTAGTTTCACGGTAGTTTTTTACCCAATTCAATATTGCTCCATGAGCAGGAATTGGATATCATGACTGAATCTTAAAATGTTTACGAAATTCATGTTGCACACGCATGACAGATTCGCCGACGCAAAAATAGCACTCAACCGCAAACACACGATGTTTTGAGCAGTACGACATGATACTATGTAGTAACCTATATGAGATGAAAGTTGACAGTCTGTACTACTAATAGAGGGTGCCATCATTGCTGTATCTCAGTTTTAACATGAGTTATTCAACCTTGAAATCGTCAAAACATTGTGAAACACCCTGTATAAAATAATAAAACCTTGTATATATATATATATGAATATCTACTCCAGTAACAGAGTTATTCCTAATAAAAGTTGTATAAATGACAGATTTTGCTATTTTGTCAACATTGTGCACACATTACAAGGTCTTTTAGCTTGGGCTTTTCCAATGTACCTGATTGTGACATCAGAAAACATGTCATTTCTGGATAAGTTTTAGCATGACCTTGCAACTTGGTTGTCACAAGAACATTTTTTTAAACAGACCCTAAGATTTATAAAAATTTTAACTTTTAAACACATTTATTTGAATAAATTTTCTAAAAATCCAGGATAAAATATTTTTAAAAATTGAAGACTAAATACACATGAAAATTTTGAGAACTTTTTTAAGAACTTTTTAAAAAAATATTTTTACAAGAATCCACTACCAGAAGAGCTTTTAATCAATTTACATATTCGTAATCAGGGAAAAACCTCAAAAGGATAAGTCAACTATGCTTATGTTAATTGTGTTCCTGTGGTTTTTTTTTTTTTTTTTTAACTCTTTCCGCCCTGTGGGCACTAAGAGAGCCTCTTTTAGTAGGCCCATTATGGGTTCAGCCAGGCCCACAATGGGGCGACCGGGTGGTGAGGGACGGGGCCTGACATATCCGAACGGACCACCCCCCGAAAAATTCCTGGGGATTTTTCGATCCGTTCGGATTCGATCCCGGGTCCCCCAGAGCGGTAGGCTGCCACTTTGACCGCTCGGCCATCCGGCCGCTGTGTTCCTGTGGTTGTGAAGGATGTGTGAAGACATTAAATTTTCATTTGTATTTAATCTTCAAATTTTTAAAAATATTTATTTGAAATAAAAACACTGCAATTATTTAATAATTCTATATTGAATTAATAAACTATTGTTAATTGTGTTTAAAATATCACATTATTAATAATGGAATTTTAAAAATTAATTTGTACTGAGTGCTAAAATGGTATTTACATTTAATAACTTACCTAATTAATAATGGTATGCATTGAATATTCTGTACCCTGGATGTAAAAGGTGATGCTACTGAAGCTTCAGCCACTGATAAAGAAACTCCAGTATGTGCTGCTTTTAATGCTCCACAATCATTTGCTCCATCTCCACACATCCCTACCTGATGACTATAAAAATTAGTATATAAATATAAAGTTTAATAATTAAGTTTAAGAACTATGTATATTTTAAAGGAAATTATGTCATAATGAAAGACACTTTTAATACTATTCAAAAAGAATTTTTTCTGGGCATTAGATGTTTGCTCATTAAACTCATTTAAATTTTTCACACATTATATTACATTGTTTTTATCTTAAAATCATTTTTTTCAATGTCAATTTGATTTTGAGAACAAAAAATACTTTGCAAAAAATAGTTCAAAGAAATAGGAAAAATGATTTAGTTCTGTAATCTAATTCTTTGCTAAAACTTCTTATTCTAGTTTAACATGATATGCACTCATTGACAGAAAAAGTTATGCACCAAGAATGAAACTATTAATGTAAAAATATAACAACAATGGTAATAAGTGACTACAAATATTGTAGCAAAGGAACAATTTCCAATGGAACAACAGTACAATTTAAAAAAACCTTTAGTACCTTGCATGACCTTTTACCTGGATACATGTGACAATATGATCAGACATGGAGGCAAACACGTACTTTAAGCTAACCTGCAACAGTTTGTCCACAGATTTTATTTATTTATTTATTTTATATAAAAAAGGAAATGTCTAAAGACAATTGATATCCTCCCCAAAAAATAATCCCTGTAACAAAGGGTTATAATACAAATAACAAAAAATAAAAATCAGCCATTCCATATCACTTGTATTCAATCGCAACAGTTGGCATCCCATCTGGTCCCACAAATGTTCAGTGGGCAACAAATTTGGAGACTGGGCAGGCCAAGAAATACAATGTAACAGAAAAATTCCTGAAAATCCTAGCCATGTGATTGAGCATTGTGTTACTGGAAAATGGCAGTTTGTATTCTTTTCTAACTGCATTCATTGAGCAGCTATTACTCTGGAAAATGGCAGTTTGTATCCCTAATCATTTCTCTTTGTGGTCTCTCTGGACATCCCGAGTCTTTCTGTCTACCCTAACACCATCTCACAGTCAGATCAAAATGGCCCAGATGGCAGGCACTTTGGCTTCCCTCAGCCCAATGATAATGCTTCTAGATCCATCATTGGTTTAAATACTAAATCAAAGTTATCTTGACTTTTTAGTCAAGACATTTTTAAAAGTTTTAAAATGATTTATTTTTATTTCTTTGGTTTAATCATATTTGAGGCAGGATTTTGCATGTATATATAGGGCTTTTTTATTGTTTGTTAGATTTCAGAATGAGAGTCAATACTTATGGCTTTGTTTTCATATTTTTGATGTCATATTTCATTAAATTATTTTAATATTTCCAAGAAAATATTAATACTTATATGCTCTCCTAAATTTATATAGATATATTTCAGGATAGTAATGAGGATAATATAATTTTAAAGTAAATTCATGTCTTATGAAATACACATTTTCCTTTTTTGAATGAAGTATAGATAATAAATCCATTAAATTTAAATTCTTTTTTTTTTCAAAATAATAAATAACTAATTTTTACAAACATTTTAAATACTTTTCACAATAAAATTACAATGCTAAAATAATTCTATTTTTAATAAATTGTAAAAATTTAGTAATTAATAAAAATATTATTTAGAAATTTAAATAAATGTAGTAAGTATGGTTGCTGTATATTCAAATTCTGTGTGTGGCATCCTTGTAATCCAAAGAAATCTTTGGATTTCTTTGGATTACAAGCATGCACACACAGAACTTAAATAAATGTTTAACATTCATTAAAATTAAAAAAAAAATTAATAAATGGTCGAAATAAACAACTTGTAATTAATTATGTCTCATTATTAAATTTAACCTCACAAAGGACACAGAACAATATTGCTCAGGATGTCAGATAATCAATAAAAATGTAACACATTATCCTGTATGATAGTTATAAATAAAATTCAAATAAATTTAATAAATAATCAACAAAATTATAAAAGTATATTATAATCCATCAAAATAGCCTACTCTAAATTTTGAAGAGCTTCTATTAAATGTAACTTTTGTTCTGGTAACATTCGAGCAAAAATTGTCCCTTTTTGAACAATCTGAAAAGACATATTAGAAAATTTGTAATTATAAAAAAAATAATTATTTTCCAGTTTCATTAATATATTATTTACCTACAATTTAGCATTTAATAGTTAAAACATAAAATAAAATTAATAAGATTATGTAATAATAAGAAATATATTAATTTAGTAAATTAAATAAGCCATTTTGAATCCTGCAACTATAAGCAGCACACTACTATCTGGTAGCAGAACTGCTAAGCATCTTTTTAGTGCTTGAATGAGACTCGTTAATTAGAAAGAGTGAGATCACTGATTTTATACAAATATTGTGGTCAATCACCAATGAAGTTCAATTATTGTTGCATGGTTTTTAGCTGATGAAGCACAAAACAGAAATAAGGCCCAAATCACATATCAATAAAATGTAATCAGTTAAAATATAATTGACATAAGAATAGGTTCTATTACACATATTTTTATTATTTTACAGTAGAATCTCATTTTAATTGCGTGGGTCACTGGAAATCATCCATTGTTCCACGAATCCATTATATTCTGAACAACAGATTTCCATCAGACCCAGGAAAGTATCCATTATAAGGAAAAATTTCCATTTTTCAATTTTCTACATATAAGAAATCTAGTACTTGAAATTATTCAGTCTCTTGAAATCTCTATTCTTTATTCTGTAGAAATATGTGTTACAAGATCATATATTATGCTGTACATGTTTATAATAAAGTCAAAGGAAATTGTACACTGCAAGTGCAAAAAGAGGCAAATTACTTATGTTCATTAGCACTTCACTGATTTCAGAATTTGTTAAAATACTCATTTATCTTGGTTCGTTTTGGTCCTGCTTTTCTGCCTACTGAATACAATAATTGCTTGGAACAGCCTCAGAATGTTCAGTAGAACTTCTCCTCAATCATATCAGCCTGCTGACTCCCTCTGTACAATTCTTTAATTGTACAATATCCAGATGTAACAAGTGCATCATCGAACTCTACAAATTCCTGGAAACACCTACATATTAATTAAATGTTAAAAAATGCAAAGTTTACAATAGATAGAGCTAAAAAAAATTCCTTATTCCAAGTTTCAGATCTGCTAAAAGAAGGTAAAATTACATTGATTTGGTGGGACCTGGAGGAAAAAATCCATTATTCTGAGATATCCATTGTTTCGTGAACTGTTAAAGTGAGATTCTATATTCTTCTACTGTATATGTTATGGACAAAGCAATTAATCGTGCATTATGAATAATGACCAAGTGTGCAGTGTGATAAATATTGATTAATTTATCAAACTGACCAGTCATTATGAATACTGCTATCACCTTGTTAGGCAAAGTGATAATACTAAGTTGAGGAATAATCATCCGACATATGCTAGCCAATTGGCACTCTGAGTTAAGAAGAAATTCTAGTATTTTTTAATTTTGCAAAAATGAAAGTATCTGTTATATGAAATTGAAGCAGATATTAGAGTTCAAGTTTTTTAAAAATAATAACAAGTATTACTCTCATTAAATAGTGCAATAACACAATAACAATAATAATAAATATCTGAAAACCTCAAAACACAAACATTTGAAAAATTATAGTAGTAAAAAGTTTGTTTGGCTGAAATGTTTTTTGAGACCTTTTGTCTTAGCTTCAGAGTAGAAAATTTGAAGCTCAGACAAAAGGTCTCAAAAGTATTTCGGCCATATGTACTTCTGACTCTCATAATTTTTCAAGTATTTGTTTTTTTTTTTTTTTTTTTTTGGTTTTATGTTTTATTTAAAATGGAGTCATTTAAATCAAAACAGATTTTACAGAATAATAAATACCTTTTGAAGTAACTGTTCACTATGATCTCTTATTAAATTAAAAGTTGCACCTTCCATAGCAAGATGATATTTTCCATCATTTCGAAATGGAATGTACATTTCCTAAAAATTTCATAACAACATTTAATTTAAAATATTAATAAATAATTTGATATAAAATTATTTTTAAATAACTAAAAATGAACTAAATTAACTTTACAAATTATATATATATATATATTATACATCTATATTATTGTTTCCAGTATAGGCACTTTTCAACTTTAGGATATTCAACTTTCAGACATTTACATTATATTCTACCATTAAATTTTTGTACATCATTTGGTTTTGTCTGTTGTGTGAATGAAGGTCAATAACAATTGAGTAAAAACATTAGTGATTAAAAGTTCTTTTATGCTGCTTATAAATGTTATTTATTAAATTTCATTCATGATACTTTGATATCCCTAAATCACTTTTTGTGTTCCAAATTTGAACTTTTAAACATTTTCAATCAACAAATAAATGTTTTGAGCCATTATACCAGTGGGATTTTTTGTCAGTTTTGTTTTCAGTAACATCAAAATTATTTATAAAAATTAATTTTATTGTCTGTTTTCTGTTTGATCTATGATTTTAACATTTTAAGTAATATTTCATGCATTAAACTTATAAAATATTTTTAGTAGAAAGGAAAAATTTCCTATTTTAATAAGAGATTTTATCATAAACTAAGTAGAAATAATGTACTTATTTTTTGTAGAATGGAACTTGCTTTAAAACATAGATCTACTGTTCAGCTTTTGGATATTTGACTTTTATGTACTTTTTTAGAAGCACATTATATTCAAAAATCATGTCCTGCCTGTATTTATAATCTGATGATAAAAAAATGTACAGATACACAACTACAATAAATGATAATGCCATATATCAAACTGTAATTTAAAAATTCAGATGAAAAAAATAATTTATAATTTAAAACATAAATTTTCCATTATAATCATATATTTTTTTAATCAACAAATTTATATACAATCTAATCCCATTAATACAAAGTCAAAGGGACTTAAAAATTGGCACTCTGTATTAACAAAATTTACAACAGTGTCTGTTGTACATATATCCTGATGTGGAGTGGTGGTATATAATGAAATTTATTAACTGATATTTAACAAAATTTAACATTGGAATGCTTATCTTCTGTTGTCCATTAGACTGCAATTCTACTTTGCATTAATGTGGACTTTGCATAAACCAATAATGTAATAATATGGTTTGACTATATAATTATCCCAATTTTTTCTTATTTTGAAAACTATAAATAATAATATAAATAAAGTTACAATTTAAGCAACAATAAATGCATGTAAGGGAAAAAGAAAGAAAAATAAAACCATAAATAATTTCCTATAAAAATTTATTCTAATACAAAATTATTTATGATAAAATTAAAAAGTGCCTTAAAAATCTTTTTGTGTCACATTTACTTCTTTACTTTGATTGTATGAATTGCTTATATATATATATATATATAAGCAATGATATAATTTATATAAAGAGAATTACATTATATATATTGTTTTTTTAATTGATCCATTGATCATATGTCTCCCATCAAACATCACCTTCATCAAGATTTTATAAAATATAAACATTATTGTCAATGCTTTCTTCATAATGCATGATGATCTTGATCTCCTTTTATCAATTGTTTTCTTCTTTTAAAAATTTTTTAATTTGTTATATTTTATTGTTTTTTAATTGTATTTTGGGGTAAATTCTGTTACTCAGGGGGTGGGAATCTCTTGTCAATTGATAGTTCCAATAATATGTAAAATAAATAAATAAATATAACTAGCAGATGAGCCTGGCATTGCCTAGGCAAAAAATAACAACAACAACGGTTAAGATTATTAGATTATTTCGTACTTCTAACCCTTCTATTATATTATATTATAGTATTTCATTTATATTTACAATGGTTTATTGCACTGAGTGACCAATCTAACACATTTAAAAAATTTTTAAAATTGTGTACAGCAGATAAATAAAGAACCCTTACATAATATAATCTTTATAGTTATATAAATCAAACACTATAATATAAAAAATATTAAAACAAAAACTATATAAAGAGAGTGGTTATTTCAGCCTACCAATGTCATGTTTATCGCAATACTCGGATGGTACAAAATGGCACAATCTCATTGGTCAAGTTGACACAAATTGAAAATATATCTTAAAAAATTTAACATTAAAAAAAATATGATATCTTAACTCTAAGAAACTGCCATTCACAGCCAAATATCAAATGGTAATCTGCCAATCAATCAAATTTTGCAAAAAATGGATCATATATTTAAACTCAGCACCCCCGAAAACCACTTAAAACATATTTTATGCTCGCTGGTAACTTTGTATTATACAATTTTCCTATCCAAATGCCACCATACCGCTTGTCTGATAGAAAGGAGACTGTTGCAGAAGGAGATCTAAGTAATTCAACCAAAAGTAGTCATTGACCTTCTCCTGGAAGAGAGAATGGTCAACAACAATACTGGTCTGCTATTAATAATTGAAAAGTGATCTGTATTGGTTGTGTATCTGTACTGATCTGTGATGGCTGTGCATGTGATCGAAGTTGTTAACCTTAGCATCCAAAAATCTTGATATGATTTGTTTAAATAAAAAACATCTTGTAAAAATGAGATGATAATTACCTTTATGTGATCATAAAGAGTTTACATTTTTGCAACAAACTGTACAAACTACATGGGAAGTATGTTCTTTAAATATTGCATTTATAGAAAAATTATCAGGCTGAAATTTGAAGAAATTGTAGACCTATAAATTCCAACTGATGTCCCTTGTCTATCTGTGTGTCTATCTGTCTTTCCTTAATCTTGAGATAGGTGTTAGATAGATGAAAGTTGAGACCAGATATGCTTAAGAGCAGGAGGCCCAGATTAACTATATATGAACATCTAATGCAAAGTAGAAGTCACGTGACATCAATTCATAATTTTTCTCTGAATGAAGTTAGATAGATAACCAGCACGACTCTATTGCTAACAGGAAAACTATGAAGTACAGAAGCAAGACACCACTGTGATGAAAAGTTGCAGCCAAGCATTATGATGATGTCACAATAAATTATCGCTCATTAGAATTAATTTGGTTTATTTGGTTAGGACAATGCGACACATGAGTGATATCCTGAGGGGAATGCATCCCGGAAAGACTTTTATGGGAAGCTGGATGCTATTTCGGTGTTACTAATGTGAAGAAAACCCAGAAAACTCCAGCCCATTTGCCATGTCTGAACCCCCAACTGACTAACTACCAGAGTTTGGTGGTTCTATGCACTTGCCTATTGGAGGGTGCTTATTAGAATTCAGAAAATCCTGTTTAGAAATGAAAAAACCTCAAGTTGTTAGATGTGGAAAATTAAATTTTTATAGACTTTTCACAAGATAACACTTTTGATTCCATGCAGTCAACAACATTACCAGGAAACAATGTCAAATAACACAAATTTGTACTTATGGGAGTTTTCTTTATTATTAACTGTATTTTAGAATATTTTCTTGTAATTTAAGAAAATGTAATTGCTGATTTACATTCGATTCAAACATTCCATTTGCTCATTTACAGGCAACACCATCTATTGGCACTACATGTAAACCAGCAAATCAAATGGAGATAGAAACTAATTGATTTACAGAAATCCAATGGATATTTTGGGGTGGAATGTTCAACATTATCTAAGTTACTGGTATATAAACATAACTGCCAAGTTTTGTAGCAATTGGTTGAACAGCCTAGGCATGTATAGTGAATAAACATCCAAACAAACACTCTCATTTATATATATAGATTATATCATAAAATGTCATTCTTTCTCTCAATTTTTAATAACACTTATCATATATGATATATTCATATATAATACAAATCATTGCATGATTAGTGTGCTGATTTTAACATAATTTGAAATTATCAAAGACTTTTTATATAATCTAAAAATTCATATAAAAAAAGTAGTTTAAATTAATTCATTAGAACTATCCATTTTTATGTGTGATTTAACATTAATCCTCACTTAGCATTATAATCTTAAATATTAGATAATAAAAGTAATAATAGTATAAAATAATTGTGCTTAAAATCATGTTATTAACTAACAACACTATTTGCATTTAGAATAAGTCATATAAATAAATTTGTTATAAATAAAATTCAGTTTTACACTTTAAGTTAAACTTAAAGTTACACTTAATATTTACATGAAAATAAATCATTTATTATTTTTGATAACATCAATGCTACTGCATCTAAGAGAAAACAATAAAAGGTTCCTTACTAACTTCAATCATTCCATTTTGTCCAACATTTAATTTTTCACTAAAACCAGGTAATTTTGCATAAGAATAATAAATTTTTAAGTTATTTTCATCTGATTTTAGCTCTGCTTCCAAAGTTATCACAGAATCAAATTCATCTATCATTCCACAATCTCTTGAAACAGTTATGGCTGTTAATAAATTATCCCCTATAAAAAAATATTAATGACTACAAATCAGTAAATCTTTTAGATTTAAAACATTTATAAAGAAATTCAGAACAGTTAACTCTAAAATTAAAATAATATATAACCAATTAAATATATTAATTAATTTCAACATTAAACAATACATTAATTTATGGAAAATTAATAAATAAATCAACTTGAATTTTCCTTATAAATTTCAAAATACAGCTAATTTTTAAAAACAAATAAATAATAAATGTTTCATTATATAATGATATTAGTAAACAAACACAATGTATGTTAAGATATATTACCAATCTAACAGTTAAATATTAAGAAAGTTGTAGGTTTAATCCCATTTAAATTATAGATACAGTAAAACCTTGCTTTATGGCCATCTCACTTACTCTTTAATTATGATCACCATTTACATTACCCTGTATAAAAGCATGAATTACTGTATATTGCAAAAGATGTACAATATTATATAATTCGAGAGTAAAATCTATAAACAGTTAAAAGGTGTCCCGATGGGCAGCCCAATGTCTGGTCTGCTGTGTGAATTGGTGGTAAGAAGAATGGAGCGCATCACACTGATCAACTTCAAGGAAGACATAATCTTGTACAGAAGATATGTGGATGATGTGCTTGTCATATGGAAGAACCACGCAAGGATACACCAATTCTTAAATGCCATGAATTCCAACGATCATGGCCTACGGCTAAACTTGGAGCAACTTAGTGGCGACGAATTACATTTTTTGGACATTGGTATTACATTTAAGAACGGAGCAATAAACACGAAAGTTTATATAAAGCCTACACACGACCCGCTATATATACCGTCAACATCCAATGATCCTATTACCTATAAACTCTCAGCATTTAGAGCGTTAATTAGAAGAGCGTTTCAATATTGCTCTAACATAATGGATACGATGCGGGAACTGGAAAGAATCAGGCAAGTGGCCAAGATGCTGGGATATGGTCCAAGAACAGTTGAACGTTTGATTGCAGCGTACAAGAATCCTAAGAAAAACAAGAAAAAACGAGATCTTACAAACGGCATCACGAAATTCACGTATAATAAGCGTCTATCCTCTGTTATGGAGTGTATTGCGAGCCACAGGAACAGCAATATTGTGTACAAAAGAGCTCCCTCGATATATAAATTACTAAGAAACGACAAGGAAGAAATTAAACGGAGTGAGCAGCCGGGGGTGTACTCGATACCGTACAGCAACGACCAACTAGGGATAGAGAAAGAATACATCGGGGTTACGACGAGAAGCCTAACTAAAAGACTTAAGGAACACAGATATGATGTGACGAAAAGTAAATGCACAACAACGTTAGCAAAAATGGCGCAGACGGAGGGATCCGTTGTTAAATGAGAAGAAGCCAAAATCATAACACCTGTCCATTCGCCGACACTTGCAGCGACAACCGAAAAATGTGAAATTTATAAGTCCAGCTTAACCAAAAAATGCTTAAATTACAAAGATGCGACCATTTTACCATCAGCTTGGAAGTTTCTAATTAAAAAAGTCACAAGAACACATTAACTAGGCGCAAATGATTGCCTATAGATATATGGATATTGCTATGTTTACATGTACCATTGGCATGTTTTATTTTATTTATTTTGTTTTATTTATTTTTCTATGTTATTTATATTACATTTGGTTTACGTAGTTGAGCGCGTGAGTTCTATTGTAATCTATTTCAATTTTGAACGGGTTGTTCGAAATAGTATTTGAATATAGTTAACCTGATGATGGCCAGTGGAGTGGCCGAAAACGTTTGTTTTTTATGATTAAATTTAAATTTATAGTTCTCAGCATAAAGGTGTGTGTGTCTTACAGTTATTATATAATTTTTTCATTTTTTTTACTTTTATAATCAGTATTAAACTTTTACAGGATTCAGTATGATAAACTAATTAGTTCTGTATGTCAAAAGTACTATTTTGAGTTACTAAATTTCTAATTCGAAATAAAATGAAAAAAAACTCTTCTCCATATTTTTATTAGTATGTTCATTTTGTAAATTAACAATATTTTTATTTATTCTAATTTAAAATTTAACACAGAATATTTAATAAAAAATCATAATTGACATATACTATCAAAACAACTTCAGTATTATGTAGTTTAGGTTATAATCTATGATGATATACTTTCAATACATACCTGTAACCATTATGGTTCTAATGTTTGCATTTCTCAAAGTCTTAATTGCAGGAAGAGATTCTGGTTTGAGAGGATTCTGAAGAATCAATAATCCACGGAAATTAAATTCGCATTCCAGATCATCTCTATAAATTAGAAGTAAAATAATAATAATAACAACAACAACAATAATAATAACTTATAAAACTTAATAAAATTAAAATATATATATTTGAAAATAGCAACTGATAACATTTAAAGAAAACTGAAATTACAGATAGAAAATATATTTTTTTGGTTTTTATAATCCTGTAATTTGCTAAATTTTCTTTTTTTTGCAATAATATTAAATTTAACAAACCCTGGAAGAAGGATTTGAAAAATCTTTGACTGTTTAAGTTAAGTAATATTTGGAAGAAAAAGTAATTTTTTATTTTTGGATGTAAATTTATTTCTATTTTGTTAATTATTTTAATTGTATTTAAATGTAAATGTTAAATACATTTAAATGTAATCCCCAAATGAAGGTGTAATCCCTAATTGTCTACAATAAAGATTGGTTGATTTATTAGTGTGTTATCAAAGCATTTTCTACCTGGCTTACAGAATTGTGTTCGTTCCCAAAATTTGACTGATCAATTTTGATTAAACTGTGCCATTTTCCATTAACTGCAGTGAGGAATCCAAAAGTATAATTATAAAATGGGAACCCATCAGAGGCAGACTGGCCTTAAAATTTTTGTGTGGAAAAAATCATTACCGGCCCAGCCCATAAATAAAAAAAATGACTTTTTTCTATTTATATTTAAATACAGTATATTCAAAATACAACATTGACAAAAATTGCAATAAGCACAAGTCTAGAACATTAATTTTTTATTTAGAATTTTGCTTTGTTGAGCAATAATATTAATGACATCATCAGAATCTATTTCATTTAAAATATCCTTCTCCGTTGACATTAACACGAAAGCTTCTAGATTTTCTTGCGAGATACTTGATCTTAATGAATTTTAACATAAAAAAGCTCCGTTCACAGGACACTTGTGTTACAGACATAGATAGTAAATATTTGTATGCCTGACCAAGTATAAAATAAGCACCATTTAACACGTTATATCCGAATAATATATTATAACAACAAATAGGACAATTTTTGCACGCCTTGCAGTAAGAAAATGAAATCGAATCTTTATCGTTTTCTAGTTGATCATCAGTAGAATGTTCATTTTTGTTTAATTTTATAAAAGTTTCACTGACATTTTCCTTTAAAATATTCCACGACGATTTAAAATGTTGCAATTCTGAAATAATATTGAGTTGCTTCTGGATTAAACTGCATTAAAATACTGCTTAATTTTTGAAATGCATTCTCAGGAATATTTTCAGAAAAATTTTTTGGATCCAAACATGCCAAGTCGTTATAAAGTAATTGGTTTTTTGTAAATGATTTTCCATGTTTTGAAATGCAGTATCTAGTATGTGATTGTAATTACTCATTTCATACCTCTCGAATGAATCTCTTACCGGTAAATCACAAATATTTATTCATATATTCATAAATTAACACAGGTATACTGGAATTGATGCGAATGTAACATATCAGATATATGTCATCGAGCTTTTATTGTACAAAACCACCTGCGAACCTCAAAGTCAGTCCAGCATCGAAAGTACTGTAATGCAAAGTTGAAACGTTTTCATAAGTGGTTTTTGTATTTATTACTGACCAGTTCTAAGTCTGAATTGTTTTTAAAATATTAATAATTTACAAGTTCAAACATTTTAAATTTTAATTTTGGAAATTAATAGTAACATTATTATTACACAGAAATTCTAACTTGGATATTTAAAATTCGAAATTTCACATTAAAGATTCTATTTCCGTAAAATTTCAAATATTTAACATACGTTTTTCTATAATTCGGATAAACCACAGTACATTAATAGTAAAATTTGCAAAAAACCAAAAAAGTGAATGCGACGATACAAAGCGTTGGCAAAACTTTACAGCTCTATATGAAGTGTCCAGTGAAGTCGGGTTAAATTACCAGATAGTGCTTGCAATTAGGGTTGGCCCTCGGGTTGATTTATTTTTGCGTCTTTAGTTAAAGGATAATAAAATTGTTTACGAATGTACTGTACATACGTATACTCGCTTGGACTTCACTTAGTCTTGAAAAGGGGTCAAGCGCGTATGGACATTCTACGAAAGTATATGTGCATTTGTACACAATTCTATCATCCCTTAAAGACGCAAAAATGAACCAACCCAAGGACCAACTCTAGTTGCGTCGAATGTATGTACTGTACGAAGCGGGCTTTTGGTATTTAGTGCGATTACAAACGACTAGATGTCAGTATTTTAAATTTTTATTTTATATAGCGTTATAGTGTTTTGTAATATTTTGTTCGACGCCGCAGGTTGCCCATTTACAATCAACGCCATTGTGGGTGAATGGCAAACTAAAAATTAGTTAGCTGAACCTAAAAAAATAGATTATTTTTAATTAAATCGTTTGGAATATAGAGAAATTATTATTGAATAACATTTTTACTTATCTAAAATAAAGGAAATGATATAATTGGCCATTAAATCTGTTATGATTACAATCAACGTTTTGGTGGCTGGGTGAAAAACCAGTAACTCGTGCTTCCAAAGATTCATAGGGGTGGTGAATAGTTTCTAGCAACGTAAACAAATGACCAATTTTGTCTGTTTTGATTATTTTTCTCCTAGGATGTTTTGTGTTTGGGCCGAGTCGGCTAATGTAGGGACTCGGGTCGGCTGGAGTAATTTAACTTCGGCCTCTGGTAGGGCCAGGTAAAACGATAAAGGGCTACACATATATCTATATTACACCTAAAAATTGAAATTTATCTTACTTAACGAAAAAAAATAAATGAATTTTTTTAAAAATAAAACCGAACAAAACGGTATATTATGTACTGTACATATTTAGAAAAACGGCCCAAATTGTATACGGCCCGTGTGGAATTTTCCACATATTCCACATGGCCAGTCCGCCCCTGGAACCCATGACTTTGTTTTTGAGATACAAGGTTGAAGCATGAACACACATGACAAAGTGGCATTGTGTGAGCTTGTCATATGATGTCTAAAGGTTGCTAGCATGTCTTCTTTGTGGCTTATAAAATTGGAGTTTGTTCTCAAAATTTAATGGACCAATTTTGATAAAATGTTGCCATTTTCCATTAATTGAAATGAGGAATACAAAAATGTAATAAAAAATGGAAGTCCATGACTTCATTTTTGAGATAAAATGGGGTCAAAGTGATAATGTCCATTCTCTCTGATGGTATTCAGTGCACCTAACAGTTTGAGGAAAAAAACAGCATTGCACACACCTACCGTATTTTACGGACTATAAGACGCTACAGACTATAAGACGCACTTTAATTTTTAAGCATTTTTTTTTTTTTTAATACATATAAAATACATATAAGATGCTACGGACTATAAGACGCACCTGAATTTTGGAGGCAATTTTTCGAAGAAAAAAATGCGTCTTATAGTCCGTAAAATACGGTAACAGATAATAGGTACAATAAATGAACAAAACATGAGAACAAAGCAATTGTTGTTGAGTGCTTTGTTTTTGGATTGCCTCCTCCATAGCAGCAGATGCAAGGATCACCAGTCTGTGCCAAGCACTTGTAAGGATTGCATTTTTCTTTGAAGCTCCACCTCAATTCTATCATTATACAACAAGGTTGCATGATATACTAGTTTATATCATTAAAGTGGTTCTGGAAATTTAAGTTTTGTAATTTGTAAGAAATCAAATATGTCTCCTACTATATATATTTTATTGATTTAAAGTCTTATCTCATTACTATAGTCTTCACAGCCTAAGTGGAAGGGTCTATGTCAGATGAAAAAAGACATGTAATTAACTTGTAGTAACATTAGAATTAAGAGTAAGTAATAAAATTGATGAAAAAAATAAAAAATTAATAAAATTATTTATGATAGAGATGGCATAAAAGTGTTTTGGAAATGCAAAAAACAAAACAACTGAAATATATCAGATCCACATCTCAAGTCTCAAGAAGGTAGCCATACATCTTCCATTCCTTTCATTTGACATAGACCCTTCCAGCTTATGCTGACTCATGTCTACACTTTCATTGTATGGACTACAAGACAAACTATAAAATTATTACATCATCAACTGCCGTAAATAATCCGGCTATAAACAATTAAAGATTATAAATAAATATTTACGGCAGTTGATGATGTAATGGATTAATATTATCGGGTTTGATGAGTGTTTATAAAATTATTGTATCAATAAAAACCAAAAATGTCTAATCTAAAAATTAATATGTAATATTATTTTAAACTAGTTTTTATAACATTTATTAGTAATAACCTTGGAATAGTCATTATTTCATCCCAAGATAAAGATAAATTTAATGATTTGGATCCTACACCCAAAACTCTAAAACCTTGTCTTGTATAGCATTCTAAGACATCTTTGAAGTTTTCAGGAACTATAAAAAAAATTTATTACTTTTTAAAATTAATTAACATAAATTATTGTTATTATTATATATAAATTGAAAAAATAATAATTATGTATACAAATATTGTTTTAATTATATTGAGTATAATTTACCAGTATGTTCTTTACATAGTGATGAAATCATTTCAGGAGCTCCTTTAATATAAACATCAAAATGATCACTTTCAGCTTCTCGAGTAACAACTGACATTCTCTGAAGTAAAGACTCAAATGGAAACTGTCGCACAATTGCAATATAAGGTGAAACCTAAAGAAAAAAGCTTTTTGCAGAGTTACAAATTTAATAACTACTATTTAAATTATTAATTTTATAATCATTAAATTTATAAATTATAGCCTATTTATATAACTATATGTAGTTCATTTTTATAATATATATACTGGTACAAATTATATATACTTAAATAGTATACATGTACAGGAGAAGATCTAGGAAGCTATAAAAGCATAAGCCCTCCCCATTGACACAAAATAAAATAGAAATTTATTAAAAGATCCTTATTAATTATTTAAATATTTTTGAGTAAAGCATCCCTTTAGGTTCTTCTGGATCTACTACTGGTACAGTACATGTATAAATTTATATATATATATAATAGTTCATGGTTTTGTGATTACAAAAATTATTCAATTTTTGCTTCCTACTGTAATTAAGAATATAATAAAATATTAAATATAAACTAAATTTTTTATGACATTATTAAGACATTGTTTCATGCAAATATTTTTCAAAATTTATTGTCTCCATAAAACTTAAGCTATTTTTTAATTCAAAAATTTATTCTAGAATTGTTAAATGCAAAATGAAACAAAATTCTCATCTGCCATTACTTACTACAGAATATTAAACAATTATTTAAATGTAAAAAAAATTGTAAAATAATGAAATAAAATTAAAGACAAATACAGATTTATTTTAAGTCAAAATATAAAAATTATAATTAATATTTTAATCAATATTATAAGATTTATGTTCTCTGATGTCATTTTTTCATGCATTTCATTAATTTCTGATTTATATTTTATAAATCCTTAATGTTTAAAAATTTTAATATATCATAGGATATGATTATAAAGTCTAAACTTGAATTTGATATATTCTATTATACTAACTAATATTTAAGTGTTAATGTGATTTAAAATAAACAGTTGATATTAAAAGTGTGCAATCAAGCATATATGGTCAACATATTTTCATCACCAGTAACAACATAGCTTAAGGTCTGGCAACATCCTCAGAACTCTTGTACAATGAATTGCAAGACAAAACAAACGTAATAATTCAACAGATTGCTTTGTCTCCTTTGTCAGGTCAGCACTACTTGGTATTCTTAAATATAAAGGTATACTTCAAAAGAATTAGTCTGATTATTCTGTGAGAAAATACTACAAAAAAAAAAAAAAAAAATTAAAGTGATAGAAGCAGTAAATTATCTAAATCATTAATTCTTGTAAAAATTAAATATTTTTAAAAAAAGAACAAAAAAAATTCAGCAATGAGTGTTGCATAACTTTCCCAGCTGTTAGGAGTTTTTATTTAAAAAAAACTTTTATATTATTAAGCAAAATAAAATTGTGTGTGGCAGTATCTGTTATGAGATTTTGTTATAAAAAAAACATATTTTTATTTACTGTAAAATGGCAAAAAGCTTAATTTTGAGGGTAGAAGATAAATTTTATAAAAAAAATGAAAAAAATAAGTGTTAATAACAAATAAAATCTTTTGGGGATGAGGCCCTTCTTGCAATACTTTAGTAAGATCCATAGCTGTGCTTTTAGCTTTAACCATGCAACTCTTGTATTCAATAATCAATAATAAAAAGAAGTGTTTTCTATTAGTTTCCATAAATAAAAGTAATGTACACTTCACGCCAACACTTAACTGTATAATGTAATTACACTTGCATGTTGTGGCATTACCTGCGATGAATTTAAAGTATAAATGAGTTCACAAGCACTTTCGATAGCACATAAAGCTACCATTGTCAGGTGAATGTTGAATATAACAGTTTTCAAATTCTGAGCTGTTGAACAACTTACGAAATTCTACAAAGCACATGGATGGAATACCAATATAAATTTGAAATAGAATAAGAATTCAAAAATGTTTTGAACAGCAATATGAGTGATGTAATTCTCCAAATATATGTAGAGAGAGATAATGATGTTCTAGAGATGTGGATTAGATTGCTTGAATAAAGTTGTCCATATTTGTGGGATTTCAAGAGTTGTTGTGTGGCACGGTGTTAAAGCTGATATGTAGAGGTATTCCCAAATAAATAGTTCTTTCCAATTTTGCACCATTTGAGTAACTTTGTTTGGGCCCAGAGTGGCTGATAATCTTGATCAAATGTGTTTTTTTGCCAATTCCGTTGACGGTCTCAAATTTATGTTGGTATTCCATCCACACGCTTCATAGAATTTCATAAGTTTCTGATGTGCTCCCGATGTTCTAGGATGCGAGAAATTAACATTCTGGCCATGGCCCCTAAGTAGCTAGTCTCTTCTCCTGATAGATCATGTTTTAGTGGAATTTGATAGACCCCAGATTTTTAATTCAATTTAAAAATATCTCTGTCATTGCATAATAGTCTTCTTAACGTTGGTTGTGTGGTTAACGATAAAATAAAAACCATTCATTCTAAAAAAATATACTATTTTTAGCGAGACAGGGCCTAAAAACAGTATCGGAGAATGTGCTATTTTTAGAGTGAATGGTTTTATTTTACCATTAACCACACAACTAATATTAAAAATATAAAATATTTTACTTTTTCATTTGAATCAGCACCAAAAAATAAAAGCTCAAAACAACAGAATTTGTTTGGAAAAATATTAATATATATATGTTAATTTAAAACACAGCAGAAGCAAAGCAACCTGTTAACATATTTTAATTAAATTTAAAAATACAAAAGGCTAATAGAAATGTATAAATTAGTGCATTAGTTTCTGATTTTAAAAAATTTAAATATAATTAGTTAAATATAAAGTAAAAATACTGCAAATATAAAGCTAGTGACTTTCTAAATATATTTTAGATAGTATACCATATTATTTATGATAACATAAAATTTACCTCTTTATCATTATAAACTTTTGGATGTACAATACGAGATGGAGTTCTTTCAAACTTTGTTAAATCTTCTGATTCAGGTTCTTCTAATTCCTATGAAATTAAAATTTGTATAATACTTATATAATTAAAAATAATCAACTTAAATTACATCTACAGTACTCAACTTATCTTCACTGAAGTTATTATTATTTAATGAATCTTAATTCAAGAAGTTAACTTTATTTTAATGTTACATTAAATATAACATAAATTATCTGAGTATCATTGCAATTTTCAACAATAAAATTAAAGTAATCCGAAATATTAAACATTCAAAAAATTTTACTTTTATTTATTTATTTTATACATAATTAGCAATTGCCTGATGGCAATTGATGTCCATCTCACATTTAACAAACACCCTCAAAAACATAGTGCAATTAAAACCAAAAAATAACAAAATATGTACCGTATATACAGTCAAATCTTAGTTTTCAAACAATTTGGTTCACAAACAAAATTTTGAATTCATAACTGCACTGGTTGCCAAACTATAACTCAGGTGCCAAACAACTACTTGGCAGGAGTAGGCCACAGATGGTTAACTCTCCATACTTGCTATGTTAATTAAAGAAAGTTGACAGTTCAACCAATCAATGGCAGGACTACTGATTCAGAAGTTAGTGATGATGAGATTGTCTTGCCTCATTAGATATCACAACTCAAATCATTGATAATGTTGCTATTTAAATTAGATTTTAATGTGCATGTGGGAAAGATACTATTTCTGTTTTTCTGTACATGTCGCAGTTGAATCTAAATCAAATTAATTAATAAAAACTGCATTAATTGACATTTACGTAATATAAATGGCATTCGAGAATTTCTGTTTAAAAATGCTTAAGTTAAATTAAATAACGAAAATTTATTAATATAATATTATATATTAAAATATTAACATTTAATATTATAATATATTGGTTGAATCGTCAATTTAATATTATAATATATTGCATTTGTAGGCATTTTTATGCATGAAATACAGCTAAAAAAGTAAAAAAAGACTGTTTTAAAAATAAAATAGGCTAAATGAAGGATTTGTTTTAGAAGTCAGGAATGGATTAATCCAATTTATATTGTTTCTTATGAAAAAATTTGTTTTAATTTTAGAACAAATCAGTTTTTAAACAACTATTAGGAATGAATTATGTTCAAAAACTGAAGTTTGACTGTATAAATATATGTTAATGTGTAAAAGTAGAGCAATTTAAAATTTTATGATAAAAGTAAAGTGAAAATGTTTTATAATGTTCATTGACTTTTTTAAAGTAAAATTCATTAAGTTATATATGAAATAATTAATAAAAATACTCTTTTTCAATGCTAATCATTTTGTTAATTTGAAATTTATTTTATATCAGTTTTTAAAACCTAATAAAAATGAATTAAAATTTTTCTTACCCATCCTATTGATTCAAACATTTTCACATCCAATGTATAACCCAATAATTCACCATTTAGTACTGTCAATGAATGACAAGTTGCCATACTTATCACCAAGGGAGAAATTGGTAAATGAAGAAAATCTGTTATAACAGGCTGAAAACTAAAAATAATTATTTTTTAATATCATTCAAATTTTAAATATAAATATTTTAAAAATATATACATAATTCTATTTTATGTTTAATTGAGTAAATAATGAAATTCATCAAAAATATAGAAGCACAATAACAACCAAATATTAATGATACTGTAATTTGAGAAAACTGATGGAAAAAGTATATAACAATTCCAGATATTTGTCTTCTAATTTCACAGCAAGGTAATTAAAAATTAGTAAAAATAAATGATTCCTTCAATGCTTTTAGACTTCATCATCGTCAAAATCACATTTCAGAACATTTTCTATTTCTTTAGTAACTAAACATCTACAAAGCATAATATAGTCACTGTTTTATTGTACACTTTACTTCAAATGCAATTGAAAATAAGGAAATCTAAAAGTATTTACACATTAAACAAATCTTAACTTCAAAAACAACAAAGCTCTTTCTTTGTGTACTTTAAGTAATTTAATTAATAATCTACCATACAAACATCTATATAACATTTCAATATAATGTTAGAATTAATAATGTACATAAAGAATAATCAAATGGCAAAACTAACACTTAATATTTTAATCATTTTGTGAGACAGCACTATGTAATTTATTCACATAACTAAATCCTAACATAACCTTCTAACAATACCATTTTGTCAGATAACTGTCAACTTTCTCACCTGGGTGTTAATCATTTAAGTTCTCAGCAGCTAAAGGATGCTTTCTCATAACCTCCCAACCTATTGTCTCAAGTTCATCAGTTGAATATAACAAGAAACTGAAAATTTAGTCAGTCATCACCCGTTCCTCCAGGAGTATTGTCATCACAAAAAGTTCTCAAAATTGCAATTGTATCAGTGCCCTGACTGGATACCTACCTCTCCTACTTGCCTCGGACATCACCTAACTGTGTGCCAAATTAGACAACTATTGGACAAACTTTCCTGACAATTCTAACAAGACTGTCACAACCTCAATGAAACCTTACTCCAAGAGCATCACCTTGTGGATATCCTCCGGGTATTTATCAACTTGTGAATCACTGTAAGCTCTCTCTCTCGAGAACCACGAATTTAGGCCTATCTAAAGTATCAATTTATTATACTCACTATCGATAACCTGTATTTTCTGTCCTTTACAAATAAACGGTTGTTTCGTTAACCTAGTCTCTGCGTGAATCACTTCCTGCTCACTAACACTTGGTCTCCATTCCGAATTCGATCACCTGCACATGTGACCAATCGCGTGACCTACATTCAAATATCAAATCAACACACTGTCTCGGCTTCTGTTGTCAATCGAGACATGGTGCTGTCTATCCTGACAAGGCACTAAAGAGGTGCCGATCCTCCTGTCACAATTTTAATTATATAAATTATAAAAATGAACTATACAGAAATATCTCAATTTAATGAACTTATTCCAGCAAGGTGGTGTCCATTAAAGATAAAAGTCCATTATATAATAAAGTAGGTTTACCAAATGCATATGTTAAAAAATTGAAAAATTAGTTAGTTTATCAGTTTTTACTTATGTAGCTATGTTTGTGTAATTAAAATTAAGTATATATTTTTGTATGTATGAGAAGTTTAATTTCACAGAAAAGTTTTCTTTGTGTATTGTTGCTTAATGTATTGTTGTTGTATTCATGTTATAAATAAAATAAATGAACAAATATTTTTTTGGAAAATAAACTTTAACTATATTTAAATAAGAGAAATGACTGAATTTGAAAAAAAATAATCTGTTAATTTAATTACATATAAAAAGCATTTAATAATTAACACCGTGTTAATTTTTGACATAAAGACTGGAAACTTGTCTGTTAAATCCAAAGTTTGCTAAATCAAAGTCCATTAAATTGAGGCTTTATTATAATAATGAATTAACATTAATGATTTTAATTTATAACAAACTGAAAAATTTTTTTATAATGTATAATTAATTTGACGTTAAAACCTACCACAATCATCAATTTAAGTTGATCTAAAAAATTTATTAATTATTGAACAGGAAATTATTTTAAAACTCATTAATATTCATTATTAATGTTTATTTTGACATATATCAGTATTTCAATCTTCTACCATTTTTAAATTAATCTTTTTAAAAGTAAAAACAGAAGCTGATAAATATTATATAATTGTATATAAGAAAATCATGTACTGGTACATTTGGTCACATAATGTTTTGACATCATGCACAAGGGCAGGAATTTGCCTACTGTGATCACTTAGAAAGTCTGGAACATTTATGCCAAAGCAACACAAAATTGATTATATACCTTCATGAATGTATAGATTTCCATTCTTTTGGCAATAAATTTTATTCCGTTTCTATACAATAAATTGTTATATTGCAACAAGTAAAAAAATATTTATAGCAATACTATAACAGTATTTACTTACTAATTTCATTAGATAAATACCATTATAGTATTACTTTTCCAATAAAGAAATTCAAATATCATATATTAATTAACACTGACTGTACTGTACCTGTATCTACAACTATGAAAAATATGCTTAATATTTGGAGTGGAAATGTTTTAGTAATCAATATTTATCATCAAATATTAACTAAAAGTAAATAAATAAATATTTTAAAAATTTAACAATTTGGGATTAATGTTAATAAAGATCACATTCTGCTACAAATGTCTTTATTCCTATCTATATTTTTCCCAGTTAAAGATAACAGACTCAATTTAAAAAACACTTTGTAAATTTACTTACTTTCTATTTTCAACAGATATTATTCCAGATAAATTTAAACCATCTTCTGTTAAAGTTCCTGTCTAGAAAAGAATATATTCTTATATATGAATCAAAATTATAATTTTTCACAATTGAAAAATGTTATTAATGATGTAAAGCAACCCTATTTAATTTTAAGCTAAAATCTTTTAGTTTAAAATCATTTCAACAATTTTGTTTCAACAGAAGTATGTATATCCAGCAAGGTGCTTATGGTGCTGCAGCACCCATTCATACCAAACTAACCAGTTTTGTCACTTTAAAATAAAAATAAATATAATAATGCATATCTTATGACTTTAGTTAGGTAAGATTAGATAACTCAAGTAAATCTAAGGTAATTGAGTAACATTCTCTAAGAAATGACAGGGAACACCAAAGAATGTGCTCCTGTCATTTTTCAGAGAATGATACTCAATTAACTTTTGTCTTTAGCAGAACTCATATTCTCAAAAACCTGGATACACCACTGTATTTCAAAATATTGATAATATATTTCCATAAAAATTTTTAAAAAATGCTAAAAAATATTAATTATATAGGGTGTTCCACAAGTTTAGGGGATTCAAAAATGTCTTATAAACAGAACTCGTCAAACATATTGTGTCAGCATGATGGAATTACAGTTTAGACTAGCTAGCCCGTACAATGCTGTCATATGGAAAAACCTTAATCTCAGTGCCCTTCAGTTTCTGTGCTGTATTAAAGTACCAAGAAATGCAAGTGAACCTTACATTTTGTATAATGTTTTGAAGGTAAAAAGAGGTGAGGTAGCTAGTCTGAACTTTAAACCTTTCTAGTGCTGAAACAATGTGTTTGAAGGGCTATGCTTATAGAACCTTTTGGATCCCCTAAGCCTTTAGGACATGCTGTAAAAATATTGTCATTTCTTCACAGAACAACCTGTATTAAAATTTACTTATATATTTATGTTTAATTAATTTCTGTACTTGATTTAATAATCATTTTATTAAATATTATATAATGCTACATTAAAAAAAATAAAATTATACAACAATAATTAAATGTTTTAAATGTAAATTCTGTTAATACTGGGTAATTTCCCATCAAGATTGATAGGAAACTAGGTACTTAATAAAATATAAATACCGTCATACAATTTTTAATTTTAATCAATTATGTACTTAATTTTGTCTGTCAGATGGTCGGATTCCTTTGTTAATATGTTACTATAACATGAGGAAAAACATGACATGTATTTACTCCACCCCTTTCCCTAGTTAATATATTATGTTCCTAACAAAGCCTACTTGCTTGTCAGATTGACCCAACCAGAACAACACGGAGAATCATGATGGTATAGACACTTCCACCATTTGAGTCCCAAATATGGAAGTGTACTAAAAATTCTATAAACTCAACATTACTTGTTAAAGGAACTCGATGTTTTCGTCAATTGAAAACAAATGAAAACAAATGTTTTCGATAAATATATTGGACGTTTACAACTGGTTTTGTGGTTTCTAACTATTCATATCTAAGTACTACAAAATTAATAAAATTATTGTTGAAGTAACAATCAACAAAAAAATAAATAAATTTCTTATAAATGTAGGCAAAGTCAGATATTCAGTTGTTTTCATTTTGTTCTAAATATCCTTGAATTCTTTCTCAAAAAATCTTATACTTGAAGAATTTTTGCTTTACTGAGTGATTTGCATGCTATGTCTTTTTATGTTTTTGTTAATTCCAGGTAACTCTAATGGGCATCTTTAATCTTGCCCCATAAGTTACAAAATATAAAGCAATCATTACATAACAACACACAATAAAATTGACAAATTGTAGTAACAGTGGACAAACATAGTTTTGAACTACAACTTCCACAGACTCTATCAGTGGCGTGCCGTCATTGGAAGCGATGGAAGCGCCGCTTCCACCTTCCAATGACCTTCCCTTGTATTTTATATAATATAAATTTTCATATTTTAACGTACTTTGAATTAATTAAAATTAATATTTTATTATAACTGCATTATGTATCTTTTACAAATTTCTATACTACATGTGAAAAAAAACGATAAGATTGCTATTGTATATTCGAATAATTCAGTGGCGGAAGGAATGTCGAAACCGGGTCAGTTTCTAATCAGCCAGATTATATAGGCATTAGCACATGCGGTTTACAGTGCACCAACCTCACCCAGTTTAGCTGGTAGAAGCGACTACACGCGTAAAGAGTCCGACTTTATATCCCAGAGCGGTTGTGGGCTGTTAGCCGCCTGCCTGTCAACTTCCAAGCAGCCAGATTATAGGCATTGGCGCATGTGCTTTACAGAGCACCAACGTCACGGTTTAGCTGGTAGAAGCAACACATGCGTAAAGAGTCCGACTTTATATCCTGGAGCGGTTGTGGGCTGTTAGCCGCCTGCTAGATATTCGGCCACCCTCGCCTGATTATGTGAATCATGAGCAGACTAGATCAACGGCGGGCTAGTTACAGCTCGCCCATCCCGCAGGCCAGCTACAGCTTGCGAAAAGTTTCTATCCGGCCCGCGAGATCTTTAATAGATTATTAAATTGGAAAAATAACTAATTAATAGTTATTTTTCCAATTCTTTGTAATTTTCGAAAACGATAAGAGAAATAAATGTAGTAATTAACTTTTTATTTATTTATTTCATATGTGCAGACTAAAAAAAGTTACAAGTCACAAGAAGGCGTCAATTAACTACTACGGCCTGCGGAAAAAACGTAAAATTTATTCTGGCCCACGTTATTAAAAAGGTTGCCCACCCTAGACTAGATTTATAACTTAACCCAACTGATAGGAGTTTACTAGCATGTTTTTATGATAGCTCTGTATAGTTGACAGGAGTTTAAAAAAATCCATTAAAATATTTGATATATTTATTCTGCGTTTATTCTGCTCTCCCATCTTATATTACTTACGGATTTCAATGTTAAACCGGTGATATTACGATTTAGTATGTCCCATCTGTACGGGAATGCAGAAAAAACGTGTACAATTCTAGTACAGTGTTAAAAATTAACTGTTACTTTGGCAGCATCATTTACAACCAAATTTAATGAATGAGACGTACAATGGTACAAAAAAAAGCTCTAGAATTTATTTTCCTTAAATTTACGATTTATATATCCGTTGTCATAAAAATTTGTCTTTCCACTGTTTTCCCAAGACTACAGATATTCAGGTACAAAGTAACCGGTTTTAACTTATTTCCACTTAAGTAGTAGTTAAATAATTAAGCGATTAGGGAATTAGAAACATATATAAAACCCTGATGAAAGAGCCAAAATTTTACTTAAACAGAAGCTTAACCGAACCAATCTCTTGCCGAGTACAGTGGGGTCTGATCTCTTCATAATATTAGACGTAATAAAGACAGAAATTTTTCCAGTTCAATGAGAGTGACCGAAAAGTTGTAAATTTTGGAAATTTCCGTGAACACTTGGTCCTAAAACGAATTAGTTAGAAAACGAATGACAGACAATCTGTTAAGTTAACATATTTAGATTTTTACAGCTATGGTGAGAAACGTTTAAAATCTACAACAACCCTGTCGCGTCCTTTGAGATATACCATGTTGTTCAATAAGTTTTGTCGTTCAATAAAAAAACACAATTTTATGGTTTGAAATACATTTTATTATTCAATATAATTTCCCTGAACTTCAATACACTTGTTCCAGTGATCTTCTAATTTATGGATTCCATCCCTGAAGTGAGAATCCGGAAGACTGTCGAAATACGCTTCCACGGCTGCTATTACCTCTTCGTTCGATGAAAATCTTTTCCCACGCATGAATTTTTTGAGATGTGAGAACAGCCAGAAGTCAGAGGGAGCTAAATCTGGCGAATAGGGAGGATGTTGCAACAATTCATATTTTAATTCACTGATTTTCGCGATGGTTTTTTGAGCTGTATGAGAGGGTGCGTTATCTTGATGAAAAATGATTTTTTTATTCTGTAAACCAGGTCTTTTCTCATGAATTTTTACATCCAGCTGGTCCAAAAGATTACAATAATAGTCTGAGTTTATTGTTTTACCAGTTTGGAGATAATCCACGAACAAAATTCCTTTTGCATCCCAAAAAACTGATGCTAACACCTTCTTGGCCGATTTCTGGACCCTAACTCGCTTCAGAGCCGAAGTACCGGGTTCACACCACTCCTTAGCCTCTTGTTTTGATTCAGGATCATGATGGTAGACCCAAGTCTCATCCATAGTAATGAAACGACGCACAAAATCCTTTTTATTTTTTCTAAAACGCTCCAAATGTTGCTGAGAAAGTTGCATTCGAATGTGTTTTTGTTCCATAGTTAGCGAATGCGGCACCCATTGTGCACACAGCTTTCTGTAACCCAAAACATCAGCCAAAATATTGCTCACACTGCCTAATGAGATCCCTAGGGCTTCTACTAAATCTCTCTCAGTTAATCGACGATCTTCCAAAACCATATGCTGTAAATTTTGCTACGATTTCTGGTGTTGATGCACTTTTTGGACGTCCTTCACGTGGATCGTCTTCGAGACTTGTACGGCCACGTTTAAATTAAGCAACCCATCTTTCTACTGTTCTAATTGAAGGTGAAGAGTCCTTATACACTTTTACCAATCGTTCATAAATTTGTTTTGGTGCTACACCTTCCAAAAATAAGAATTTTATCACTGCACTGATATTCAATTTTTTCCATTGTAAAAAAATACACTGACATGTCAACTTTGAACAGCTGCAAATATAGAAATGAGTTGACAGATCTACATGAAACTTCACACGTGTTTATAAAAAAGTAGTACTATTTTTAGAGTAATAAAACGACAAACCTAATAGCGCCATCTCTTATTGAACGACAAAACTTATTGAACAACCTGGTACTAGTAATGCGACAAAAGAGGCATTTGACATTGACCGGTATCGGCACCCTCGGGATTTGGCACGCACACACCTACCTGGACCGTCTCTGATTTCATTCATTAGCCACTCGTAGGGAGCTATTTCACTAACTTTTAAGTGGATTGTTTTAAGATTTAAAAAGTAAAGAATATTTTGTTATTTTTATGCACGTTTCTTCACAAAGTTATATTTAATTATAAGTTTCTTTAAAAGTATATTCATACAATTGAAGAATACTTTTTTACTAAGCATGTATATTCATCACACATTGTTTTACTAAGTAAGTTTTTTTTTATAATTTTAATTTTAGCCCTTATATCGTGGCTAGTGATTCAAAAATTTATTTTAAAAAAGTTTTGGTTCAAGACCATATAATGAAAAAGAAAACATTATTAAAAGAGAAAGACCAATGCCTAAATTAAATATAAATACGTCAACAAAAAAATTTCAACATTTTGATGATAAAATTTATGACGAATGACGATTCTTTCGTAAAATTGAAGCAATTTGGAAATCAAAGCGGAATAGAATTTAACTTTGGTAGACAATATAAAATAAATATTGAAAATTATAACGAGATAATTACGATTAATAAATATATCTAAATTAATAAAAGTTATATGTTTTTTCTCAAAGCGAGAATTGGCATTTAGAGGGCATAGGGAATTTATTGAATCTAATAACGGAGGTAATTATATTGAACTTTCTTATTTATTAAGTACGTCGGATAATCTATTAAAAATACATTTAAAGAAGTATACGGTTTTTACTGGCTTATCGAACAAACGAGTACGAACGGGCCCTGACGCGCAATTAATTGATTGCCCCTGTAAGTTGGCTTCTTACAGAAACACAGCTTCCCTATCATCAAATGTCACAGCACACCACTGGACTCTATTCCTCAAAAAGACAGAAAAGACACTTGACAGTATTAACAGTCTCAAGACTCAAGTCTGACTCCCACTTCTTTCCTTTATGTAAACAAATGAACTACAATAAACAATAAACAATGTAATTTCTCCAATAACCAGTTCTAGGAAAACATATGTCTGACTTCTGCAAGTGCTTCTTATGTTTAAACATAACTGCTTTCTATACATACACAACCATAAGTGAAGTAAAGTATCATGGTACAAAATTAAACCATGCATCATCAAAAACTTCAGTTAAACAAAAAAATGTAATGTAAAAGTAAACTATTTATGAAAGTTTACAACTGTTGAAATATTAAAAGTTACAAAATGTAAAACTACCTGTTAAAAATCAAATAATTATGTTCTAGATTTTCAGACATGATTTGTTATTATGTCATACTTTATATAAGATGCTAAATTATTAGATCTGTAAACCCAAATATATTCGAAATAATTTAATTAAGAAATAATCTTTGTTAGTTATTATTTTATTAAAATAATAATTAACATTAGTAAATAAATAGTAAACAATAATTTATTTAAAACTTAAGTTTCATAAATAGAATATGAAATATTTGATTAAAAAAATTAACTATAATAATAAATAGTATTTTCAGATCTGTTTTTCATTTTAATTTTCTAAAATATTTTATGAACTATGATTGCATTTTTAAAAGTAAATGATAATAGTAATAAACAATAAAGTATTTTCCACTTTATTTAATTTTTGAATTTTAAAATAAAATAATTTTATTAAAAAATAATCAAAAAAATGTTTAATATTAACTACATATTCTAAAAATAAATGTCACCTTATCAAAACACACTACATCCAGTGCACCACTAAAATTTATATAGCGAGAATTCAGACAATATATTGACTGCTTTCTAAGCCTGCGTTGAGCATGTGCATTAACACTTGTCATTACTGCTGGTAATGCAGGAGGAATAAGAAATGTCAAAACATCAAGTACAATAATGACTACATCTCTAACATGTGCCTGAAATTTCAAATAAAACTGTATTAAAACAATTTATATAAATTCTTACAAATTAATGCATTTAAATTTTAAAATAATATTTAATTATAATTTGTAGATTAATTTATTAAAATCATTAATATAGTTTTATAATAAAAAATATATTACCTGAACCTTCATCCACACAATAGCTGTATATATTGTTGCAGGAATGCCTATAGTAAAACTTTAAATAATTAAAATATTGTTCAATTGCTTAATTTATTATTATCCAAAACCATATAACTATTTCTTTCTAATCTTATCATCTTTTATTCAAAGCAAAAGTATAAAAAAGTAAATAATAATTTTGTGTAAAATAATATTTTGATATGTTATTAAAAGGAAAAATATTTACATTTAAATAATAATTGAATACAAATTAAAGAAATAACTTAGTCGTTTTATATTCAAAAACTTCACTTAAAAATATTTCAGTCAATACTTCATTTTGTATATGTATTCAATATTCTATGGAGAGTATCTTTTTAAAAATCAAAAACAATTTATTAAAAATTATTCCAAACTTTTAAACAATTTTCAAGCTGTGACATACTTAAATAAATAATTTTTAAAATTTTATATAATTAAAATAGACATAATTAAGGGTTTGTTTTGCAACTAATTCATTTTCTTTATACTTAATTCACAAATAAAGAAACTTTCATTTTGTTCATTGGGCCAATAGTTAAATTGCAAATCACTTCTGCAATCTATATTAAAAACAATTTTTTCTAAATAAAGTTAAATAATAATTTATAAAAAAATTAATTATTTTTTAAAATCTACTCCTATGGGGGGGGCGTGGCTCGACAGTCGGAGCTGTTGGTGACTTTTGCTTCGTGGTTCAACAAGTGTTAAGAAACTACTGCTGTTCTTCAATCTTTTTAACCCAAAATTACTAAAACTGTATAAAAATCTTCATTCTCGAAAAAATATTAATAATTAATTAATATGCAGCGTTCACCAGCTAAACGAGGTAGACCTCCGCTTAACAGAACCAAACCGGAAAGTCGAAAATCTCAACCAGGTGCATCCAACTCCAAACTTATAACGGATTTTAATTTATTAATGGATAAAGAATCACAAGAACCATCCTTAGAAGTCAACAACCAACGTATGGACACTTCTTCACAAAGACTACAGAATTCACCAGGTGAGTCCAATATAATCCATCCATCATCTTCGACAAATTCGAATGACACTCTAACAACAGATCTATGGTACAAAATTTCGGAACTTATTAATACTTCTAATAATAAACTATCTACCCAAATGGAATCTATAAAAGAAGATTTGAATCTAATCCATGAAACTATACGTGAGAATAAAATACAATTCCAAAGAATGGACAGTCAAATTGAAAACCTAAAACTACAAATCGACAATCTAAAATCAGGAAAGGAACTGATACAGTATAAAATGGACACCCTGATCAACGACCATCACTATAATAATATAATAATATATAATTATCCCACGTCAAATAGTATCTCTAAATCAGAAATTCTTAAATTTATTAACTCTTCATTAAACCTGCACAATATACTTCAGGAAGATATTCTTGATATAACTCAATTAACCAAATCAACGAATTCTGTTATCAGAATATCACTTAGTAATAAACAGACCCGTGATCAAATTTTTAATTCCTTCATATCAAAGAAACAACAAAAATTATTGGAAAACTGGGGAAACATCCAGATCGCATCAGACCTTACCAAGGACTCACGTAAAAGAAGGAAAAATTTATTACCGATATATTTCGAATTAAGAAAACAAAATCATTCAGTCAAACTACGTAACGATATTCTACAAATAAACAGAGATAGAATAACTTTTAATATCGATACGGGAAAACTTGTTTATGTGGATACTTTTCTACCTTTTTCTACCTTACCAGAATCAGCAAGCTGATATACATTACAAAATAAATCTCATCAGGAAAAAGTTATCAAAAATATAATCCCAACTACTGTCATCAATTGGAATAGTCAAGGCTTAAAGAATAAAATAACATCACTAAATCTTCTCCAATTAAAATATGACCCTGATATAATTGGTATAACTGAAACATGGATTATACTGGATTTGTTCTATAATTCTACTTTTTTCAATAACTTTACAACAATTACAGTCCCAGCACGTAAACCTTCTGGCCCTGGTCGTCCAAGTGGTGGATTGTGTATCTTATTAAAAAAACATCTCTGTAAAATACAACAAATCAAAAAGTCTGACAACTATATATTGCTCCTACTTTCAATGAATAAACCAATATTAGGCAACAAAGATTACCGACAAATAATAGTAATGATCACCTATATTCCACCCAACTGTCTGACAAAACTTAATGAAATATTTAAAATAATCGAAAATTGGCAACATATAACTCCATATATCCTTTTACTGGGAGATTTTAATGCAAGAATCGCTGAAATGACAGATTCATATTATAATGGTCCTAATTATCAAATACAAAATATCAGACGATCCAAAGATAATACTACTAATAAACTAGGAATAAACTTAATAAAAATAATAAAAGACCATAAACTATTCATTTTAAATGGACGTCTCAAACCTGATTATCCAGCTGAATTTACTTGTATTGAATATAACGGCAAATCCACCATAGACCTAACAATATGCTCTGAATACATGTTAGATTGCTGTCTAGATTTCGCCATAACTACGCAAGACACATCAGACCACTTTCCAACCATATCAAAATTTCTACTATCCTCAGAAAATTCATCAACTAAGGAGTGCAATAAACAAACGAGAATCTACTACAAAATGTCGAAATACTCCAATGAAATCGAAAATAGATTCAACAATATTCCAGAAATAACAAATTTGAATTCTGATATAATATATAACCAAATAATTCAAATAATGAACGATTATATTCAAATTAAAAACGATAAAAGAATCATTCAGAACAAATTTAAAAAACCATGGTTTGACAAAGATTGCTACAAGATGAAAAAAATGAAGCAAACAAGTTTAAAAACATTCCGTGAAAACTCAAATACTTTAAATTTCAATAACTACAGAAAGCTCAAGCAAACCTATAACAACCTAATTAAAGCAAAAAAGAAAAATTATCTTTCTAAACTTGAAACAACACTACTAAAAAGTAGCAATGATAGCAAAACTTTCTGGACAATAATACAAAAATTTCGATTTAAATTTGACTTATGTGACAATAACTCAATGATAAGTTTTGAAGCCTGGAAAAAATTTTATCAACGCCTTCCTGTTACCCAAATTATACCTAACTTAATGTTTAACTACAACTCCAACAACGAATGTCTTAATTCTAAATTTACACTCAAGGAACTTGATGAAATCATAAATAAAACTCGCATTAATACATCACCAGGAAATGATCATATTCCAACTAAGTTCCTAAAAACATTGTCAAATCAAGCAAGAGTGAAACTGCTACAACTTTTCAATTCTATGTACAAAACAACTAACTACCCGGACTCCTGGAATTCAGTAATTTTATCAATGATACATAAAAAAGGTGATAAAACTTCTCCAACTAATTATAGACCAATAGCATTACTGTCAACATTAAGGAAATGTTTTACATCTTTATTAGCTACAAAATTCCAATACTGGACTAAAATAACTGACCTCGAAGCAAAATTTCAATACGCCTTCTTCAAAAACAAAGGAACAGAATCTGCTATTTTCTTACTATCATCCATAATACAACTTCATCTGAGAAAAAAGCAAAGAAAAATATATGTTGCATTCATTGACATCCAAAAAGCATTCGACTCTGTTTTTGTCCCGCTACTGGTATATAAGTTAAAAATTAACGGAGCAGGTAATCAATTTGCAAACACAATATCTAAGCTATTCTCAAACTATAATGCAAAAATTAAACAGGGCAAAGTCGTCTCACCATCGCTAACATTAACACGTGGGATACTCCAAGGTGACCCTCTTTCGCCATACCTATTTAATTTTTATTTACTTGAAATTGATCACATATTTCAGAATTGCTCAGATGGAATAGAACTTGGTGACAGGACCTTTCATTATGTGTTATTTGCTGATGACCTTGCAATCTTCGCTCCGACAAAAATATCACTACAAAGAAAAATTAATCAACTAAATTCTTACCTCAACTCAATCCAATTAACAATCAATCCTACCAAAACGAAAGTCGTTATATTCCGCAAGAATAGTAAAATCTCCAAAAAAGAAACAACGATATATCTAGACAAGCAACCTCTACAAATGGTAAATGAAGTCAATTTCCTAGGTGTAATATTCGATTGGAATCATACTTTCAAAGCACATATTTCGTATTTGAACAATAAAGTAAAACTTGCTATAGATAATCTGCTAAACTTATATTCTAACTTAAAAACCTCCGATTTAGCTATTCATATGAAATTGTATAACGCAATCATTAACCCAATCATATATTACGCATCCCCAATATGGGGTCTCGACTATATATATAAATTAGAAAAATTTCACATATACTTTCTCCGCAAACTGCTTCACTTAGAAAGAACAGTCCCAGGCTACGCAATTCGCCACGAAACGAACCGTATCTGCTCTTATCCATTATTCTTAAAACGTATCATTAAATTCTACTATCGTCTAAAATTCAAATCCGACAGTAATATTACTTTTTTGCACCACGAAATAATCAAAGGCAGTACTAAATCAACCACAATACAACTCTGGCAAACTAAACTAAATAAAATACTAAATTCTTTTGGAGTATCAGATCTTTTATTCAAAGATAATATTCAGGACTGGAAATTTGGATATACTATGTTAATGGAATCAGCTATCGCTCAATCGATAAACATGGATCAAAATAGTCTAAATCACAATTCCTATCATCCTTGGTACTTAAAAATTTTACAAATACCTTCTGTACAACCTTATATGATAAAATCAACTAACTTCAATGTGAAAAGGCTAATTTCACAATTACGTCTAAATAAATATTCCCTTTATATCAATAATATCTATATTGACCTGTCAAACAATCATTGTCCATGGTGCAAATTCGATAACTTCTCAATTGAACACTTACTTCAGAAATGTCAAAACCTCTCTAATGTACGTGACTCTCTCAACATTCCTCGAATATTCCAAAGTGATTCATCCCAAGATTATAGAAATTCTTTAAATAATCTAAATAAAAACGATCTCTATGCTCTGTACAATTATTTCATTAAGATTACAAAAATGTTGTAAATCTATGTCAATATGTCTAAATATACCAACAATGTATAACTTCACTAATATTGTATAATTATATTACTGTGTTTGTTAAAACAACTGTTTTTATTTATGTTAATAACGAAACAATATAAAACCAATGTATAAAAATGGTTAAATATTAATAATCCAGTTAATGTTTTAATAATACGAAAATTTATAAGTTAATTTTGTACAACCCCCTGCAACAGGGATAATTCCCTTTTTGTGAATAAAGATATTGATTGATAAAAAAAAAAAAAAAAAAAAAAAAAAAAAAAAAAAAAAAAATCTACTCCTATGGAAAATAAATACATTTAAATGGTTACTTCTATTTATATGCTCCAGTCAAATTTTTAAATTAGCTATGTCAAACTAATTATTTTTAGTTTAGAAAAATAAGTTTTTGATTTTAATAAAAATTCACTAATAAAATTAAAAACATAATTAAAATAATACTGTTATTCTGGGCAGATAATCCAGGGGTTGTCCATATTTTAAAGATAATTTAAAAAGAAATGCAGATAATGCAATGCATTAGGTTATATCCTGATTTTAAATTCCAATCATGAATCAAAGTTGATTCAAATTACACGATTGACCAATGGCAGGAAATTAACCCAACAGATGGAGAATTATCTATTCATATGTTTGTGAGAAATAACACTAAGTGTTTAATTATATTCCCCACTGTTTTTTCAATCCTGACTTATTTTAATGGATTAAGATTTAATTTTTTTAATAAATACTTGAAATTAAGATACAGATCTTCAGTCTAATATAAAATATGAGGTTGTAAAGGTAAACCCTTTGCAGTGGCATAGTGAGAGAGGTGCAAGGGTGTTGTGTATCATGCCCCGGGTGCCACTCACAGAGGGATGCCCAAATGGTCTCCAAGACAAACTATGTGTTTCTGGAGAAGGGAGGGGGCGCCAATAAAATGTCGTGCCCCGGGCACCAGTTACGTTCACTACACCACTGACCCTTTGGCATTTGCAACAACTGATTGACATTTGTTCATGCATGAATGCTTTAACAAATGTTTTGCAAATGAAATCATGAACCTTCATTGCATTGTGGTCACTTTTGAAGTGATAGAGCAACAACAAAAGTTTCATTCTATCAGACATTGCTGATGCATCTAATTCCAATAAAATGTGTGATAAAATACCCTTTGGTTACTCTACTTATATACCACATTGAATGTTTTAGAACATTTTTTTCCCACTTATTTCCAGAAAAAAATTAAAATATCTAAATTTCACCTTTACAACCTGATACAAGAAGCCAAAAAGAATTAAATTTTTATACAATAACTAGAAATTTTTCCATCAAGCATGATAAAATACTTTTTATGAGTGCACTTGACAAAGCCATTCTTACTCAATATTGCTCAAGTCTAACTTCATAGCCTGAAATTCAGGTTCTCACTTGTTCTTATTCTTTTAGATATAGAATTTACCTGATCAATTTTACTTTTACACTTTCCCCCAAGGCCTTTTTTTTTTCCTTTGACAAAATAGTAATTTGTTTAATTGATAAAACAAAAATGAATTATATGTATGTTAGTTAGATGAGCACTAACACTTTTTAAATAAGGGGCTCATTAGATCATTACTTCTGATTGGATAATAGAATATCATGTGGTCACTATGGAAAGATTTTTTTAAAAATTTGTTATAGAAGTGACACAATGCAGCTATCTTTTTTTGAAATTTAAATTTTAAATCTAATGAAATAAGTTTAAAATATGCCGTTTGCCAAAATATTTAAAAATGCAACTTAAGGGAAATTCTGTCATCAAGCATGAACTAAATGAGATCACTGACATCACTGCAATGTAAGTGCAATCACTGATCTGAAATTGGTAAAACATTTATTCTGTAGCTAATATTTCTGCAAAATAAGTAGCCTATACTTTTTGTCCAAACGTAAAATGAATATAAGCAAAATTTCATCTAGATTAGACAAAAATTGCTGGAGTTATAAGGAATTCATACACACACACACACAACAGCTTTTATATTATTAATTATTTATGATAAAAAAAAAGCTTTAAGAAATTATTTGAATATCAATAATAAAATTATGTTTTGTTTAATTTTTTCAAGTTTTATTATTATTATTATTAGGGGAAAATAAATTAGTCATAAAAGAAAAACACTAATTATTTTTACACTTAATTTACATAATTGGGACACTTCATAAACACCTGCAATTGAATTTTATTAGTGGTCAAATAAGTACAGGGATGAATTTCTGAATATTTCAAAAGATTTTTTAGTAATCATTTTCCTGTTAAGGCTAAATACTACTGTGTTTTTGAAGATACCATCTATGTTTGGTAATACATAGATTGTGTCTTCAAACATATATTATTACTAATGTGTATTTGAATATGGTGTCTTCAAACACACATTAGTAAAGACAACATGCAAGTATGCACTTGTGTATTAATTAATGTCAAACAGATTATTATAGAGTTTAAAAAAGTAAAGCAAAATGGAAATGTCATTAAAAAAATTTAAAAGGATTATCCTTAGCTTTAAAACAAGTAAAACTACTTTCTTAATCCGACTTCGAGGAAAACACTACAAGTTCAGACGGACGAACTAACAATGAAAGAAAGACCTTAGTATTTCATTATTACCAGTTTTATTTCATCAATATCACAATTCGCATGAAATAAAACTGGTAATAACGAAATACTGAGGTCTTTCTTTCATTGTTAGTTCGTCCGTCTGAACTTGTAGTGTTTTCCTCGAAGTCGGATTAAGAAAGTAGTTTTACTTGTTTTAAAGCTAAGGATAATCCTTTTAAATTTTTTTATGAAGTATACCGATCCCATTAGTTTTATTATTGAAAATGTCATTTTTGATTTCAATTTTGTTACTTATTATTTTGAACTAAATTTAATACTTATTAAATTTAATTTTAAAAATTATTTTAATTATTAGTTAATACTAGTATAAGATAGAAATCTAACCTTTTACCTTTAGAAAATATTATTTTATATTGCTCTAAAACTTTGGCTATTGGCCTCCTTCATGTACAAGTCACAGAAGTAAAACATGTACAGGAATGATGACTTTTTCATAGATAAGATGCTCTTATGTAAGTTATAGGTCACAGTTTACAGCAAAAGTTTTAAGGTACAACTCCAGAATAAATACCAACATGAAAGGAACAGCATCACTTTTGAAGCACTTTTTTTGATGTGATGAATTTCATGAATAAGTTTATAACCTTAAATTGGCTGCATCATATATCCAAGGTTTTAGGATAATTATTAATAGTTATCCAAACTACAGTATAATTCAAATAAGTTGGAAATTAATATAATTATTATAGAATATTTGGACTTGGTGTTTAAGTATACAATGATTTGTTACAACAGAAAAAGCAATATTTTAGTGCATAAGATGATAGATGCAATCTGTCATCTTAAGCACTAAAATATTGTACTAAAATATTGACTGGTAAGTTTCTTGCTTTCAATGGCTGCCCCAGAGATGTGGGGTATATGGTAGGATGGATTATACAAACGTTTTATTTTCATTCATGCAATTTTCTGTGGGTTATATGCCACTGTGGATTATCTACCCAAAATTATGATAATTACGTCAACATTATCATATAATATATAATCTATTTTCAAATATTTTTATACAATTTATATTTTAAATAAAAACTTAAACAAATGAAAAAAATTAAAATTATAAAAAGCAAAAAATGTATTCTTAATTCAAAGTTTTTATTATTATTTACAAAATAAGCAGAGAATAAAAAAATTTTATGTAGCTTACCTAGAATAAGAAGAGCCAACATACTTTTAAATAAATCTCTATATAGTTTAAAATCAACAGATTTTGGGAAAAGTATTGCCCTTACTAGTTCTCCTTTTGATGTATTAAAACCTTAAAAAGTTATGAAATGGCTTTCTATTATTATGCAAAAATATAAAAATTTTATAACATTTATCTAGAATAAGTATTATGTAAGTCATACTAAAATTAACGAGTAACAATTTTTTTAAAATTTTTTTTAATAAATTTAAGACACTTATTATTGAAATAACAAGTGCTACATCTTAATACACACGTTGATTTATTTTTCTAAGTTCTGTTTCTTAAGGTGACCAACTTTTTTATAATGCAAAGGAGGACACATAAATTGAAGGAAAAAATATTGTAAATAAAAAACATTTTACTCATTGCAATAATAATACACTATAATAATCTCTACTGCATGTGCAGTGGTGTAGCTAGCATGGGTGACACCCGGGGTGGATGTCGTGGTGTCACCCTTCTTAACTGTTTTATAAAACAGTATTGGACTATTGAATTGTAATATGCCTGCACTCGAGCAAACTTGAATGCTATATCAAATAAGCGATATATCATCACATAGGTTTACATTGACTAGCGTGAATCTGCTGACCTTTTTTTGTTTTTTTTTTTTTTTAGTTATGGGTTGTTGAGTCGGTCGAACTTTCCATGACTTAATGTTAAAGTGCATTGTCAACGTTTATTTCACGACTTATTTTTTCACAGTCGGGTGTCGACAGAGGACAGAACTTACAAAAAGAGGACATTTAGTAGGACACTTTTCGAGAGAGGACAGAACTTACAAAAGGAGGACTGTCCTCCCTAAAGGAGGATGGTTGGTCACCTTATGTTTCTGGACACATTATTTTTCAACCTTGTAATGTTTTAAGTTTTATGTACTTTGTATCAACAAGTAGCCTACAGAGAAAGGTCAGTTGCAAGAATGTGTATTGCCTAAGAATGCAAGAAAAATAAATGGTGGTCCCTTTTGGACAGACTTTGTTTTAATTTTTAAAAAAAATAATTCTCCATCTGACGAAAAATTTACTTTGTATCACATTTATGTGTATTGTTAGTTACATGGTTTTATAGGGATATCTATTGTTAATGGGGAATGGTAATCTCTAATGATAATCTCCTGAACTTTACATGTACAATTTAAAACATGTTAAAAGTGTTCAATATTTTTTGTTCTGGAAGTTGGAATATACTTCTGTAAAACAACTCCATTCGCAGCCCAAAGATACTGATGCACAGCTTCTTGAATTGTTTTCATATAATTGGCCTCACATCTAATTCTACACAAATCCAAAATGATGATAATAAGTGGGTGCCAGATCAGGACTATAGGAGAGGTAAGAAAAAATTCCCATCCCATTCTTTCCATTTCTTCCCAGTGAGTCAAACAGGATGAGTATTGTCATGCTGCAGGATATTCTTTTTTCCAGGAAGTTTATTGCACAATGTATGATAGTTTCTGAAAGTCTGGACATTAAAGGCAGCATTTATGGTTCCTGAATCCTGTAAAATTAAACCAGGATGCACTCCTTTGTGTCCAAAACATGGTGCTCATAATTACTCTTTTACAAACCGCAATTTTACAAATAACCACTCTAAAAGCTATTTAATGCAGTAATATTATAATATATGCAGAATATTTAATGCAGAATAAAAAAATAAAGAAATATTACTGCATTAAATAGCTTTTAGAGTGGTTATGATGCCCACAATCATTGCAGCTAATGGCACCATTTTTTATATTTTTGACTGCTAAATTATAAACACTACCCATTAGTCAGGAAGATGTAATGTGGGTCTATTGATAGTATTATTGGTCAAAGTATGTAGAGTTTGCCAGATGAATAATACACTTTTACATTGATTCAATAGCTTCATATCAGCCCCTAGAGGTTCATAGTGCCTAGCAATCTCAGTTGCATACTTCCTACAGGCAACATTGTTCTGGCATTCTATTAGTCTTCTTACAAGCATACAAACATTGGAATTTAATTATAACCTGCATGGGCTGATGTAAAGCTAGTAAAGCTATTGTATTAACATAGTGAATTATTATTCATCTGGGAAATACTGTATATTTTGTAGGCAAGAGACAAGAAAATTAACGTTCAGGCATTAAACTATGTACCAATATCCCTATAATTACTAGCGCTTTCAATGAAACTATTTTCGTTTTCATCAGGTAGATAATAACAGTTAAAATCCTTTTTCGAACCAAAATATTTTTTGAAATGAACAAACCACTTTAGAACTTTGGAACAAGACCAACGATGGAACTGAGCGAGAAGAAATTTAAACATGCACGCGTGGTGACGTAGCGCATGCGTTATAAAATACTGAGACATGGAGCTAGAGACGTTGCCTTAATCTGTTATATAAGTTGACCCACATAACAGGCAAATCAAGCGTGGGTGTTTTGCACGGATTTAGTGCAGCAGTCTGACCCAACTCCTACCGTCTTAAGGAAAACTAAGAAAATAATATCTCTTCCTAGTATTTCTGCTCTTCCTGGGCGCGTGGATCCTCCGTCAAACGTAGCATGTCCTAGACCCTTTTGGAAGTTAAAACTCATAAGGAGGGTTGGCCATTGAGGCCGCTGGTTAATAAAAGGACTCACCCAACCTACCACCTTGAAAAGGTGCTCACCAAGCTACTAAGTGGGCTCCTGCCTCCTTCTCCCTGGGTTACATCTTCCTCCATTGAGGCAAAAACATCAATTTCTTCGGTCTTGGGTAACTTATCCTGTAATGAGTATAGTTTTTACAAGTCGGATGTTGTTGCACTCTACCCCTTGGTTCCTCAGTTCGAGGCTGTCATGCTTGCAAATACTCTTATCAAGAAGTGCTTTACAGCGCAGCAGGTCTTAGAGATACGTGATGCCTTGCTTTTTATTACCGAAAACAATTATTTTCAATTTAATGGGAGGATATACCTACAGAAACAAGGAGTCCCCATGGGCTCACCACTTTCTGCTGTATTGGTGGAGTTACTCATGAGACATGTTGAGCAAAGGGTCTTCAATTTCCCCCTCACGATAGCATACCCATTGTTATACCTCAGATATGTAGACGATATTCTTGTAGCTTGGAGGGACACGGAGGAGGATTTCCTCACCCTCAAAAGTTCACCCATGAAGATTTATTCTACCATCAGCTTTACCTGGGAAAAAAAAATGAAGGGGCTATTGCATTTTTAGATCTAAACATCTCCAAATCCCAGGGAGCTTTATCGTATTCAGTGTTCCATAAATTCAGCTGCATACCACCTTTAATCCCTGCTACAGCATTCCAGCCACAGCATTATGTTAATGCAGCTATCGCCCCATTAATTAGAAGGGCTTTTTTGTTATCTTCCAATCAAACAGCTGTCGACATTGAACATGCCATTCGCTCAGCAGTAAATGCGGCGGGGTACACTAATGCCAAGTACAGGTACATCTTAAACAAGGTCAAAAGATCGCTCTTTCCTGCCACGGCGTTACATGTTCCAAAGGAATGCACGGTAGTCCTTCCCGCATTACCATTCTGTGGTCGAGTCACCATCTGTATTTGCCATGTTTTTAGGCAACACACGCTTTTTCTACCAGTTTCCCCACGGCCAAATCTTAGGAGGCTACTGTGCAATGACAGGGATGCTACCTCTGTACTAGAGAGGTCTGGAGTTTACTCTAGCCCAATGGAAAATACTACATCCGGTATTCACACCCACTACGTTGGTGCGACAACTAGAATGTTGGCTTGTTGTATTTCCGAACACCAGCTTTCCATCAGGGTAGGCAAAGGTGATACTGAGCTAGCAAGAATGGTGTTACAGCACCTATACACCCTGCTGTAGGACCAGGTGGTGATGCTCAGGCATTGTAATAACAGGAGCATCGTGTTTATTTGGGAGGCCTTTCTTACCTCTGCACTAAATCCGTGCAACACACCCACGCTTGATTTGCCTGTTATGTGGGTCAACTTATATAACAGATTAAGGCAACACCTATAGCTCCACGTCTCAGTATTTTATAGCGCATGCGCTATGTCACCACGTGCGCATGTTTAAATTTCTTTTCACTCAGTTCCATCATTGGTCTTGTTCCAAAGTTCTAAAGCGGTTTGTTCATTTCAAAAAATTTTTTGGTTCGAAAAAGGATTTTAACCGTTATTATCTACCTGATGAAAACAAAAATAGTTTCGTCGAAAGCGCTAGTAATTATAGGGATATTGGTACATAGTTTAACGCCTGAACGTTAATTTTCTTGTCTCTTGCCTATTCAGTGATTGGCGTGAAGTCCACCATTGTTACAATTAACTATATATTTTGACTAACAATACCATCAATTGACCCACAGTAGATCTTCCTGACTTATGATAGTGGTTTATAGATAGAAGAAACATTGGCTATTTATTTGTTTTCTTTAAGCTATCAGTTATTTTATACTGTTAAGGTAAACCCCAATATTATAGTTTTATTACCTATTGCACATGTTTCCGTATTTTTAACTTGCAGGCACATTATGTACAAGCTCATTCAAAAATTTGTTTACCATTTTAATTTAAATACAAGTTATTCTATGTTCTAAAGAGGATTTTACCTAAAGATGACAACAATAAATTTGTCAACTGTACTAATATTTGTCAGATACCTATATTCAAACACAGCTAACATTATGATGTAAAAAAATAAAACATTTCACAAAACAAAACAATCTTCAGAAATTAGAAAGCAAAATAATTAAGTTATTTAAGCATACAGGTACAATCATTTTATCTGTTATTAACATGCAGTATCATACTTTATTCCTGGCATTTATTTCATAAAATTTATCTGTCATTATATCAAAATCTAATTTATAAATTAATTCTGATTTAAGCTCCAGGACTGACTTAAATGTGTTAACTTATTATGATCCAAAGAATTCCTTAAGTAATTTTTTATCTGTTTTAGGATAAAGAATGATCTTTCACCATTAGCACTACTAATAGCTAATGTTACATACATCCTTAAGTTTCTAAATTTTAAAAAATTGACACAATTTTATTTCCTAGAATAAAATTTAATACTTTTGAAATGTTTGTTCAATTTTGTTTTTATACAATGTGCAAATTTGCATGTATTGCATCTTCTTACATTCCCTAATGTTTTTGTGCTCTTTGGGACTGCATTTTATATTACAATGTGTGTTGTAAAGAAATTAATTACCATGCCTTCACATTGTTTTACATTTTTCATTTAAAATTAAAAATAAAATTCAAAATTTGGGACAAGTTGGCTTTTTGAATTACCAGGTTCTAAATAGACAATTAGACCATTTGTCTATGTGTAAGATAGATACTAATTATTACATATTTTATTATTATTATTTGGTAAATAAAACAGAAATAAAGTGATAAAATAAAACAAAATAATTTTGTTGTTTAGTAGCCATTTGTACCTTAAACATAAGTTTGGGAGGTTTGACATCAGTATTCTGTTTTCTGTTCCACTTATTTTATAACTATATCTACAATGAACTGTGCTACATAAAATGAAATAGGAAAAAACAATGTTTTAATACTTGAGATGTGACCTTTTTAAAGTATATCAGCAAGTGTCAGGATCTCAATGGTTACTCCAAAAACATAAGGTAAACAATGCAGGTTATGTAAAAGTTTTATTTCTGTTCTAGCAATTTTCTGAAGGATATGCACCATTACAAGTTATCCACATTAAATTCTGGCAATTTCAAAAATGTATCTTCAATTACAAAAAATATTCCTTTAAATACATACATTAGAGTCCCTTAAATTTGACTTTTTGTGGACTGAGAAGGTGACAAGTTACTGAAAATGATGAGTTTTACAGATTCCTGTGTTAACATAAAATAAGAGAAATCTATGATGCTAGTCTAAAAAATGGAATTTTTGTAAATGTACTATATGTGCAAATTCATATACATAATAACTAGATACCATTAGGGACTACTTCTCTTTGTAGTTAAATTTTAATTTAAAAAGTATTGGCTATTCAGTGGCCACTTTTAGTTAGTGACATTGTGTCATTGCATTTTGCAGTAGCATTTTAGAAAAAGGTTATATTCTTTGTTAATATGTGAAATTGATGCTATTATCAAGTGTCACCAGTGAATAACAATAATTTATTTGATCTCAGGGTTAAGTTACAAAATGTAAAAATTAGATTACATGTATTTTGTTTTTGAACATGAAGAGTTTTATAGAATGTTGAGTTATCAAGAGTAGAGTTTTCAAGACTCTAGTGTACTATTATTTGATTATTACAGTTTCAATTTCAGGTAAACAATACATTAATGAATGAAATCTAAGCATAATTCTTTTATGTAAACAACTCTGAAAAAACAAACTTTCAATTGAGAAATTTTAAAAACTAAAAAACACAATTATTAAAATTTTAAAAATAATAATGTGATATAGTAATTTCTTAGTTTATGTGAGAATTATGCTATGAAATGTCTCATGCAATTTAATTAATGCAAAGTGTAAATAAACAAGAAAAGGGCAAGGTCATATTTCGGACAAGATTATGACTTGGAAACTCACTAGTAAGCAGGATCACTTTGATGCTCACGACAGGTCTTGTTCTCCAATCTTCTTTGGTATCACTGGTTTTCAGTGCAATCATTCAAACTTTGCTGGCCTCGGCCACAACCACAAGGTCGTCCATGATACATTTTCGGTGAAATTAACCTATCCGATGTCGAAATTTCTCTCTGATGCGTGTCACCCTGGATTGAATTTTTGTCGATGCCTAACAAAAATTTCCCATTTTTGAAAAATTGTGGCTGTTGTATCATGGCTATTGTATCGTCCAAAATTATTTTTTTTTTATTTTGCACAAACAAAATATATATATTAATAAATGTAAAAAGGAAAAAATTATATTTCGGAAGTTAGTTTTACTATAAAATTACAACAACTAGCGCCATCTAGTTTCAAAAATGTTCACATAGAGTCATTTTGGGGGACCTATATCTCGTGAAGGGTCACCCACCCAGGTATGGATCCTTTGACTTTTTTGTTCCTATCACTATACTCTACAGCTCTGTCAAAGTCCCAAACAGGTCATTCAGAGCTTGAATTCACCTGATTTTGCAACATTTGCATTTCTAACTTCCCAATAAGCAATGTATGTGCAAATCTCGCACTAGTGCCTATTTGTAGAAAGAATGTCGCCATTTTGTATTTTATTTTGACTTGGTTCTCTGACATGTACTCCTTCATACCTCTAAGCTGGTAAGCCAGGACAGCACTGCAATTTTATAAACAAGACATAGTCTTGTCAATAATAATGTAGTAACAACTATATGAGAGTTACAACTACAGCTAACAGAACATAATATTACAAAATAACAAAATAAGTAAAAACAAACATAAAAGTAAAAAATTATGCCATTCCAATAGATGATCTTCAGCAATTCTTTTTGAACTTTATTTAATTAATTAATACAATTCAAAAAGCACTTTCAAGTAATTTGAATGGAAACAAAGATGTAACTAATTGATATAAAATGACAAAAATTGCAAATATTAACTAAGATATAAAATTATAAATTAAGGCAGGTGCAATATATTTTTTTACCTGTTCGATAAACAACTGCTTTAACAGATTGATCACCACATGGTCTACTATGCAAAATCTCTGTTCCACAAAATAAAGTATTTCTTTTATGAATAAGGGGTGAATAAATTTGGGATGGGTCATTAGAGATAGGTATTTTTGTAATTGGTATACTTTCACCTAAAAGAATGGATCAATAAAAAACATTTTGAAGTTATTAAATAAAATTATTTTTTTAAAAAATCTATGAAATATAACAAGATTAAAAAAATTAACTTTGCTGTAAGTAAAGACTTACCTGTCAGCATACTTTCATTAACAACACAATTTCCACTTATGAGAATAGCATCACATTCCATTGTTATGGAATTCTTTGGAAGAATAACAACATCTCCTGGAACTAAGTCATGTGATGATTTACATACTTCTAATGAAAGAGGAACAGCAATTTTTTAATATTTTTATAGTTATCAAATACTAATGTAGATGTCTTTTGAGACATCTACATTAGTAGATCCAGTTAAATTGAAAATAAATTTTATATATAAACAGCACAATAGAATCTACTGGATCTAAATTTCCACATAAAACTAATGTCTACTGGATAGAAAAGTCCAATAATGCAAGTTACAAAGTAGACATTATCCACCTATCCCACAATTATTAAATGCAATGGATATGATTGTATTTTTCACCCTCGAATCATTTCTTTTCCAAAATGACACATCGAATGTGTCATCAGGAACCTAATGAATAAATTGCTATTGGACTGGGAGATTTATATTACCAAAAAAGGGCATGAAAAGAAAGAGGGAGGACCCCCAAATAAAAGGCGATGTCCAATGATGACAGAGGAGTTCGTCTGTCACAGAGGGTCCGTCATCATCGAATGTTCACCCTCTCTAGTTTGTATGAGTTCTCGGATACCTCCCTCTGACGACGCTCCTGTTATCTAGGCAATCCGTTTACCTACTACCAAGAACCTTTCATTGAAACTTCTGAGTCATCAATTCATTAAAGTCATCAAACCGATCGGCAACAAAGAACATCCTCAAATTCTCTACAAGGTATTTATCCACCCACAAATCTATGTAAACTCTTTCTCTCAAGACTAGGACTTGCAAGGATAATTACAATAGCTTTAAGTTATAATATACTAGCCTTATATAATATATAAGGGGATAGCCAATAGTAATAATATACAAAATGATAGCCAATAACTAATGTTCAACCTTTCAAATGCTAAATATTATATATGATTCCTATTTGTAAATAGCTTATGATAAATAAACAGGTATTTGTTATTGTTAATCTTGTGTTTGGTGCACTTTTTTAAGATCCGCCATCTCTCAGACCTCTTCCATCTCGAGTCCAACTGCCTACAAACGCAACCGCTCACACAAAAGCAAACTTAGCAGCCATCGAGGTTTCTGTGTCTGCCCAAAAGACACAGTGGGGTCAGTTCTGATGACAGTGTCATCACAGATACGATGTTGACCCTTCGGTCAAATGGTGCAGAAGCATAGGGGGCATTTCATGCATTGTCACAATATCATATGCAAGTACCAATGTTCGTGTTTCCAATAAAGCTTATATTTTGTGTACTGGATGTGATACTTTTTCTTTTGCAGTTTTCTCAAAAACTTTGGGTAATTTTTTATGTACTCTGAGTAAGGATTCTCACTTTGCAGAGTTTATACAGTCTTAATGGGATACCCTGTATATTTTGTAAATACAGTATTAAATAAAGTTATCTAGGTGATAGCAGGGAAAAATTATCTTATATTTATTAGAAAACATCAGTTCAATTTTCATGAGACAAAATCACCACAAAGCCTGATGCATATACAGAAATAACCAATGATCACCTTAAATATCACCTTTTCACACCGGTCAAAGGCTCGAGTAAGTTGTAATTATTTAATACATACCCCGGTGTGTATGAAGAAGAGATGTTAAATATCAGGTATATTCTGGCTAATTAAATGACTCATATAAAGTAATTTGTCACTAGAGGTAGACGTTAGGTGCCATCTCTTAATTAAATTAATAATTATAATTTAAATAAATTATTAAATAAATTTAGAACCTTCTGGAATAAAAGAACTGACCTGGGGTGGGCTTTGAACCTGCAATCTCCGCTTGCTGTGTGATGCTCTTGCCAGTTGTGCCACCCAGACCCCGAGCAAGTCTTTGCTTCCAGAGGTATATTAATTTAGATATAACCTTACTTGGTTAAATACGTATACCTCTAGTGACAAATTACTTTATATCAATCATTTAATTAGCCAGATTATAACCCAATATTTAAGGCGATTGTTGGTCATTTCTAAAATCACCATCATTGTTTTTCTGAATGACCTAGCTTGACATTCTCAGAGAGAAAAAAATATTTAAAAAATTATTTAATAAAGAAAGATTCTAGAATATTATCATTTTATATGAAAACAATATTATAGTATGACAGAAAAACTTAAAGATACCTATTTTCTATCATATAACAATGTATTTTCAAAATTAGTAAAGCAGTAAACATATCAGACATCTTTTAAAAATTTTAAACTAAAAAAAAGATAAACATATAATGTTTAATTTAGAATAATGATATTGGTACAGCAATAAGAAAAATCAGAAAAATAAGAAGTGTAGTGGTGTTGTACATGTTGATGACGCTGCTGGGAGCATCAAGCCGTTGTAACATGGTGATGGTGGAGTGAAGCACATGCTAGAGAATAAAGATTTAACAAAACGTTCAGAACTCATCTCATTAATTGTTACTAGAGGTAAACTAGAAAATAAAGAAAAACAGAAGTCAGATTTTGAAAATACTGTGAGGGGATGGGGGATCCTATTGTTGACTGCTGGAAGCAGTCAACTGTGTAAGTTGAAATCCATGCATAATAATTAGTCCATCAAAGCAGGTTTAGGCAAGCCATCTTCACAGGAAGCATCATAAGATGATCACATTCTCAATGAGTTGTAATAATAACAGGTTGCCTCACTCAGTGATGGGAAAAATTATTGCCCAACACCTCTTTTTGTAGTTGACCATGTGAGGCATTGTCAGGTCTTTAGAAGATAATGAGAACTCTGTGTTTCAGATATGTATTTTTTGTAAAATGCCTATTATTAAGCTATCTTATCCTTTCACTGCTATCACATTTGTGAGGATCTCAATTAAAAAAAAACTCAGTTGTCAACTGCCATAAATGATTGTGAGACTACACTGGTCAACTACTGGGTGAACAGCCTCTGTGATTTAAATTATTTTTTTTCATAATATAAACAAAGGTCTAAAAAAATGATTTTTTTCCATGAAAAGATAGAATAAACTTTATTTTCATACATAAATTTTAAAGTCCAAAACAGCTTTAAATAATCAACTACTGGTGCCATTATCCTATAAACTGAACATCAAAACAAATTAATAGATCATCATAAATGAACAGATAGAAAAGGTTTAATGGAATAGACTCTTTAAAAGATTTAAGTATCTAAAATAAATTTAATATAAAGAAGTTTTTTAGTTAAAATTTATGGATTCAACATATAACTAATTTATTGAATATAAAACAGGTTACCTTTTCCATCTCTCAACACTGTAATTATTGACTGAGTTTGAACTGCATCTCTTAATGCTTTACTTTGCTATAATGTAAAAAGGAATGTAAATAATTTTTAATTTAATATTTAATTGATCCAATAATTGTACATTAATATAGAAAGATAAGACTAAAACAATAAACTTTCTCACTAATTATGTTTGATTGTTTAATTTATAAATTTTTTAAGTACAGTGGATTCTGGTTAATTGGAATACACATCAGAACTAAAATTACTTTGGTTCAATTTAAGCAAAGTTTACATAAACAGTCATATAAATAAAACAAAACACAAACTATTGTTTACTGAACAACAAAACTACTTAAATAAACTCTGAAATAATGACAGAGCTGCAGAATATTTTCAGGACTCAAAATTTTCCCAAAAATTATTATACACTAGTACACAAAATAAAAAACAATTTATAATTCAATTAATAATTATTTCTACTTAGTTTGGAATATTCAAAATAAATCATATAAATTACACATAAGCTATTTAATTACTTGTTGTGCAACATTAAACTGATAAATTAATGCAAAAATTTTTTAAATTAAAAGAATGCTTTAATATAAGCACATGCCATCACACAATAGCATATACAATTATAAACTTGTTAATATATTGACTAATATAAATAAAACTGAAGTCAACACCATGAGTGACCTATTTTTGTTAATTAATGGGCTTTTTAATAACAAAAAACAAAATTTCTTTACAACAGTTGTACAATTTCTTTTTTAAAATATTTAAGAAATGCAGCCACTTTTCTGCAAAATTATAAAAGTTTTTAGAGATTTTGACTGACATTTTCATTACTATTTGAAAAAACAATCATATTTTTGTTTTAAAATATATTTTAACATTAATATTTTTTATTTTATAATAAATCTACAAAATATAAAAAAGTAAAGAGAAATAACATTTCTAAAATGATGATAAAACTTCTATTTAGCTATTTAATTGAGACAATTAAAAAAAGTTTTTAAACACAGTTTATTAATTTACAAATATTCCATGCAGGGGAAACAAGTGAATATTTTGTTTTATTTCAAGCCAATATGAAATTTTGACCACTAAACAATACCAAAAAAAAAAAGTTTTGAAATAAAAATGGATTTCTCTTCTTTTTTAAATCTCTCTTTTACTTTCAGTTTTTCATAAAAATCAAAACCATGGTTTGGTAACTCTGACTCATCCTTGCTGCAACCATATAACAGTGTAAATAGGCAGAAATGTAATAAGCAACTGAATTAATTAGAAATGAAGTAAACAACATTCCAATTTTACTTTTAAAACACAAGATTTCTGTACTTTAGCTAATTTCCCCAATTATTGTCTAGAAGCATAACTGAAATGCTATTCCATTTATAAGGCCAAACATCTGCCAGATTATATTGGGTTTATAGTTTGGTTATTATTTAATAACTAGATAGCCCAATAATTAAATTAATGTTAACTTGCTCAAAATTAAACTTTTAAAAAATATTTAAACAGCAAGCAAATTTATAAAACAAAAATTAACAAAATTACTAAAAAAAAATTAAAATATATTTAAATTTGATTAGCTTTTGTGCAAAACAAAGCTAAAACAATTTCAATAGTTATGTTGCAAAAGAAAAAAGAGTTGCAATTAATAAAAAAAAACTTGTAATGAAGGGTTCAAAAAATGCAGGCAAAAGTAAACTAATAATTATTAAAAGTGATTATAAAAACTAAAACTAAATTAATACTGAAAAAATTAAATGTAAAAATTAATTAAAACTAAAACTAATAATATAATTAAAACTGGCCTTTACACCAAAACCAAAGCTAAATTTAAAATAAAATCAAAACTAATTAAAATCAAATCAATTAAAAATTAAAACTTTTTTAAAAACTGTTTAAAAGGTGCTTTGAAATTTTCAAAATGTAAATCAAATTAACTTTTAAATTTATGTTATTTGTGTGTGGATATGACAGAACATTTTGCTTTTAATATATATATATATATATATATATGTATATGTACAGTACATATACACAGATAAAAATTATTCAAAATAATATAAAACTAAAACTAAATCTGTATATCTGTATATAACCAAAGGTTATTATTCAAAAATCAAACTTAATGAATAGTTGCTCCAGGAGCAAATGAACAGCCATCTCTGCAACTCCAAGTCTAAGTCAAAAATGAAGTCTTTTTGTCTCTCCTATTCCTATAAAAATTCCTTCCTTCCCCTTTGTTAACCCTTTCCATGAATTCATCTGAGTCTACAGAGGAAGTTAACAAGTCGTCCTTTTGAGGAACGAATTGTAGACCTTATCTGTGACCTGGTATGACCTACTTACATGCTCCTTTGTAAAATGTTGGTTTCAGTTTTGGTGGAGATGGAACATTTTGCTTTTAATATATATACAGATTAAATAAGTAATTTTGCCTAACTGCCTACCTCTAGGTAAAATTACTTAATATTTAATTATTAAATAGTAGTCAAATTATGGTCTGATACAATCCAGCAGATTGTTTGGCATTAATGGAAAATCAGGTTAATGGATGTTTCTATTTATATATTCCATTTTTTGTGGCTGTTGCCATAATATTAATTTTTATATTGCAAATTTCTCTGAACTTCATCTGCATGATTGGACATATTCTGCACCTCTGAATAAAAGTACAAATAAAAAAAACATATATATGTTGAAAACAATTTTGATTTAATATTATATATATATATCAAACATGAATTCCTTTAGTTGCTTCAAGGATATATTTTATTGATTTCATACAACATATCATTAAAACTTTATCATTATTTTATTAAACATACTATAAGATATTTTATATTTTTATTTACCTTTCTTGTTTCCCACACAGTAGCACTGACAGAAATAACTGAGAGTAAAACAATGCAGACAGCAAACTGATAATATAATTGAACCATCCATATTATTACAATAAACATTTGATAGACATAAAATGGACCTCTAATCTGTCAAATATAAAAGAACTACTAAAATCCATCCAATAAACAAAGCATTGATTATAAATACACCTCACTAACCTTACAATGCTTTGCAGTTATTTTGTAATGTACCACAAACGTTTTCAGCTCACCCTAGGACCTTCTTCAGGTGGGGTATTCACGAATAGGACACTAATCACACCAGAAAAGATTTTTTCTAGAACTCCACCCAAAGAAAGTCCTAGGGTGGATTGAAAACATTTGTGGTATGTTACAAAATAACTGCAAAGCATTATAAGGTTAGTGAGGTGTATTTATAAAAGAACTACTTCTATTAGTAATAAGAATAATATAACAAGAACAATAATAAAGTATAATAACTTAGAATTTACCTCATTCAAAATAAGCTTGTAAATTGGTTTCACTTCAACTAAGATAGAATTATACCCGAATAGCTGAAGACGATATAAAGCATCATCATCATGTAATCCTTTTGCCATTTCATAAAATCTATCACAAGTAAGTCCACTTGAACCAGTTAAAGTATTTGTAAGTCCACTGTTATGAAATATAATAATGTAAAATAATTTTAGAATAAAAATTACTAGTGTTTTTCAAAAATGATAATTATTGTATATTTTATTTTGTGTTAATCTGTACTAAGCTATTTCATTAATTTGTTAAATTTTACTAATCTCAGATTTATATATGTATAAAAATGCTTATTATTGTGTTTTTTGTATAGTACTAAGCTATTATATTAATTTGTTATATTGTACCAACTTCAGTTTTTATGTAATATTTTAATATCCTTGTAACAAACTAAGGTTCATACAATAAATAATTGAATTGAATTAAATTAAATCAAGAAATAAAGATTAAATAAACAAAGATAGAAGTATTATGACAAACAATAAAATAAAAGTATTGGAATATCATATCTTGTAATTATTTATTCTTGTCTTTTAAAACTTTATCATAAAGTAAGAAAGAAACAGATTATGAGTAAACATGCTTTTTGATTAACAAAATTTATTAATTCTTATTGCTATTAATTATATTGATATAAATTATTATTATTTCAATTGTTATCATAGAAATAATAATTTTCAATAAAACATTTAAAATTATATCTTACCTAATTCTATAAAACTGAGAAACATCACTTTTCCAAATGTATTTTATTTTTTTATTATAAAAATAATTATCTTGATTTGGTAGCAAACTAGAGTCTTTAGGTTTAATAACAGTTTCAACATACTCTTCATTATGGATAGTCTGTATAGATTAATTTAAACATTTTTTATATTTTATATTTAAAAATAGACTTAAATCAAATGCATTTTTACAAATTTAAAAATCTTATTAACCAACATTTAAAAATGTTCAAATACCTCTTTATAAAAAAGTAATTACCGCAACATATCATTAACAACATTAGTCTGACATAAAACAATAACTCTTAATTAAGGAAATAACAGAATCATTTATATTATAAAGCACTTTAATAAAATGAATTTAATTTACAGGAAAATCATATACATATCTTCTTTAAATAAGTTTTTAAGTATATTCTGTGAAACAATTTTTAAAGAAATTCAGAATTGTCTTACAGTTGAAAAAATTATAGACAAGAATTAGAATTACTTAATATAATAAAAGAATATATTGCATTTGTGTTTATATTATTATTAGTATGATTTTATAATCAATTCTTTATTATTATTTTATTGTAACTCTTTGATACTTGTCTATTCATGAAAATTTCTGTATCTAGAATGCTAAGTAAAAAATATAATAGAATAAATTACAGTCAAACCTGTTTTTATGCGGGGGATAGGGACCGCATTAAAAAAAACGCATAAAAAAAATCTCACGAAACTTCACGAATGGCTGTAAATAATAGTTTTCGCGACACAATTAAAAAATATTTTTTTTATGCGGTCAACAGGGACCGCATAAAAAAAGTCTCACATAGAAAATAACTCAAAACCGTACGAAATAGAATTTATTGACAACAGATGTCAGCACTTGACTGCATCGTCTGGTCTATCGTCTGTTTTACATATTTTTGTCCAGGTGGTGTTTTGTTGACTTAAAAAGTAAATTATTTCATTTTTCGCATATTCATGCAATAATATTACTATAATAAGTGCATTTATGCTATAATAAGTTTATTTAGCTATAATAAGTCAACGTAAGACATGACGAATCGCACGAGACTAGTCGCCAACTATACCGCACAAATTAAAAATTCGCATTAAAAAAATCGCACAAATAAAAATCGCACATAAAAAGAGCGCATAAAAACAGGTTTGACTGTATATTTTATTTTATAATAAAATTTTATCATTTTATTGTTTTTTAATTATTTATCATAATATAAAAAATTAACTAGCCATATATTGCAGATAGTGAAAGCATCAGTTTGCTTCTCTAGAGAATCCAGGATTGAATTCTTATCTAAACATAATTTACAAGTAATATATCTTAGATATGTTGAAATTATTCATCATCATCCAAATGAATTTGTCCAAACTGATAATGAACATAAAATAGAAAAATTGTACTACTTTCTAATTAAAAAAAATCCTACCTTCAATAACACTTTATCAGCTTTTCCCAAAGGACAATTTGAATGTGTCAACTTTAAATATATGCTAGGTTTCCATGTTAGAAGCAAAATTAATGTTCCACCAGAGAGAATTAAACACACATATAAAAAAATTGTCTTTGTGAGTGATTTTCTGTATCCAAATATTGTCTATGTAAAAACAGAAAAATTAATTAATTAATTATTGTTATAAAATTATATATTTCTAATATTATAATGTTACACATACATATATTTATAAAGAAAGTAATTCTAGATAATTTAACAAAAAGGAATTTTCTCATATAATTTTTGGACAAAGGTTTCTATAAAACATTTTTCTATCTATTTAAAAGCTTTGATTTAGAATATGATGATAAAAATGAGTTTAAAAAAATTATTAAAAACTATTAAAAATGAATTAAATCTAACTGTTGTAATATTATAATTTCTAAATTTAAAATTTTGATACCAGTAATCATACTGCTTTCACCTACAACTATAAACTTATTCTTTAAATACATACTACAAAAACTTTTATTGAAAGTTGTTTTATTGACAAATTACAGTCTACAAACAATATATTATCTATGCTTGATATTTATTGTAAACATTACAGTGATTTTATGGTAAGTTTCCTCATAGACTAATAAATTCATTTTGTCATTAATCCATGTTTTCATCAATAATATTAAGATACTGTACTATGTTAAACATGGTGAACAAACCATGTTTATTATGGTTTGTTTGTAACAACTATTACATATTCATAATAACTAAATGCAAAATGAATATACTTGTTAATCTGTGAGACAACTTTCTAAGCAAACATAAAATGATCTGAATAGTAAATATCAAGCATAACAAATACATTACATTTGTCTGTAATTTTGTTACAAAATAATCTTTCAACAAAACATTATTATTGCATTAAATAAATGAAGAGAAAAACTTTCTGAGTAAAAAGAAAAAATAAAATAAACCAGTTTGTACAAAAAAATTTGAAAATTTTATTTGTTGTAACATTGACTGCATTCAACAGTTGTAACTGAGCAAAAGTGTTTCAATTGGCAGCTATTATGTAGCTGCCAATTGAACCTGCTGAATGATGAGTAACTTATGCATTGGAACAGGAAGCAGCCATCAGGGTCAGTCGTAGCTAGAAATAGGTAGCATAAATGAAGGACACTACTAAATGTGACATCAAAACACCAAACATGTTCCAAAATAGTGCTACCGTAGAAGGCATTCAACAGAAAAATACTCAACAGCTCCAGAACTCTTGAGTCTGCTGAACACAGCCATTGTAATCATTATGTACAGTTTACTTTTATCATTGCATTCATTTTCAAAATTTCATATATAAAAAATTATTTAAAAAACTGCTTATTTATAGTATAATATCCTATAAATATACTGTATATAATATTGACTAATATCATGTTTACTATATTATTATAATATGATATTATAGTGCAATAAATAAATAGTACTAATTCTACAAAAATATTAAAATTACTATACTCCCAAATTTGATACATAAATAATATGAAATGTTAATCTTTGTTCCAGTCTTTGTTTTCCTTTTTCTTTGGAGGGTGCAATGGGCCCTGGCACCTTCCAAAGAAAAAGGAAAACAAAGACTGGAAAATATTCCAAAAATTTTTTCCTAATTAAAATTCATTTTTCGTTTACATTGTGTTGTGTCTTCTATTTCTATACTAATTATGAATTAGCAATCACATAAGATGGGAATTTTATTGAATTCACATTAAAAATTTTTTCATCTGTTAAACTCTGCTCCTCAAACATTAAATCCTGAGTTCACCACTGTAGTTAACATAACGAAGTAAGAAATACATCTTTAACAGTAGATAAGGTTGTAGAAGCACTAACCTTTTTGCTCAGTTAACAGGTGTAAATGTAAGATGGCCCTGGCCCATCATTCAGGTTAAAAACATTAATATTTCTCAACTTTACTCACTGTTAAAGGTGTATTACTTCTTGGAAGAAATTTTACATTATACATTACATGTAAATATCAGATTAAATTCAATTCAGAATTCATATAAAATTTAGTTTTGTATAATGGGTATCAAAATCACACTCCAGTGCATGTCTAAATCCAGTGAATGTCAAATGATTGTATTTTATTTTTATAAAGAGAAAGTAATGTTCTCTACATGCAAAATTTCATTGGCAAAGGCCCATCCATAGGAATTATGAGCAATCAAAACTCATGAAATATGCATCAGTACATATTTATGTTAGTGGTTTATAGCAATATCTGAAATTATTCACGAATATAAGTTATTGTACAAAATAATTACAATAGTGCCTGTCACAAAAAAAAAATGAGTAAAGCAGAGATAAATTTAAAACTTTACTTTAAAATTTGATATTTTATGTTAATTTGACTGGTCATTTCCCCTCCAATAGCAGGATATCCATGTAAATAACAGCTACATGACCAAATTCATTGGTTATTAATTTTGATATAAGGATTTATTGACATTTTTGTTTATTATCAAAATAAATTAATATTTTCAGTTCTGTGAAAATTGCTTTTAAACAATGAATAAAAATAAACTTTTAAATAGAGATTTTAGCTCACATGGTTTAGAGTTTATACTAATACTGTATCTCCTATATGAATTGTCCTCTGTCAATGAAATTTTGCATATAGAGAGAATAACAACTCCTCTTTATAAAAATAAAATATAAATGACGAACAACTTCACACCGGGTGTATAAAATAACCTCCGGAAGTACGCACCCGTTACAAGTTTTTCATGAGTAACATTTTAAATAAAATATAATCAGTAGATTAGAATCCACATTGAATCATGATTTGATAGTGAGATTTATATCAAATAATTTTCAATCTTGCTTTGAAATTTAACAATACTACATAACGAGTCACTGGCATAACCAGGGAGGAGCCCAGGAGGCCTAAGCCCTACTTTCATAATAAAAAAGTCAATATAAATGTAAACGTAGAAAAAACATTTTAATTGTAGAGTTAACTACTGACTTAATAATTCATATATGTTTGTTGTAATCATTTTACAAGTATTAAAAACAAAAATTTATTAAGATATGTATTGTTCATGTTAAATTTTAACTTCAGCCCCATTTACATTAGATCTGGTTATGCTACTGTAATGAGTGAAAAACGACCAAAAGTACAAAATGGGTGCAATAAAATAAATTGTTAAATAAGAATCATTTCTGTACACCTTGGAATAGAGAATCTCATCAAAACTGTAAAAACCATCAAATTTTGATTAAAATTTTGGCTGGCAGCTTTTTTTCTATGATACCAGTGGGGGGGGCACAATTTTGTTCATCCAGTGTGAAGCCAAAGGCAGAGTTTTTCTGTAAAACATTTTCTACGAAGAGGTGCAAATGTGTCTGCAAGGTGTGCAATTCTAGTATTTTCTTCTTCCATGGTTTGGTTAATTCTTCAATTAAATGGATGAAGAAATCATCTCTCTTCATTTCCTTGGCATGTCAAACAGGCAACTGAATAAAACAAATATTTCTACTTAGAATGCAACAAGTTGATTGACTAACAGATTTTGTAGAGCAGCAATGATTATTTGTTTCTCTAATAATTATTTTTGGATAATAAGTATACAGTGGTGCCTCGTATAACGTACGCCTCGAATAACGGACGCTGCGAACAACGGACTTTCTGTTTGGCCGTTACGTGACTCGAGCAACGGACTGGTTGCGAACAACGAACTTTCCGGCATAATTGGTGATCGCTCCATGGGTGCGTTCTTTAATAGCGGTCGCTCTGCGTCTCCGCTACTACGGGAGTGCGCTGCTGTTTGTAGGCATTTAGGAACGACAGTGAAAGAAAGAAAGATGGCAGCGCCCGCACTATCGATAGTATCGTGATGGAGGAATCTATAATTCTAAAATATGAGCTTTTAAAGGCAAAAGAAGGGTCCCGATTGTAAAATTTAACCATAAAAGGGATTATTTGATGAAAGAACATTCAAAATAGCCACGAAAAAAATTTGAATGCCGGCTACCATTCGAAAAAAATTCGTAAAGACACATCACCACGTGCGCTAACTCGCGCTTTCACAATTTCTAAATTTTCATTCATAAAACCACATAATGGACCCGGAAACGAAACTATCTGAGCCATGGAGGACACCATGTTGCTTTCCACCGTAAACTACTGCTACAAGCGGCCGTTTTTGCCGTTCGACAGTGCCCACTTCCACCGGAATTTAGGAACATGTTCTGCAGGAATTTTTAAACGGATGTCGCTGGCGCAGAGTTACGCGGTGGAATAAAAGAACGCACCCCATGTTCATTTTTTATGATACAGCACGGTTATTTTATGCTGAGGAACGAATTAGATGTTTTAACATGTATTTCTATGGGAAAATGCGTTTCGTATAACGGACGTTTCACTTAACGGACGTGCACCTGGAACGGATTAAGTACGTTATATGAGGCACCACTGTATATGCATTTTCTGAAGCAGAGAGGATGAAACTAAGAATAAAAAAAGAATGTACAATAAATTATGCCATATACAGACAAAATATGCATACATGCAATATATAAACATGAGTATCTTTATTCGAGGCACCACATGTAAGCTTCATAAAGTTTACAACAACAATGTCAATTATTCCACAAACAAAAAAATCCCAAGAATCTACACTTGTTATGACAATCCTGGCAACAGTATTGGAAGATACTAAAACAGTAAGATAGTGCAAAACAAGGAGAAAAATAAGAATGACAAACTTGCAGCATAAAAAATGACAAAGCTTTGTGTTCTAGGTTAATGACAATTTTACTTGTTATTAGCATTTACAATTTTTTATAAAACTCCTCCCTACCCTCATGATTACGCTTTTTGCCATTTTATAATAGTTAAAAATATTAAAAAATTTTAAATAAAATATAACAGATGATGCCACCAAATATTGCCGGAAAAATTAAGCAAGTCGTTTTTTCTTGGAAACTTAAGGCTCCAAACGACATTTCCAGCAGGCAATACACACGGAAATCGTTGATTCTGTCGTGACGGACTTTCGGCACAATTCTAGATGTGTGTGAGGGGATTGGGACCTTAACAGGGCTGTAGAGCATATTAATAGGAACAAAAAAAATCTAATAAACCATGGGTGTACGGGCGACCCTTCGTGAGATACAGGCCCCCCAAAATGACTATATGTGAACTTTTCGAGACCCTCAAAAATGGGGTAAAATTTAAAAGTGAAAATTTTCACAAGTACAACTAAAAATTGCGTTTCGAACGCTTTCTGTCACAACTGACTAGAGACTCCTAAAAACCCCCTAAACACGAGGGTGCCACCTCTCGACCGCCACTTCCGGGGGGGCAGTAGGCCTCTCAGCCGCCGACACGCTCGCTATCACTCGCGGTCGGCTAGTACTACGCGCCACGATCGCTGCTTGTCCAACAAACCTATCCCTCCGGGAGATGACCGTAATCCGACGTCATGGTTTGCAGATTTTATCGCAAGATGGCAATACTAGCAACTACGGTGCCGTCTGCATGATAGCATTAAAAAAGTATAACAACTTAAAAAGTATAATGACTTTCTTAATTTTTGTCTCCGGTCCAAAAGTAGGGTATCGTTGAACTCGTCTCGGTCCCCTGAGTTCAAATATATACTTAAAGTCCCGAAATTCCATAGGTGGTAATCTATAGTACAGCCGTTTTGAATGATCACAGAAAACTAAAAAGCTCTTATTACAGAACCGTCTGAACGCACACAAAACACAACAGTATGACATAAACACGTGCTTGCTAGCTAGTCCTGTTGACGAGTCAAAGGAGCCCTAACGGGTATACGGTTCGCACGTGGAAGAGTTAATTTAACGTAAAAAAGATGAGACCGAATGGAAAAAATACATATTTTTCAAGTGAAAGATTTCAAATACAGCCAAATACATTAAAAATAATATTTAGACGGTACTTCAGAAAATTTAGAGGACTAGCCCAGTACTCCTTCTCTTTCGGGTGGGGGAAGTTGGACGCTGGCGTCCCGGTATGGCCGCGTTTCTTTATGCAGCGCTCGAGAAGCGCTTTACAGCGAACACGCTGAAACTGGTTTCTATTTGGCCAATACTGCTCGTGACGTCATTTCGCTACGCTCTCGCTGAATAAAGAAACGCGCTCTGTGTGTAGATGGGAGCAGTAGTGGCGACCTCTAGAAGCGGTACTCTTCTTAGTTCAGTTTCATATGGAGATTAAAGCGGTACTCTTTAGTGCAGTAATTCTTAACAGAGGGCCGCGGCCCCCTGGGGTCCATGAGAAGTTTGCCGGGGGGCCGCCAAATTATGCAAAATTTCATTCAGAATATAATAAAAAGAAAATTGATGTATAACCGAATATCGTATTGAAAAGTAAAGTAAGAAAGACAAAGTTTTCCTATTTAGTTTTTTTTTTGTTTCTTATTTCTTCCTACATACAACTTTGTTAACACCGAAGAAATATATGCAAATATGCTACTTACACCGCAATATTTACTTCTTTTATTCCAAATTAATTCTAAGAAACTATTAATGCTTGAAATTTTAAAAATAATTAGGCAAAAGTAGTAGGCTTTGAAAATTTAAATATTTTTGCAAAAGATATGCAAAAGCTATACAAGTTGTGGGTGTTTTAGTTTTAGTTTAGTTTTAGCATCGACTTTAGATCGAATAATACTGCATTTCTTTCTTAAATTGTGTGTTTGGTTTTAATTATTTATAATTAACCCATAAAAATGAGCAAAAAACAAAAAGGAACATTAGAAAAATATTTTAAATGTAAGTGATCGCGGACCGGGACCTTCAAAAAGAAAATATAGTTAAGAAAATACTAGTGAAAGGTCCGGTGACGATACAGTAAAAAATGCAACGGAAAAAACCACAAATCCTAAAACTAAAGGTATAAAATTAAGTCAGATTAAAATTAGAAAATACGATCGTGATTATATCAAATATGGGTTCGTAAGCATAGAAGTTCAAGGAATTACAAAACCACAATGCGTCATTTGCGGTGTAGCTCTCTCCAATGAAGCAATGAAACCAAATAAATTGTTGAGGCATTTAAATTCTAAGCACGAATAATATAAAAACAAAACGCAGGATTTTTTATAAGAAAAAAAGACGAATTAAAAAATCAAAAGACGCTCATAAATGTGACAACTACTAAAAATAAAGAATTATTAACAGTTTCATTTATTGCAGCTCTTTACGTTGCTAAAGCAAAAATACCATTTACAATAGCCGGAGAATTATCAAAACCTGCCATGTTTAATATTTGTACAGAACTATTTAAACCATTTGTGTCAAACAAAATTAAAGATATACCTATGTCAAACGATACAATTTGTAATAAGACTATATTGATAGCTAATGATCTTCAGGAACAGTTAGCTAGCAATATTAAAAATTCTCCTTGGTTTTCATTGCCAATCGAAGAATCTACAGATATTGCTAACAGGAACATCTGCTTAGGATACGTGCGATTTATTGATTATATAAAAATAGATATATCTGAAGAATTTCTCTTTTGCATAGATTTAGAAACAAATACAACCGGGGAAATATATTTAACAAAATCGATTTATTTCTGAATACTAATGGCTTACTCTGGAAAACTATGTTGGAATTTGCACAGATGGTCTATGACTGGTTGTTATAAGGGCATTGCATCAAGAATCAAATGTATTGCGCATGCAAATATAATAACTATTCATTGTTTCATTCATAGGAACAATTAGCTTCCAAGGAAATGAGTACAGAATTGAATGAAGTTACAATGATTTCAATAAAAGTTATAAATTTCATAAAAGGAAATGTACTAAATTCAAGATTGTTTTCAATTTTTTGTGAAAAAGTTGGCGCAGATAATACTTCTCTCCTATTTCACACAGATGGCTCTCACGAGGAAAATCTTTAGTCGTTTATTTGAATTGAGACTGGAAGTTGAACTTTTTTTAAATAATAAAAAATCCAGCCTATCAAGCTATTTTGATGACAATAATTGGGTTGCTAAACTGTCGTATCTGGCGGATATTTTTACAAGTCTAAATCAGTTGAATCTATCTATAAAAAGATCTCAATCTAATATTTTAATATGTACAACAAAATTAAGGCTATGAAAATGAAATTACAAAGATGGATCCAAAGAATAGATTCAAATATATATGAAATGTTTTCATTCTATTCATAATTAATCTCTGATTCAAAATTTCAATTTGAGAAACAAAATGTAAATTCCTTAATTAAATGTCATCTTTTAAAATTAATTGATAAATTTGATAAATATTTTCCTAATGATGAAATTCACATTAAAAACTGTGGATTCGAGATCCATACAACAATTATAAAAATAGTCTTGTTTAGTAAAAAGGTTGTATATTTTAAAAAGTGAAAAACTTTAAAACTTCTCGAAAAAACCAACCACGAGAAATTATCTTTCTCAATTTTTTACCGATTTCCGGAGAGATTTAATTAAAACCTATAGACCTACAACTTTTAACAAGGAACAAAGTTTATTTATTATTGGAGGTAATATTAATTAATTTTTAATTAAGTCTCTAAAACATCTTTCTCAATCTTTTACCGATTACCGGGGAGATAATTAAAAATTGTAGACTTCAACTTTCTTTGTTACAAAGTTTATTTAATTACAGTATTATTACCTCCAATAATAAATAAACTTTGTTTCTTGTTAACAGTTGTAGGTCTATAGGTTTTAATTAAGTCTCCCCGGAAATCGGTAAAAGATTGAGAAAGAATTTCTCGTGGTTGGTTTTTTCGAGAAGTTTTAAAGTTTTTAACTTTTACTTTTTTAAATATACGGCTTTTTTACTTTTAATATAAGTCCTACATTTATAAATTTTATTATAGAGTGGTTTCCATCTAGTGAGCCATCTTGAACTGAGCCTTTTTTTGACATAGGGCAGCGTTTCTTATACTAAGACAGGAATGTCAAACTGAATGCCTAGACCAGGGATATCCAACCTGCGGCCCACTGCACCCTAAATTTTTTAGGTACATTTTCATTTATTTTGGTAAAGTATGTTGTAAAAATTATTGTTGTTTCACTGGATACACTTTGATGTCGTAATTAGTGCTAGAAAACTGATTTGCATGTGGGGTAGTACATATTATTGTGAACAATTCTTTGTGCATGAAAAACATCAAAACTGCTGAAAAGACAGATAGACGACAGTGGGAATTTATAAGTCTACAATTTTTTAAAAAATTGCAGTCCAATGAAAGTCATTCACATTAATTACATTAAGAAAAAGCTGGGCAGTTTTAATTCAGACATCCCCGGAGGGTAATGCTGTTTTTGAATACGATTATAGCCAAACGGAAGTTCGAGAATACATTATTTACTTTGTGGTTTTGTCTGTAGACATTTTCTGAAGAAAACTCAAAGTCAAGTTTGCATTGAGGCATCTTCTACATGCCGTACTTTTTTCAATTTAAAAGAAGCTGAATCTGACTCACTCGTGTAATGTCGAGGATCAAACGAAATGTTCCCCACGTGGACGCGGCTTTATATGTAATGAGCTTTACAATGAAACTAACTTGCTGGATAAAAATTTAATATGTATTAGCCATAAAAAAAAAAAAAATAGTTGTACCGCCGCGTCCACGTGGTACAGAGTCGACCAATCCTCTATCCGCTTACAAGCACCCGTCAAAAGGTGATACGGTACCGCGAAATAAATAACCCGCGCCACAATAATTCGAATTCCGACACGGACGAAACGGAATGCATATATGTATATACAAAAAAAACACAAAAATAATAATAATAATAGCGACCGATCATTACACTCGCTTGGGAAGCAAGTACTCAACTGCTGAATTACCTATGCTCATCGTGCCGTCATCTCTACAAGGAATTTGACTTAAAATCGTCAGTGACTTATTTCCAATATCGTTTCAATTTCAACTAAGACGATCCATTCAGCATTGCAGCATTTTCGCGTTACCCAAAAAGCACAAACAATCAGTCAAATTAATTTACTGCGTTCGATATTTCCCATCGTCATTATAGCAGTTCGAAAGTTGAAACGCAGACTATTATATGTTTTTAGTTTCAGTTTGACAAGCAGAATAACGTTTGGTAATGAACATGTCTCAGTCGTTTGATAGAAATTATTCAATCTTCGCATGTTACATTGAGTTAGTTAATTAGATGTACGACAATCATGGTGGCGCATCAGAAGACCACTCGATATTTCTTCGTTGAACTTATATGTAAAGATAAGCCAATGCCATAGAAAGTGCTTTAGAGATAATAGTCAACTATTTAAGAGACAATTGTTGTGGTACGCATCGGTAGTTCAATGGTAGAACAATTACCTGTCACGTAGGTGATCCGGGTCGATACAAATCTCTGGGTTTCGTTTTATCGAATATACTTTTACTGTTTAGTGCATGCATTGTCGAAGTAATCTTGTCTACGAATTAGTTTTGCGTACGCCGTATCCTAACCATAGAATTAAATTAGCCTAATAAGAAACTCGAAAGCATTGAATTCGATCTGTGAATTCAACAATACAATTCACTTTTCCAAAAATAGATTTGACAGAAATCTCTACCTGCGCGAGTGCTAAGTGCATTGCATACGAATCTCCGATTTTAAACGTCAAGCCTCCAACTACTACTACTAATTATAAAAATCTTTCTCAATGATTATCTAGTCCACCACCGGGTGGGATCTAACCACCAACCTCTCTGTTAACAGTCGAACGCACTAACCAATTGAGCCACGATGATACGAGCCTAACTGATCCCAAAAATCTATTACAACGTTCTTAAAATACCGATACAATTATCGTCATCGGCTTGCGTTTTTAGAGAACAAAGCATTCATGCTGTTGTTTCCTGTTCGAATAAATATTGTCTCTCTAACTGTCAATCATCGACCTGAAGCAGAACCGAGATATAAATTTGACTATAAAATATTTCATCACTCCTGTTCTTATAAGCGTACCAAGAACAGCAATAATGGAAAATTCCGACACCATCAGAATGCTTAAAGTTTAGCAATACTACATTTAAAAGTTTTGTACTTTTCGTCTGGTTTAGAATATCGAAAATTCGACACACTCCTCATTTTATCACATTGGCAATTAAATACATGAAAGTGTCTTTACGCTCGGCGGAATCTGCTTTGCACTTGTCCTCTATAACTTGGCTCAGACAAAATGAATTCGACTGGGCGAACCGAAAAATAAACTCGAATTACATCGGACGGGAATCAGAATCCGGATCAGTCTTGTCGAAGACAAGTATTTTACCATTGAACCACCCATACGTCTGCTGGGATACTCATCTTCATACGATAACTAATATTTCGATAAAACGCACGGTACATCGTCTTTACTTCAGCCATTAATATACGTTTACGTAGCTTTTCACAAACGATATTACTCGCGTTATTCACTACTATTTCAAGTCATCGCATCACTTAAAAATTGTATCAATAAACAAGTCTCATTTCGTATTATGTTGCAACTTGTGAAATTGCCAGTTACTTCATATCGAGAGTTAGCAATATAACTGCAAACTTTACTGCAAATTCGGAGTAGTTCTAAAATTGCGGAGAAATAACAAATGCTGCATCTCGTATACGAAAGCAAAAATAAGAATTTAACTGTATTATCAGCAGACATTGTTCTATCGATTCTCGCAGTATGGTTTTTAATAATAATACCTTGTATATTATTACAATATATCACGTGCAAGGTATATTAGAGCTTGTGTATAAGTGTATGATGGCAATATATCAGACATTTCCGAGAACTGTTTACGTATTTACGTGATTACGTATTTAACTGATAAAGAACTTCAGCCTAAATTTAGATAACAATTTTCAAGTTTATATGAGATATTTACAAAAAGAAACAAATCAGTCTCTTAAGAAGATCGTTCAGAAATCGGAATTTAACTAGAAAAAGAGTTATCTCATCTTGTTTATTTAAAATAACTAAAGCAAAATATTGAATTGACTAAAAACATTACGAAATTTCCCTCAATCACAACGACTAAACTTTCATTACTTTCTATAAGTTATAATTTACAACACAGAATCAGATAATGATGCATTTTTTGTTTAGTAATAGATAATAACTAAACAAAATGCATTATCCTCTGATTTTAAATAATTAAATTAAACTGTTCGAATATTCTTTTTTAAACGAATCTCACAGAAAGGTTCTTATAAATCAAAATCTGGTTTTCTAGAATATATACATAAATTGGTTACACAATACAAATCATAAATAATCTAAGAGCAATAAAATTATATAATACTTGTAAAAATATCTGATTTATATTTTCAAACGATTAGAGAAAGACTTATCAATCACGAAAGGATATTTACATCTTGCACGAATACTTATCACGATAAATTTCGTGTTTCCAGTCAAAGGATAAAACAAATATACGTCATTTTTATTATAATGAATATGATATTATAATATTAATATGAAAGAAAATAAATCTTAATAAATCTTCACTTAGTCTTAATAATATAATAAATCTTAATTTAAATAGTGAAGAGAACTTCCAGGATATGTCTATATTCGTTATTTCATTTTATAAGAAAAACAAATATATAAATAAAACGTTAACAAAATCAAATGAAATTTTGATTCTGTTATATTATACTACTATTTAACTATATTATAATAATATATTATAATACTATTTTACTTATAAATTTATGACATAAATTTAAAATTTATAAATTATTCGATTGTTAAGTAGCTGAATAACGTTAAGACAATTGAGAAGTTGTGTAAACACGTGTAGATAATGCTACTATGCATTTCTAAATATTGCTATTAAGAAATAAGATAATTCAGAAATATATGTATACATATATTTACACAGATGTCAGAGGTCAGTTTATGATTATCACATCTTAATTATTTGTGTGACTGCACATTTATCATTACTACATGCCCCAGATTCTGATAATCATAGATCAAGGCAAACTTAATAAACTTCAATTACTTTTTTCTAGTAAACAAAAATTAATATTCCGTGAAGTAGCTTCGTTTTAATATTTTAATGCTTAATTATTTCACAATTGAATATATAATATTTCTTTATATTATTCTTCGAAAAATTTCTTATATTCGAGTATATATGAAATGATTGAAAGTTCAAAAATTTATCTATAAAATTGCTCTGAAAATTGCTTTTTTTTTCAGAGATAATTGTCAATAACTCTTAAAGAAAGTTTTCTTTCGTTAATAGGCCTACTGTTTTTATTTTTTTTTATGTATCACTGTTACAGTTCATGCTATTTATTGAAATACTAATTGTTCCTGTGTTCTAAAAATTTTTAATCTAATTTTTCATTTATTTCACATTTTATAATTTTCTCATATAGACGTTCTCACATAGTTCTGATCGGCAAGACTGCTTAAAATTCACGAAAAAATCTATCTAATAGTTATCATTAACATATTTACAGTTTTATAGTATAATTTAAAATAAAAAACATATTTAATAATAAATTAAGGCAAAGATTACAGTAAGGTTTTCTATCTTACGGTATATCAAACGTAGAACTATTCATTGATAATCAAATAATTCAAAATCAATTATATTATTCAAGGCATTAGTTCAATAAATTGAAACAAATTACAGGATATATAAAACTTTACCATCTTCTGTTTATGTGTTGATAATTGCATAAATTCATAACCTTTAAACTAAATAAAATTTTATAAGATATAATCTAAACCTTTATTTTTTCTGATATCATATAACAATTATAAATTATATGAAAAAATTTAAAAATTTCAGCGTGGTTTTTAATGTTAATTTCGATAATTAATTCTTTAGATCGTCATCAAACATATTTCAAGGAACCAAAAGTTTTGGACCTTAGAAACAGATTTAATGGTGATCTAAAACTTCCACATGGCTACTATTAAATGCTGTTCAACCATTTCTTCTTTTTTCAGAATATATATCCTAACTGTAATTTAACATAGCTTATGAATCATTTTCCATTTAACTTTATTTTCAAAATATCATATGTATCTTAATCTCATTTTTATAGTTGTATATCGATCTAATTTATATATCATACAGTTATTATAATTCAAGTAATAATTGTTTTAGATTATTAAATTTTAAAAATAAAAATTTTCACTACGTTAATAGCTTCAGAATTTTCATTCAAGTTCAAATATACATGTAAATATTAATTCAGTTTTAATTGCATGAAAATTATATAATGCAGTATTTTCTTTAAATTCTGGTTAAAAATTTTGTAATTTTTAATATTTACATGTTTATAAAGTAAAATGAAAAAAATACTGACCATTTCGTCGTCTTCTCCAACGTTTATCTTGTCTTGATACGACTTTGTATTTCCCATTTTGATCTTATTCTTAATTTTACGTCAAAAGTCACACTATAAAAGTAAAAATTTATAAACGTATCCTTTATCTATTGAATGTAGTTCATTATTGAAACGGCCATATCTCAGGAAGTGGCAAATAAATCAGGAAATTATCCAGAACAGGATAACTCTTCTACAGTTTATATTATGAAATATTTTAGATAACAGAACTTAACCGATTTAATTTCGCGTTTTTTTTTTTTTTTTTACTATTATTAAATATTTTGGAACTTGTTTATTTGAGATATTGCCACATCAAAACTTTATCTATTAAATACTTTGCTTTATAAATTCATTTAATGCACTAGAAATAAGTTACTTATAATAATTTAATAAATTTTTAATTAAATAACAATTACAATTTACACATATTTAAATAGAAATATAAAAAATAAGCTATCTATAGTCTATAATCAAATAGTGCGTACAATTATTATGTAACATTAAAATTTTAATTATATACTATAATATTAATATATTATTAAAATTTATGTAATTTAATGTTTATGTTATCAAATGTTTATGTATAAAAAAATTTTTGTAATAAAATTTCTGCATTTATAAATACATTTTATAAATGTGCGATTAAAATACAATAAAAATGAAATTTTTATATTGACATATTGACATTTAAACTTCAAATTTTGATTAATTATTTTCTGTAAAAAATATAATATAAAGTATGATATTCGCATACGAATTGCAATAAATTTATAATTAACTATATATAACATTTATGGCGTGAAGTTTTTATATTCAAAGGTTAGAGTAGTCATAGAAATTGTTTTAAATCATTCTATAACGTTTAGGATTGAGTTTATTACTAAAAAATTTCGGAACAATTTAAACTTCTTGTTAAAGCTTCTTGTTTTATGAAACAAGAGTTTTAATAAGAAAAGTTTTATTTTATAAAATCAATATTTGTAAATGGTACGTGAATAAATTCATACTTACGTATAGGATGTCAAAATTCATCATATGTATGCACATGAAAGTATAACAGTAATAATATATTTTACATTAGAGAATTCTTGCAGATTCCGCAACAAACTTGAAGGACTTCAACTTAACTGGACTAATATATATCAGTCATGTGATTAATACATCCCTTTCTGTGGTACATAATGATCTTTAGCAAGGTTTCTTAATCACTGTTTATAAAATCGAAGTGACTTTGAACTGTCTAAAACTTTTTGCACATAATCAGATCGTATAAGGTTTAAAGATAAATTAACTATATATTAAGCTTCCTTTTTATAAAGACAAATGGAAACTTATCGAATAGTGTACAAATTTATTAAATAAATATTAAATAATTAAGCATTGTGTATGAACTAACAATCATCGAATATCTAAAATTGAATCGCGAGCATCAGTAACTTATCAATCACGTGGTTTTTTTATCACGATTTATTATTGTATTCGTTCTTTTATATAAATATTTAATTATGCGATAGAAGAAAAATGACAAGAACAAATTTTAGTCAAAGCAAGTTGTAAATAGGAATTCAATTTTTCAAATAATTAATAATACATTGTGTAATCTTAATGCTGTTTTGCCCCTACCGATTTATACAGTTATGTATTTTGTCTATTTAATAATTCATGCTATGAAATCATTTGTTCATCCAAAATGCAGCGAGATAACCTAACTTTAGTGGTTGCGCTGCATTTTTATGATTTCGATAAGTTTAGATCTATAAATTAAACATCTTATCATTATCGAAAAAATTAAAATTATATACTGCTTATATGTAATGCATACAGATCTAGATATTTTAATTTGATATATTTTATCCTAGATAGTTAATTAACGTATTATACTTTATAATTTGTTATTACGTAAGATGTTTCTTTCAGAATAAATAAAGGAAAAGGATGAAATAATAAGAATGAAATAAGGATGAAATAATATCCTGGAGACATGTTTAATATTAATAAATTTCTACGTCTTTGATGACGTTAACTAGACAGCCGAACAATGAGAAATTCTTCAAACGAAATTAGAGTTCGAATTCGATTCCGACATTTCTTACACAAATACAGGAATAAAAAGTCCGTTTCTCATCTGTCGATGAGCTTTATTATGAAAGTTGAAGTCGATCGTTTTGCTACAAGTATATGGTTGCACTTATGTATATTGTAATTGCTAGGGTCAAATGTCTTCTCACTTCATTCTTTTTCACATCTCAGATACATGGCCAAGTGTTTTTGGTATAGTCGACATTTATCCTGAGGTTTTCGTTTGCTTCAATATGCAAAATCTCGTTAAAAAATCCTGAAATGAGTTGCTTAACTTTCCCGCCAATATTTAAAATTGCGTGTGACGCCGTTTGTTATGATGTTTTATTTTAATATTTTTATATAATTGTTTATTATAAAATGACAAAAAAAGCTTAATTTTGAGGCTAGGTATAAGTTTTATATTTAAATATATATATTGTAAATGCTAATAAGAAGTAAACTCTTCATTGAGTCCGACCCTACTTATGATATAACACACGCCCTTATATCTCCCCACCCTCGATCTTTAACCATCAAAACTTAATAACATCAATCCCCTAATACCCAAACCTCCCTCCAAAATTTCAGAAATTTTCGACAAAAAGCACAGATGGTATTAGGCTTCAAAGAGGGTAAACAAATTCGTGCCACACACATACACACACACACATCCATACATACAAAAAAGAAAACCCCGAATGTTTTTGCATTTATCGACATTTCAAGGTCTCGGAGTCCATCATTGTAAAAATCTGAGGAGGATCATATTTTTGACCGATTGCCATACTTTCCCTCAGTTTTATATAACAATCGAGAAAGTAAAAATCGTATTACTAGATATGGGAATTTTCTAACCATTTATTTATCAGATATTAATTTGATTAAAACATAAATCATACTGTATTGTACGCTTACCTATATGTACAGTATGTACAACGTAGAAATTCCTAAAAACCTTGAATCATATAATACGTATATGATACATGCACTATATGATTCAACCAGTATATTTACATCATAGTTAATTTTACACAATAAACTTTCAAAACAGAAGTTACATCTGTCTATATTATCATATATTTCATTCAAAGATATTAAAGATTCTATACTATTTTTTTCATTAAAAGTAGTTTAAATTTGGACATGTTCTTGATTTAAGTACAGTAAAATCTCTATTTAGCGGGCTAATTCGGACGAAGGGTATCAGTTAAAGCAGGGCCGGTTTTGGACTGTTAGCCTCCTGCGTGTTATAGATATTTGGCCGTATCGGCCGGATGGCCAGCAGTCAAGATGACAGCCTACCGCTCTGAGGGACCCGTGATCGAATACGAACAAGTCAAAAACCCCCAGGAATTTTTTGGGGTGGTCCGTCCGGATATGTCGGGTCCGTCCACCACCCGGCCGCCCCTTTCTGTGCCTTGCCGAATCCATAATGGGCTTGCTAAAAAGTGGCCCTCTTAGTGCTCACAGGACGAAAGAGCATAAAAAAAGATATTTGGCCGCCCCTATCAATGCTGATCGCGAGTAAATTCATAACTTGACCAAACCCATGATATCTTATGGGTATGTTTTAGGATAGTTTTATATAGTTGACAGAGGTAAAAAATCTATAAAAATATTTCATATATATTTATTTTCATTTTATTCAAATCAAGTCTCCCGTACAGTACATAAAAGACACCTTTGTTCAAAATTATAAAATAGAATTTGCAAATTAAAATAAAATTAATTTAAAGAATTTTTTTATTTAATATTATATATAAATACAATGTATACGTACGTGTGTATAAAAACTAATTTAAATGTAAATATTTAAATTAATAACGTCCGTGCGCATCTTTCTTTTTATTTAAATTTCCTTTCGGTTCCATCAACAATTAAAACAAGGATGTAAGTATCCGCTTATGATTAATGGTACGGGAATAAAGACCCATTCACAATGAAAATTAAGCATAAACATAAAATCCTATACATATATTATTTAATGCGATCATTCACAATGAGTTACATAAGTGCAATGTTAAACTTAATCAAAAGACATTAACATAATTAAAGCTTAAAGTTTGCAAACTTTAAAAGTTTACGAACTTCAAACAATCATAGCGGTTATGAAATTCCCATTGATGAATTTTCAGTCTAGCTTAACGGATAAATCTCCCATCACCTGTTGCTCTCACTTTTAAGTTTTCTGATGCAAAACACTTAACATGCTATAGCGTTACTTATATCCATTAACTGCACAGCTGCATTAACTTTATATCAACAGTCGAGTCGTCATGCAAACATCAATCTGTTTTACCGCCGACAACTATATTAAAATAATATTAAATTATATTTGAATTTTATATTTTAAAGTACACAATCGGTCGCCTGCGATGCACGCACTGCACACTTATCAGAATCGACTGTGCATTAAAGCCAGAAGTCCATTATATAATAGTTTTTCTGAATGCATATGTTAAAAAATTGAGAAATTAGTCAGTTCATCTGTTTTTACTTATGTAGATAAGTTTGTGTAATTATAATTACATATGCATGAGAAGTTTAATTTCACATAAAGGTTTCTATATGTACTATATTGCTTATGTATTTGCCATAGTTCGGAGACTGTAATTGACAACTGTACGATATAAATCAAATTAAGCAAACATTTTTTAGAAAATACACTTTATAAGCGGTGACTCTTGGATTTGAAAAAGAACTGTTAATTTGATTACATATAAAAAGTATTTTAAAATGAATAGTGTTGATTTTTACATATGACCGGAATCTTGTCCGTTAAATCCAGAGAATTACAAATATTTTTCTTTTTAAATTACACATTGATATAATAATACAGGTATAAATTCTACTTTGAAATGTTATTACATATTTGAAGTTTTATCGTAAAATCTTACCTCAAACTCCTTGACTGATGCCGAAGAAATTCAAATTAATATAATATGAATTCAATATAGCTGTTTTTTTTTTTTAATCGTAGATATGCAATCAATGGATAAACTGAAAAACTGGAAAAACTGAATAGAAATTACATTCAAGAAAAACAGTACCGTTTTCAAATTTGCACGATATCTACAAAATAAATCTATAGACAGTGTTCCCAATTTTTCATAAATAAATGTCGCTACATTTTAAAATAAAAGTCGCTGATTTCGCCACAGATATTTTGAAAAGTCGCTACTTTGTCACTACTCAATAAACAACAAATTTCCAAATCGTATAAAGGCTTTATTACAAAACAAATTTATTCATACAATACAAGAAAAGTTGTACACATAATAGTTGTGTTAAAAACAATTAACAATGAACAATTTGAATTGTTAACAACATAATTATATTATTGTGCATGTTGCACAATAATATAATTATAATACATATATAACAAAAATAGAAAAACGAAAGAAAAGAATAATAGGTTATACATCAAACCTCAATCGGTGTCGCTTTTGTCTTTTGTCAGCCTCTCTTATTTTATTTTAAAAAGTTTAATTATTTAAACTTATTAAATTAATTAAATTTTTTTTGTATTCATTTTCAAGTGTGTCGACATTATTGTTAATTTTCATAATTTCAGTAATTGGTTTTAAATTGCATACTTTATCGACATTAAAAATATTGTTTTTATTAAAAAAAAATCTAAATTTTTATAAAAAAAACTAGCTGACCCGGCCACGCATTGTTGTGGCTCAAAATGTATCTATTATAAATGTATAACACTTCCCCCGTGGGGGAATTTCAAAAAATCCCTTTTTAGTGTACATTCTCTTGACGTACCTATTAAAACGCAATCAAAACCGCATGCAAAATAGTATAAATAGAAGCCAAGTTCTTCACAGTAAGCCTTAATCCTGTCCCTTTCTCCACTGGGAAATATCGAAAAATCCCTTTTTAGTGTATATTCTGTTGACGTAACCTATTAAAACGCAATTAAAAATGCAAAAAACCGCATGCAAAATAGTATAAATAGAAGCAGAGTTCTTCACAATAAGCCTTAATCCTGTCCCTCTCCCCCCAGTGGGGAAATTTCGACATGTATATTATATAAAAACACGTGAGTATTCGAATGCAACGTGGTGTCAAAATTTCAAAGGAATCGGTAGGAACAAACGAATGTTATATTTTATTTATAAGATATATAGAAAATGATCTGCTTTAGTCCATTCTCACAGAAAAACTAAATGCCTCACAGAAAAGCAAATTAGGGTCGTCGGAAGTTAGCGCCATCTGTTGGACATAAAAACCTTAATCCATATATAAATATATTTTTGAAAGGGGGAAATGGTGGTCTTCACATATGCCAGAAACCTTCGCGGGAATGTATTAAACAACTTCCCAAAGTTTCATGGCAATCGGATAAATGGTGTAGTAATGCATGAAGGACAAACAGACAAACAAACATACATTCGTTTTTATATATATAAATGGTTTGCAATTGAAAGTCTTTTAAACGCTTCACTCATTGTTTTTTGTTAAAACTTTAGACATTTCACGATAAATAATTCATTGTCAGTATTACATAAATTGGTTACAACTACTAAAATAAAATATCTCAAAATGTATATTTATACAATTATAGGAATGTCTGTGTGCAGCATTCTGGGTGAGAGAAGTTACACGCTGTGAGGCATGCGGAGGAAGCGGTCAAGCTAACAAGGAGGGGTAAGTGAGAAGACGTAGTGTGGAAGGTGTCGGACAGATGCCCACCAGATACAACATATGTTCACTACGTTACAGACTGATGAGGAGCGAAAGCCTGAAATGCGTCTTTGTGAAGTTTGTGGATTAAATAGATGAATTTGCCAAGTGTCTATAAATTCACCAAGTCGTGACAACAAACAAAACAAGAAAAAGAAGGCACGGTTTCATCAAAACAAATTACATAAATCATTAATCAGTGCTTTTGTGGGTAAACTCATTGAATATAGGCAATATATATTTAAAAAATAATAAATAAGCTTTAACATGTTGATTCTGCATTGACATTGTTTTTTTTTTCTTCAAATTCTGCGACTCGAAAAATTTTAGCATCACATCCCTATGTAATGATGAACGAACTACGTTTTCTTCATCCCCCAGCGACAAAAACATGGAATGAAGAAATAGAGTCATCGTTTGTTCTCTAACCCCCCCCCTCTGGCATTGTGTCGTCTCAACATTACTGTTGTCCTTATTTAGTGAGTTATTAGTATATAAATCTTGTCTCTAGTTTCCTGAGACTACTTAAAGAAATTTGAGTTTGACCACAATCAAATTGGAGTCCTCTAAGATGAAATTATGACGGTGTATAATTACACTTTCAAAGATTTCTTTATATTCCTGAATTGCAAATATCTATAAATATTATATTTTTGTATAATTTGTTTTGTAAAAAACTCGACTAAATGTGTTTTTAATTTATACTTAGTATATGTGCTGTTTTGAAACTTCGTGGTCCGATAAAATAACAGTAATTAATCTCCAATTTTACGAACCAGTTATTATTTTAGACTTTGATATTGAAAAGAGTTTGCAAGGGTAGCAGTAAACACTTTTGCTTCTTTCTGAAAATATCAGCCAATCTCTCTTTTCCATAATTTTATTTGATTTCTTTCTGTAAAAATGATCATAAGAAAGTGCTTCGTAATACACTTCATCTCTGTCTTTATACACTGATTTGAAATTCTCTATATTCCTAATACTTTTTGGTTTGTTTTTAAGAATACGGTCAATAATAGCATCTGTTAATTTTGTTGGCCATAAAGCTATATCATTTATTACTTCCATGTCTCTATCGAAGCATCTTTTTGGACTATCTATATCTTCTGCGTTTTCTCAATCCCTTTTTTTCAGCAGCATTCTAAAGACCTCGGAGGCTCCTTCGGGGCCCTTTTGTATTCCGGGACCCTAAGTGGCCGCTTACCTCTTAATCCTCTGCTGAGGTATATACGACAAATGCTACCACTAAAAAGCAAAACATGATGTCATAGAATTTCTGCACATCTTTTATAACCTCGGGACTAAGATTTTATTCAGGAGTTACCACGTTGGGAACACTGTCTATAGAAAACATTTTATAAACTTTAGCTCACGTAGCAACGTTTCTGAGAATTAAAATAATGTGTTTCATTCTTTTTCATATGAAATAAGCAGTGGCGTGCCATCATTGAAAGCGTCGCTTCCCTTGTATTTTCTAAAAAATAAATACATATTGCGCGATTATTTTCATATTTTAATGTATTTCGGATATTTTATTCTGCTCTCCCATCTTATATTACTTACGAATTTTAATGTTAAACCAGTGATATTACGGTTTTGTATGTCCCATCTATAAGGAGATGCAGAAAAAAACGTGTACAATTCTTGTACAATGTCAAAAAAATTTACTGTTACTTTGGTAGCATCAATTACAATCAGATTAAATGAATGAGACGCACGAAATACAAAAAAGCTCCAGAATTTATTTTCCTTAAATTTACGATTTATGTATCCGTTGTCATAAAAATTTGTCTTTCCAGTTTTTTCCCGAGACTACAAATATTCGGGTACAAAGTAACTGGTTTCGACTTATTTCTACTTAAGACGTAATTAAATAATTAAGAGATTAGGAATTGGGGACATAAATAAAACCCTGCCGAAAGAGCCGGAATTTTACTTAAACAAAAGCTTAACCGAACCAATCTCTAGCAAAATACAGTGTGGACTGATTTCTTCGTAATATTAGATAATAAAGACAGAAATTTTTCCAGTTCAATGAGTGTGACTAAAAAGTTGTAAATTTTGGAAATTTTCGTGGACACTGGTCCTAAAACAAATTAGTTAGAAAACAAATGACAGACAATCTACTTAGTATTAAGTTTAACATATTTAGATTTTTACAGCTATGGTGAGAAACGTTTAAAATTTACAAACATCCTGTTGCGTTCTTTGAGGCACACTAGTGATGCGATGAGAGGCATTTGACATTGACCGGTATCGGCACCCTCGGGATTTGGCATGCACGCACTGCACACCTACCTGGACCGTTTCTGATTCCATCCATTAGCCACTTGTATCGAGCTATTTGACTAAGTGGATTGCTTTAAAATTTAAAAAGTAAAGAATATTTTATCTTATTTTTATGTACTGTACGTTTCTTTACAAAGCTAATTTAATTATAATTTTTTTTAAAGTATATTAATACAATTAAACAATATATTGTACCAGGTATGTATATCCACTGCACATTTTATTTCACTTAATAAATTTTTATAATTTATTTTTAATTTTAGCCCTTATATCGTGGCTAGCGACTCGGAATGTAATTGTGATATTAAAAATACATTTAGAGAAGTCTACAGTTTTTACTGGCTTATCGAACAAATGAAAACTAATGGACTCTAGTCCAGGGATGGCGAACCTATGGCGCACGTGCCCAAAGTGGCACGTAAGAGAAATCATCTGGCACGTAATGAATCATATGATTTCTGTCTTTTTCAATCATCCTTTCTGTTTATCACCTGATCATCTTTTTTTTCAATCAGAGTTTTTACGTTTATTTGAATTAAAGCGTATTCGTCTAATTTCTTTAAATATCATTATTCAAAGTCTAAGACATTGGCATGCATTAACATCTTTAAAGCTAAGTTTGCTTACAATATGGCACGCGGACTCAAAAAGGTTCGCCATCCCTGCCCTAGACCATCACTGACGTGCAATTAACTGATTGCCCCTGGAATTCAGCTTTGTATGTCCCATCTATAAGGGGATGCAGAAAAAAAACGTGTACAATTCTTGTACAGTGTCAAAAAATTAACTGTTACTTTGGTAGCATCAATACGAAGAAATTACAAATATCAATATTACGAAGAAATCAATCTTACAGAAACACCGCTTCCCTGTCATCAAATGTCACGGCACGCCACTGGAAATAAGATCATGTAATTAATAATAATATTTTAGACCTAATTTATTAATAATGGTAATCGTATTATAATTCATTTGAAGGAAGCAGTTGGTTGTTCACTAAAAGGAACTATATGAACTAATTTTGTTATTTGTATGTTATCTACAAAATAAATCTTTGGCTATAAAAACTTAAACAGCGACCATACGGTCATATTATTATTAATATTTAGTTTTTAATTTCTTCCTTATATGACCAAATGGCTGTAAGGAAAGATAACACAAGAAACCGTGTGTGATCTGAGATTGAATTCAAAAATTCGTATACAATTTTTTATTGTTTGGCAGCAGGAAGCCTTTGGCTAATTGTCCAGGTTGTCTGTATTATTGACTATTGAAATTAATTAAAACTGCATCATCATTTTAAGACACTTTCTTCTTTGTGGCACTAAGAGGGCCTCTTTTTTTTTAATCAAACATATTGTGGATTGTGTTGATAAAAAGGTACCGACCCTCACCACATGGTGAGGGGACGGGTCCCAACATGTCTGGAATGAACATGTGACAACAAATTCGTTCCCTAGAGCTATAAAAAACTTTACGCATCGGCCATACGGTCATATTTATTTTGGTGTTGTGTTGGACTGATTATAAAGTCAGTCCCAATGCAACACCGAGGAATTTGAGTGGATCTGATAATCAGAAAATTTAAGGATATTGTGTACACTCAAAGTATTCTAGGCTAATCAAATAAAACAAAAGTTGTTTAGAAATAAAAACAAAAATTACATCACTTCAGATAGGACTACGAACCATAAAATCGTATAGCTTACATCAGGGGTAACCAAACTTTTTTTACAGAAGGCCGGATAACTGACAAGTTGACGAACGCGAGCCACATAACCATTTTGTTCAATACAGCACACTGAATACACAAAAAATAAGACAACCAACATATTTATTTACCAATACACAAATACGATCGCTGCAGCAAGATCGTAATCGATTTTCTTAGGTGACTAGGTTGCTAATGGTGGCTTGGGCTATGTCCATGAGTTCCTTGGGTTGATCTCCTGTTCTTTTATTGCAAAAAATTTTGAAGATATTGATGATTTGACTTTTATCTTGTTTTGATATCTTTGTCTACATTGGATTTTGCTTATTAATAGGTGTGGTGATTTCTTGTAACCGTGAACGAATCAAAAGGCCAGATAAAATTAACGAGAACATTTATTAGCTACATACAACCGACTTGAATTTTACACAAAAGGCATCTGCTATCATGAACAATTGACAAAATAAAGTATACATTTATCAGTAATAAACAACTTACTTTTTGTATATACAACTGACAAGATTATGTTTCAAATTATAAACAGGCGGTTTTTCGATGGTTGGACATTTTCCTGTAAATAAAAATTATATTGATTCAATAGAAATTGAACTGAGATCTGCAAGCAGAAAAGAAATCGTCTTTTTTGGTGGAAAAACATTATTAGTTTTATCTTTTAAACAGTTATAAATACTACCTAATTTTATTTGGTAATGTTAGTTTGTTAGTGAGAAGTACAAATGAAGCTCAATCCTAAAGTTTGTATAAATTATTATTGCAATCAAGTGGGAGGAACGCTACGGACTCCCGATTTATACATCAGGAAACAAATGCCAGGAGGAGGTTATTTTACAGGACCTCAAATACAATGAAGTTATGGATTTTTTGGAAACTTATTTTGTAAATCTATTCCTATTCTTAGTAAAGTAGGAAAATATCTTGGACAAAAAGCATTAAATTTCGCCTCTCCTAGTTTATGCTAAGGACGACAATAAATCTCAAACTAGATCCAATATTAAAAGAATTAAGACAGCGATTATGAAAGATATAAAACCGCAACAACTTCAAATAAGTGTCAAGCTGATTAAAGACATCAGAAATGATGGCATTTGCATGCTAGTAGGCAGCCAACAACAGGGAGTGACCCTCATGAAAGCAATAAACAGCATAGACAACATAAAAAATAAGATATAAGACGTCGTAAGATTACTATTTCCAATTTTTAAAAATTATTTAAATTTTAATTGGATTATTTCTGTTTTTAAGGAACATTTTTAAACTAGATGGCTAAGTAACCTACAAGGAAAGGTCTGGTCGTCTAAAGTTTGTTCTAGAACATGAATCAAAAATAAATGGTGATTGTCTAGAAGATTTTTTCGGAGCAACTGTGTCTTTTTTTAATTTTACAAAAAAATTTTAACATCCGGCAGAACTCCAAAAAATAAAAAATAAGGTCAAATGCACCATATCCAAGGGAAAACAGCCACAAATCATCCTCCTTAATGTGCCCAACTCGGTGGACAATGAGAACATCTTTTGCCTACGAGCAAAACAAAGCTCTTCAAGGGATAAACAAAGAAGAATTTTTATCTGACTGCAGAGTCAGCACCAGCCTCCATAAAGGTTGGATCAAAAAGAACTGCCGGCACACCATCATTGCAGTCACACCCCACATTAGGAAATTAATTGTTACCTAAAAGCACTTATTCATATCATGGGCTAACGTAAAAGCTGATGATTATATACCGATCATCTGCTGTTTTAATTGCTGTGGCTATAATCATCATGCCAAAAAGTGTCCTGGAGACCTCAGGTATAGCCATTGCACTAAACAACACTGTTTTGCCTGACACCTGGGCAAGGCCCCCTGTTGCCCTAACTGTAGAAAAGCAAACAAGGAACAGCCAGAGGGAAAACAACTGAGAACAGACCATAATGCCTTTGACCCAGTGTGCCCCATAACAAACAGTCAAGTTCAATACTGTTAGCCAAACCAATTATAGCCAATAATTCACCCATCATCATCACACAACATAATCATAACTGTCTCAAGATCCTCCAAATCAATCTCCAAAAAAGTAAAGCCCCCTCCTCTCTCATTATCAAGACTGCAGAGGAGTGGAATTCTGACATTATAGCAATTCAAGAACCTTACTTGATCCATGGCAATTTAACACACAATGGCTGGAGAGCCATCCCACCCAAAGGTTTCAAGCAAACTACTAAAACTGCCATCCTGGTAAGAAATATTAACCTAACTGTGCAATTCATTGCTGCATCTTTCTACCGATTAGGTTATCACGTGCACTGTTTACACCCAAATCAATGTAATCTTCGTATCTTCAATCTACTGTTCTCCATTCGAAAATATTGAGCTGCTTCTGGAGGATCTAAACAGAATTAATGGTAGCATCACTGACCGGCCGTGGATTATCTGTGGTGATACGAATGCCAAGTCCTTCCTCTGGAATAGTCCAATTGAGGATCCCAGGGGGTATCTTATGCAGGAGTTGATAGCCGCCTTGCAGCTGACTTTTTGTAATACTAGCCCCTCACTACTTCTCGCCACGAGGTAAGAGCTGGGTGGATGTGACTTTGGCCAATGTTCACATGGCCCCTATGGTCCTCTTCTGTTCTACTATGGAAAATCAAAGTGCAAGTATAGAGATTGACATTAGTATTAATGATACAAACAACAATTTCACCAATTACTACAGTACTCACTGGCCAACTTACCAGCACCTCATTCAAAGCAATTGGACCTCTGTGATCCCCATAATTAACATGACGATGGAAGACATCAGCAAATGCATTTCCTGTTTGACTAATATCTTCTTGCACAGTTACCGATTGGCAAGTAAAAAGAAAACCAAAGCAAAGAGCAAGGCACCATGGTGGGACAATGAATTAGCCACTTGTAGAAGAGAAGTGCGGAAACTCTGCAAAAGGTATCAGCAACAAACTGATGATCATGCAAAAAACATTCATAAGGCTCATTACATAACTAAATTTAATGAGTTTAAAACCATGATAAATTGGAAAAGACATCAAGCATGGAAGTATTGTGGCTGCTTCAACACTCCTTGGAGTGAGCCTTACCACATCGCTTTCAAGAAAAGGAACAGGGCAGACATCCCCTCTGCCATTATGACAAATGAGGGCACTTACACCAACTCCATCGAGACCACGATGAATGAGTTGTTTAATTATCACTTCCCTCTTGACAATCCAGATCTTGACACAAACATCCAATATGAGAGCCATAACTGTAGAAACCCTTCAAATCAGCAAGATGACAGTTCATTCACCTACAATGAGGTAACGCATGCGATTAAACTAATCAACACCAAGAAGGCACCAGGGATTGACCAGATCACTGGGAGAATGATAAAAGAAGCCTACGATGCAATTCCAACCATTTTTCTTATGATATTCAATCGCTGCTTATCTCTGGGTTACTTTCCCAGGGATTAGAAAATTGCATCAGTTAAATTTATTAGTAGACGGCCTAGTGATAAATCACAATACCCGAAGGACTATAGGCCAATCAGCCTCCTCCCAGTTATGGGAAAGATTTTAGACAGGCTAGTAAGTAACAGGATATTGAGTTATCTAAAGAAGAAGAATGCCCTAAGCCTTCATCAGCATGGGTTCACACCAGGGAGATCAACAACACCTTGAATAGCATAATAGAGTACAATCACCAAAGCTAAGAAGAAAGGAAAGCATATGCTCCTCATGTCAATCAATAGACTTCAGGGGAGCTTTTAATAACCTGTGGTGGCCAGTGATTCTTCAGCAACACCATGACCATAACTGCCCTTGTAATCTGTTTAACCTGACTAGCAGTTTCATTAACGACAGGCAAGCGGGTCCTGGGCTTTAGACTATAATCCATAATGGCCAATCTCAATGGAACAACGAATCAGCTAATTCAAGGGTATGCAGATGACAGTCATTCAAGTGTCAGATAAGAACAGTGACAATCTACCCATTTTATGTAATGAACTTCTGGAAAAAAATTTCTAATTACAGCAGAAACATCAACCGTCCTATAAATCATAAGTGCTCCTACATAATTTTTTCTAAAAACACTCCACTGCAGAAGAGCCCTAAAATTGATGGCATTCATATCCCTAGCGTTACTGAGTTCACTTACCTGGGTATCATGCTTGAGCAACAGCTCCAATGGACTAAAAGCAATTGATATGGTAAGTAATAAGGCAGCTCAAGTATCCAACGCACTGATAGGAATTGCAAGAAATACCTGGGGTATCAGCTACAAGGCAGCATATTTCATATACCTGGGGACCATTGAGCCAATCCTGCTATATGCAGCCCCAATCTGGGCAGCAGCAACCCAAAACATTTATATCCAGTGTAAACTGCTAAAGACTCAAAGGATTGCGGCTCTGAGGATATGCAGAGCCTACTGAACAGCAACTTCAGCCTTACTGGTTATAGCAGGCCTTACTTCAGTGTACTGTAGTACATCACAGCAAGAATGGTTATGTGGAACTGGACCATCTGCAACAATTCCAACAAAACATTCTTAAGACCAATGAAAAATGCAACAACAACTCCAGAGCACTCTGAAAACTTTAAAAATGATATCACCAACTTTGGAATTGAGCACAAAATGACTGATCTCAGCAACCAACAAGATTACCCTACTCTTAGTGATAATCATACCAACCAAGTCAGCAACAGTGACATTTTGATACACATGGATGGTTCTAAGCACCAAGAAAGTGTTGGTGCAGCATTTGTACTGTATAACCACACCACTAGGACCACCCATAAATTAGCCTTCAGGCTTGGATCGCACTGCACTGTCCCACAGGTGGAGATCCTGGTAATCACCAAAGCAATAGAGCATGTCTACGAAGATTGGTTTCCTCGTGCCAAGACTATAAGCATCTACACACACAGTTACCATTAGAAGAGTTTAATATCTGTTTTGTTTATATGCAGGAACAAAGGTGGCAAGAAATTTTTGATGTATTATCCAGGTTTGAGTCGACAGATTGAATTGGATTTGGTTGGGTGATTTTAATGCACATACCGGTGACCATAATGTGATTTTGACAAGTATATGTGATAGCAGTGGTATTACTGTTAATAAGAGAAGTAGAGCCTCTCCAAGGATGTAAATATGAATGTGAGAGATGGGAAAGTTCTTGAGTATTGTGTGGATAATGATCTAATAATTCTAAATGGTCGAGCTTCTGGTGATGAAGCGGGAGAGTTTACTTTTGTTTCCAACCAAGGATCTTCAGTAATTGATTTGGGAATAGTTTCTCCTTCTGAGTGGAATTGTATTAAATGTTTTAGAATAGAGAGTTGTTTTTGGTCTGATCACTGCCCAATAATACTTTATTTGGAAGATTGTGCTATAGATTCTCTGGGTGGTTCTGGGACTTGTCATCAGAGGATTTTCTGGATAGTAATCAGCTGGAGTCATCCGCTGATTTGAGGTGCTGCTTGGAGCACACCCATAATCGATCTTTGTTGGAGCTCAGTAAGGTGATATTGGATTTTGCCAAAGTGAAGGGATTGACTCAAAGGAAAAAGACTATGGTTGGAATTGATGATTGGTTTGACTTGGATTGTTGATTAATGATTAGAGCCAGAAATAGAGCTTGGTTAGAGTTAAATAAAAACGGTTTGGTGGCTCAGAGGAAAGTTTTTGTGTTGTAGCAAAGTTTGATAAAGAAATTATGTTTAGCAAAGAAGAAAGAAGTCTGTAAAAGGTTACAAAATGTTAAAAACTTTTATAAAAATAATAGATTACTTTGGAATTTATGTAGAGCAAGAGGAAATTGTATTAGGATACATATTAGTTTACTTGATTGGTTTAGTTATTTCTTCTGATGGTATTGTTGTTGGTGGTGTTTCTATTAAGATATTAGCGTATGCGGATGACGTGGTCATTGTGGAGGATTCTCCATGGTCATTACAGAGGTCGATTGGCCTTCTGGATAAATATTTAAAGGTTAATAGTCTACAACTAAATCTTGCAAAATCTAAAATTGTGGTCTTTTGAAATGGTGGTAAGGCTTCTAAGGCTGACAAATGGTGGTTCTGAGGTGTTCCAATTTTGGTTGTATCACAATATAGGTATTTAGGTGTAATTTTTAAAAGTAATGGTTATTTTAATACTTATGTGAGGTCTTGTAAAGTTAATGCTGAGATAAAAATGGACAAAGTTATTCACATGTGTCAGTCTGCTAAGTTGTGTAATTTGAAGAATCAGTTAAGGTTATTTAATGCCGAGGTGGGCTCATCTCTTCCTTATGCTTCTGAGGTGTGGGGGTTTCAGGTGGAGAGCTTGGATACAGTATTATAGTCTATTTATCCTAACTTGGCACCTACTGTAAACAAACTAAGACACACCTCCCTTTGTTTATTGGCTTAAACCCACGTCCATCAATTAGAAATCGCATTGCATCACATTCGTACGCAGAAAATAGTTCTTTGTTATTTATAAAATCATTAATGAAATACTAGTCACTTAGCAGTGATTATAAATGTAATTATTTCATATTTGTTAAATTGTTACTTTAACAAATATTTGCACATTCTGAATCACTAAAAATAAACTTTTTCCGGTCATGCGCACTATAATGTCTTGGTTTCGTTTTCTATACATTACAATAACCAAACCATCGGTTACCACACAGTCTCAAGAGGAATTCAAAATGGGGACCGGAAACTCGGCCATTTTGGCACCATAGGTAACATTAATCAAAAAATATTATCAAAATTAGAAAGTAATGCTGTTGTTGTCATGGACTCCATATCACTCAGCTAAAATTGAGAAGGTTCCTAATTGTAGGTGGAAAAAAACTGACATAATTTCTTGGTTGGAAAAAAATAGGGTTCGTCATAACGATAAAATGTTTAAAATAAAACTTTTGGATATTGTTAAAAAAGAAAAACTTAAATATGATAAATATATTATTGACGAAATGGCCAAAGAAATAGGTGTTGATGTGTTACATTTACCTCTGTATCATTGTAATTTAAATCCTATTGAATTGATATGGGCAGATATGAAAGGTTACATCGCACATCACAACAACATTCAAACTGTTGGATGTGTGAATTTTAATGAATAAAGCTATCAAACAAATAACTGAAGAAAGATGGAAAAAATGTATCAAACATATAGAAAAAGAACAGCGACGAATGTGGGAACTTGATGAGATTTCGGAAACTGTTGTAGAAAAACTTATTATTCAGTCGAACACAAGTAGTGACGAAAGCGATATAAATGATTACTTTGAGCAACTATCTTCTGATACAGATGATTAATAAGGAAAGTTTACACTAATTATTTTTAAAAATTTTTAATTATATAAATATCACATAGATAAATTCATACATTATAGTAACGTTTTCCATTTGAGTATAATTTTTAAGGATTGCCAAAGAATTTTTTTGTTTTGTTTTATATCTATCTAATAAAATAGTTGTGTAGATAAAAATTCTGAAGTATGTTCAACTACACAATTATAAATATGTTCTGTGTAAGTCTTAATATATATTTAATAATAATTTTTGACAAACTATATTTAAACAGCTATGTAAAAATGTTAAAGTAGGCTAATAATAAGTTTTCTGAGTATTATCTTAGTAATTTTTAAATTGTTGTGACCACTCTGACCTACTTTTAACACATGCAGAGAAAGGGGTTTAACTGGTCAACGCATGTCTAGCCACTTCCAATTGTAATTTGACCAATGAAAATCTCCGGCGGATTAATACAACAAAATCATTGTTTACAGTAGGTGCCAAGTTACGATAAATAGACTATAGTTACTTTTGTTAAAAGAATGTATGGGCTTCCAAGGTGTACTCCTGGTTATCTAGTGTCTATGGAGTGTTCATTGATTCCTTTATCTTGCTTAATCTTGAGCAAATGTGTTAATTAGATTTTTAGAATGTTGAGTTTAAACGAAGAACATCTTAGTAAGATTTGTTTGCGTTCTGTCTTGAAACAAGTTGAGTTACTTTGGTCGAAGTATTGATTGGCTAATTGTTCAAGGAACGGAATCGATCTTGATAATTTGTTACAAGATGTTAACAGTGTTTATTTATTAAAGTTAAATAATTTTGATAATTATATTTTGAAGTTGAATCATGGTATATTATTAAGTTCTTATTGTGAGTGGTATAAGAGTTTGAATAAACCCTTTTTTTATTGTTCTATTTATAATAGTTATGCCTCTTCTAATGTTAAGGCCATATTAATGCAATGTAAAGTCTTTTATGTAATTACAGAAGGGACATTTGCATATGTGGTGCGGCTGACTCGCCATTGGATGCATTTCATATTATCACTGTTTGTACTTTTTTGTCAAAATTACATGAGACTTTTGGGGTTCCCTGTTTTTCATTTAATCAGTTTAAAAAAGTTATTTTTGATTTTGATTTATTTTCCAAGGTATTTATTTTTATAAAGAGGGTTAAATTGTTTATTTTATAATGTTTATGGTATATTTGATGTTTCTTTTCTTTTTTATTGTTTTTAGGCTTAAAGTGAAAGTAGTGGTTATTTTATGTAAATTAAATTTCAAGGCATGTTTTTAGAGAAGCTGAACTGATTCTGATGCAGGGCTCTACACTTGCGTAGATGCCATGTGATCCTATTAACCTGTCCTGCGTTGTTCCCGAAAATTTTCGTGTTGACCTCATTAACCTGTGTGGGCGATCCCGAATATTTTTGTGTCTGCATTGGAACGTTTTTGATACTAGATGTCGCTATGTGTCACAATTTTTATATTAAAACGAACTTTTAAAATATAATTTTTTTTGCTTTTATATTTTTTAATATATTTATTTTGTTTTTGCAACATAAAAAAATAATTTTTAACGACACAGTAAACATGATTATTATTTTTAAAAAAAAGAAAAATTTGTTAGGTTTAACATCGATGAAAATTCAACATGGTGTTACAGGCAACAGAGAAAAATTTCAACATCGAATAGGTTAATCGTTAAACCGTCTAACAATTTTCCCAGAGTTGGGAGAAGACAGACCGGCCTGTATTTTTTGTAAGTGTTATCGTTGGTGGATTTGGGAATCAATTTGACAGTAGCTTTTTTCCACTGAATAGGAAAAAGGCCAGTGTTCAAGCAGATATTGAATAGAATAACAAATGCTGTAGGATTTGCCTCAAACATGTGTTTTATCATCCTAGTGGTTATGCTGTCAAGATCTGGGGCTTTGTTATTTGTGAGCGAATATATGGCATTCGAAACCTTGATGTAGGTGAAGTTGTGGTCATTCTCTGTATTAGGTGGAGTGATGATCTGATCCAGATGATTGCTTGTGTATTGCCATCCTGCTGTGGGTCATCCGAAGGGTAACGGTAAGGATGTGTGTGATAGTTTCTTCCGTGTTGTTGGTGTAGCGACCATCGGGGAGCTGGATAGTGGAGGGGGTTTACAGCTGGCGTTTGTGCTTACAAGTTTAGTAGTACAGTTCAGACCAGGGGTTGTGACCACAAGTGTTGGTACAGAAATCCTTCCAAAAGTTAGTCCTTGTTTTATTTGTAAGGGCTTTGTAAGCATTGTGTTCATGTCTGTACTGGTCTCTAAGTGTGACTTTAATGTTTGGGTCCTGCTCATTCCTAAATTACCTCCTTAATCTCCTAACTACTTTTTTTCTTGTTTTCTAGCTCAGTGGTCCACCAAGGAACCTTTTTGTGTTTACAATGTTTGACCTCAGAGGCAATAACACAAGAGTTAGTGATTGTATTTGTAAGCCTGATGACAAGATTCTCTAAGGCAGTGTTACTCAACCTTTTTCTTTCTTGTGCCACATACACATGATAGCTATTACACGCAAGCTGCAACATAACGATTATAATAATTAACTTATATAATTTCTCACTCATCCTAGAAATTTAGTGTGACTGTTGATATTGTAAACATTTTTTCACAATTTCATTTAAATTAGGCTTGTAACTGCTGCATGCTACTGAGGTGTGAATCAGTAAGCTGATTTCTACATATGTTCTTTGCATATTTCATTTTTGAGTATGATGTTTCACGCAGATATGTTGATGCAAACAACGTAAAATTTGAGCACATTTTTTACAGAAAGGATAAAAGGGACTTAGCAGTGTGGGTGAAGTGACCGAATCTACTTTTTGCCACAAAAATTTCAAAATTTATATTTTGACTGCATTATTTACAGGTCACGTCTGGGCCACTCACAAAAGCTCAGCAGGCCGCAGGTTGAGTATCGTGGGTCTAAGGTGTCCTGAGTATAGTGACTGTGGTGAGGTGTACCAGCCCAAATGTTACTGAAGATGTTGCAGAATAATTGCCAGTTAGTGTGAATATAGTGAAAACTATGATTATTAGTATTACTAGAAGTGTTCAGTTGGGTGAAGATATACCTATGGTCACTGGTAGAATCTATGTCGGTGGTGTAACAGTGGTCGACTCTAGGGGTGATGTGACTATTTCCTAACGTTAGGTCAATCCAACTATCTCCCGTGGTACAGGAGTAAGTCGGAAGGGTACTGGTGTTCAAGTGAGTTAGGTTGTGTTGGGCCATGGATTCATTAACTACATTACCCCTAGGGTCATCTTTTGGACTCTGACAGGTCGCAGACTTGGCAATAAAGTCTTCTCCTATTAGGATAGGTTTATCTTTGTATGAGATCAGGAGGTGATGAATGTCTTCAATGGCTGTCTCAATGTTTGTTGTGTCTGGAATGTAGACAGAACATATGTAAAGGTGAGCGATATTGTCTGTAACACAGATGGTGGTAATGTATTCTGTGGTGTGTTGGGAGACAAAATAGGCAGTAATGTTTTTGTTCCTGATGATAATACCAGCCTTGATGCAATAGCCATGGTCCTGAGCTGGATAGACTTTCCAGTCATTGAAGCTGCTAAATCTATAGCAGAACTTCTTTAAGAAGAAGCATCAATAACTGAAGAAAAGATTTTATATTTTCAAAATGACATCATATTAAAATCTCATAATACAGATGAAAACTTTTGAAATTTAATTGATCGTAAAAAGTATAATCTTTTGAAAAAAAGGAGCCTTCAAAATCAAATTCTGTTTTAGTTCCACATATTTATGCTAATCTTTATTTTCCGCCATGAATATTATAAAATCAAAAATCAGATCTCAACTTAGTAATGCCAACATTGAAAAATGTTTATGATTGAGATTATCATCTTACACTGAGAAATTAACAAATGAAATGCAGTATCAAAGATCGCACTAATTCGGCTTTTATAATAAATATATAATACGTTATAGTAAATATATGTTACAAACTGCATGTTATAATAAAAGACATAATATTTAATTTTTTTTTTTGAAATCAGATTTGTGTCCGCTGCTAGTTTTTTCAATCTCAAATGTGCCCGCGCTACAAAAAGGTTGGGAACCCCTGCAATAGATCTGAGCAATTGTCTTTTTAATTAAACTTGTAAGTGGGGATTTAATACTAGAAGACATAAGGATTCTTTTTCATGGTTTGATTCAGACTGTTGAATGTTAATTAGTGTAGGAATAGAATCTGGAGATCATTTAGGAAGAGCAATGATTCTAATGATTGTTTGCATTTTGTAACGTTACAAAATTTGGTGAAGTAGTTTTGCATTGTGAAAAAGAAATTATTTGCTGATAAATTCAAAATTGTTTTAGTAAAGATAATAGACTTTTTTGGAGTTACTTCTGACATGTTAAGAAGGCTGTCTTGTAATTTTGGTTTCATTCCTATTGATCATTGGTTTAATCACTTTTTTAATTTATTTGGTTCTTTGGATCCTTATTTTGTGAATTTTTTGATTTTTAATCATTGTAGGAATTAGTATGATGAACTTTTTGACTATGAATTTACTATAGGTGAGCTTGATGATGCTTTAACAGGATTGAATCAAATAAAGCTCCAATGGAATTTTGAAGAATGCTCCTTTCAATGGGATCCCAATGGAATTTTGGAATATTGAGATGTTGAGACCATATCTTTTAAGTCTTTTCTCAAAGATTTTTGATACTGGGAAAATACCAGAGTCTTGGACAACAAATATTTTAATTCTGATTTTTAAGAATGGGAGGAAGAATGGTTCCTGTAATTATAGAGGGATCTGGTTATCATCTTGTGATTCAAAATTGATTTGGACTATTTCATATAGAAGATTGACTCAATGGTTAGAAGTTAAAAATATATTGCATGAAAATTAGGCAGGATTCCAGACTAGCTATTCTACATTGGATAACATTTTTGTTTTATATACAGTTATTCAAAAAACTTTTATAAGGAAATGTAGGAAGGTGTATGCCTTTTCTGTTGATTTATCTTCTGCATATGATAGAGTTTGTAGGAATTTGTTGTGGTCAAAGATATTATGGTTTCAGTTATAAGTTTGTATCTTTACTCACTGCTTTGTATGAAAACTCCTCACTTATGGTAAGAGATGGAGGTGTCTATTTGCAATTAATGTTTTCTGAGATTGGTGTTAAACAAGTGTATTTTGAGCCTAATCTTTAACATTTTCTTAAATGATCTTTTCAGTATTATTAACTTGTGCCTTACGTCTTCCTACCGCACTGCACCACATGGTGGGTATGACTCAGTGGCATGCTCATAGGTTAAGTGTCGGAATAGGGATTGTGTGTGTAAAACAGGGTTTGTAACTGGGGGTGGAGAGATTTATTCGAGGGTGTCTCTCAGGGATAAGACAAGGATGGAAGGAGGAGGAAAAAGAGAGAAAACAGAAAAAGAGTGGTGTGTGAAAGTGCATGGTGAAATAGTGGGGAAGCTGGGAAGTAAAGACTGTGCAACCAGGTCAGTGTGAAGATTTTGTTACAAACTGTTTTCTGTCCAGTATGAAGTAAAAAAAGAAGTACGCTTTAAATTCATTTGTCTGTATGTTTATGTCCACATGTTACAGAAATTCTGTAGCAGTATAATTGTCGGGAGAATTGTGTGTTACCGTTATTCGGTAGATTGGGTTGTTGGGCTCTATACATTCCAGAGAGTTTCCAAAGAAGTACTGTTGTTCTCAGGAAAATTGAAGGGTTATCTTGTTAATTTGGATAGTTCTCTTTGTCTAGTCCCTACTGAGATCAGTGGATTACCCCTTCTAAGCGTCTGCTCTATCAAGCATGCTTGATATCGATTTGTCCCATCAAAGAAATCACTAAAGTTCTCCATGTCGACTCGTTTGTACTTTCTACACTCCCACAAACTCTTCCAGTGATGGTATAGAAATAGAAAGCTTCCAAATGAAAATACTTGCATATGCACATTGTATTGTAATTTTATACGAGTCTGTGGTTGGGCTTCAAAGACTGATTGATATATTGACAATTTATTTAGATGAAAATGGTTTAAAACTAAATTTGAGTAGGTCTAATACATCATTCGGATCAAGCATATCAATCTAGATTGTGACCAAAGTCTGCGACTATGCTGTGGTGTGACCTCTCTCAACCGTTTCAATCTCGACTGAAATGAGGTTCAATCGCAATTGACTGAAGAGTGTTCTTGAAACTAAATCCAGTCATAAGAGAGTTCCCACAATCCTACATATGTGAGAAAATACAAGGTGGCTGTGGAACACATGTTGGGCTATTGACAGAGAAATAAAAAAGATATTTGGAGAGAATGATGACATCTGTCTATTATTAGATATATGGCAAGAAAAAGTATTTATTTCTAACCAAAACTTCCATTTTGTTTGTTGGTGTTCATGACTTACTGTGTAGTTATGTCAGTTTTATCATTGTGTGTAATATCTAAGTTCTTCTAAAGCCAACTGCCTGTGCAAACAGCACGACATTCAACTGGTGACATTCACAATCCAGATTGTAGGTAAATCAAGGTCAAAGTGAGTCGTGGATTGTGTGCAAATGTAGTAAGGTTGTTTTCCATAGAGGTAGTAAGAATGCAAGGGCAGATAAATGGTGGTTTAAGGATTCTTTAAGTTGTTTCTAACTATAAATATTTAGGTGTTACTTTTTCATCTAATGGTTTATTTCAAATGCATTATATCAATAAGAAAATTCATGCTAAATTATTTATGAATAAAATCATTCGGTTAGGAAAATTTGCCAGATTATGCAATTTGAATGGTTACTTACATCTATTGAAAACTGTGGTCTTGCCCTTTGTTATATATGTCAGAAATTTGGGGTTTTCATTTGGTTAATAGTGACAGTATTCAGATTGAATTCATTAAAAACCTATTTTGTTTACCTTGTTGTACACCACATAATTTGATTATGATGGAATATGCCTTGACTCCTATAAAACTTATGATATTTAGTAGGATAAGAAATCGTATTATTGGGATTTTTAATTGTGATGAGTATCGTTTGAGTAAGATTTGCCTGAAATTTCTAATTGGTAAAACTTCTATAAATTGGAAACATTATCTTATTGGCACTTGTAATGATCATGGTATTAATTTTATAAATGATAATTTAGATTTGATGGACTGGTCTCTTCTCCTCGTTAATAGTTTTGGTAATTTTTTATACGGCATAATTGGAAAAATAAATAATAATGCATATAATTGCTGGTATAAGGATTTAATGTTACTTTTTTGATAATTCATTATATAATCAAGATGTTTCTCTTATTATTTTGTCTTTCTTTATACAGGCTAGGTGTAATTCACTGTATTTTTTAAATAATTACTTGATAAAATTGTGTAATTTTTGTATGGAGGAAGAGACTGAATGCCTAGCATATTTTGGCTAAAAATGTGGGTGTCTTAAAGCGTTATGAGAAGAAATTTTTTGTTGCATTGTTCTTTCCAGGTCTTTTTCTCTTAAAATTTTATCAGAACCTTGTTTTCAATTTAAAGTGTTTTGTTTTCTTAAAAAAATCTGTTGATCTTTTGTTTTAGGAGGTGTGATTCCTCTGCTATAAATTTGGTTTCATTACTGCTGTAGTTTGGGAACATCTGTCAGTGTTGTGTCATCGATACTAATATTTTTCTTTTTTATAGGTAAGAAATATAATAATTTAATTATTAATAAGAATATCTATTTATTGATATTATTTTTCTTATTTTATTGACAGATTTCAACCTTAACCTAAAATTTAAGTTAATTCTTATATAATTTATTATTGTATATTTTTCTCTGTGATTTTATGTTCAATGTATTTAACCTATTTGCTGGTATTCCTGACATATCTTGGGTAGTGACCTAATTACCTTGACCTGTGGGACCTGAAATATCTCGTTTCAGCATTGGAACGTTTTGAAACTAGATGTTGCTACTTGTTATATTTTTTTATATTAAAACTAACTTCCAAAATATAATTTTTTTTCTTTTTACATTTATTAATATATCTATTTTGTTTGTGCAAAATAAAAAAATATGATTTTTTTTTCAAAAAGTCTAATTCTCATTGAATCTTAACATCGACAAAAATTCAACATGGCACAACATGCAATGAAAAAAAATTATAATATCGGATAGGTTAAGTGATTTATTTTTGGGAGATGGTACTGTTCCTCACATCAAGTAATGTATCCAGTATGCATAATAAGTAAAATAAAAATAAAATAAACTTACTGTATAGTTTTGTCCTACTATATTCAGAATATTCCAAAGATTTTCTTCTGTAAAAAAGGAAGATATTTATGACTAATAGGAATATTTTTATTTAAAAAATACCTAAATAAATTTTTTAAAATAAATTTTAAGTTAATTTAAATTTTAGACTTTAATTTTCACTTAAACAAAAGACAAGAAACAATCTTAAAAAAAAAATTGAACACTGAAAAAAGTAAAATTACAATTTTATTTGGATTTAATGTAGGATAAAAATGATTTTCAAAAAATCTATTCTATCATAAAATATTGACATTACAAATAACCAAACTATATGTGTAATTATTATTCTGAAATTTTGCAATTCATGTTTTACTAAATAATTCTCTAGCTTGGGCAGACTGAAGAAGAAAATAGTTAAGTAAATTTTCCATTACTGGTTCTGTTGTGGATTTTAAAGAATTAAAAGCTATGGGCTTTTTTTCTTCAGTAACACATCACAGAAGGAGCATTTGTTGATATTGATTTTATTAGAGGAAATGCATTTTCGGTCATTAAGACCCGAAATGCATTTCCTCTTCAGTACTTTACAAAAAATAACTAAACAAGGATTATTGATACATAATAATACATATAATATTTAAAAAATTTTTTTTTATAACTTACATGGTTGATTGTTGGTTACAAATTGACAATAACATTAAAGAAAATATTGGATAATGGACTGGGTAGAATCTGTTTACAAGGGTTGCTGTATAAGGTAAAATAGATGGGATAAGTAAAACAGTTATAAAGTAAATAAAGTTTAAGACGGTTACATTATAAAATGGTATAGATTGTTATTACATGTCAGATGGGTAGAAAGATACGAGATGGGTGATGTTTAAAATACCAAAAGAGTAAGCTAAGTATTTAATGTTACATACGGTAGAGGCGGGCTGAGTTCAGATCATCCTTAAGTTCATGGTTGCACTTGCAGAATGCAGTTTTATCTATATGAGAAGGCAGAATAACTTCATCCGATGGGGGCCATCTGGGAAGGTGGGGCGGGATGGAATCACTTGTGGATACTACCAGTTAAGGAGTGGTTTCCAGATGTCACTAAGAGTTATAAAATGAACTTGAATGTCAGTCAAAGTTTTTATTTTAGTAATTTCCAAATGTTCACGTGATTTCCATTTTATACACTTTTTTCTTTCCCGAGTATTTTCAGATTATTAAGTGAAATCATGCAACCTTCACCATTGCAACGTATGGCTACAGCAAAATTAATGTACAGTGAAACCCTGATTAACAAACTTAATCTGTTCCATGACTCTGTTCCTTAACTGAAGCAATTTTTCCCATAGAAATGAATGCAAATACAATTTATTCATTCTAGCCTGCAAAATTTTTGTGATTTTATTTGTAAAATACATTTTCATCAAAGAAAACCTACTGTAAGAAAACAGTATCTATCATTACAGCAACAAATATGTAAACTTTATTTAATAAAATAGCACTGTACAGTACATACATTCATTTGTTGTAGTTGGTGACAGAGGAGTGGAGATATACAGATCTTAATGCTTAGAAGGAAAATCCCCCTCCAAAAAAGTAACGGGTAGCACTTCATTAGGAGATTCTTAGAGTTGAGGTCTCTTTTGGTAAGAAACAAGAAATTGATCTAAAGTTGATTGTCTTACTCTTTTAATCAAAATTTTTCTCAAATGCAATAGCACATTGTCATTTTCTATTGCCACTATCACTTTTCTCTTTCCTGGATGCCATATTGATTAAAATATAAATCACGAAACTGAAAAAAGAAGTTTAGCACAAACACTCAGAAAAGCAATGCTTAACTTGCTCATACCTAACAGCAACTAAAATTTGACACAAAAAACGATTACGTTCGTTATCTGAATTTCGTCTGTTATCCAAGACAAAATTTTTGCAAAATAAAAGTTTGTTAACCGATTTTGTCGTTAACCAGGGTTCCACTGTATTTAAATTTAATAACACGTGAATGTTCTTTTAGCCTGATTTTTAGGGTTCTTCTAGTTTCACCTATGTATTGGTAATTCGGTTGGCAGCTGCAGGATTTTCTATATATATATGTTATTTTGTTGCATTATATCAATATTTTTAATGATATTTTCTTTAGTTATTAGTAACTTTTTAACATTATTAGTAAATACTGGGGCTAGAGTTATATTATATGGTTTTAATAGTATTAGAAAAAATAAAAATACTATGAGAATTAAGTATTTTTTATAAGTCATTTGAGTTGGTATTACATTTTTTGGGTTGTAGTAGGGTTGGTGTTGGTAAACCAGTTTTCTAGTATCTAATTTGGATAGTCGTTTAGGTGAAAGATTTTATAAATGTGTTTTATTTCTTTAGTTTGTTTAAGGTAATTGCTCATATGTGTTCTAATTTTGGTGATATACATGTCAAAAATATTTTTCTTGATATACATTTTCTTGATAACTGGAGTCATAGTTAATGACTTTCCTTACATTACACGGTTTAATACACTTTTTAAAATTTAAGCTGTTATGGATTGTGATGTCTAAAAATGGTAAGTTGTTATTATATTCTATTTAATAGTTTGACATCAAAGGGTATGTTGGTTACTATATTATGGCACATTTAATGATGGTTTGAGGGTTGGTTAAAGTATTATTTTAAATTAAGAAGCAGTCATTTACATATCTGTTGTATTCTATTATGCCACTGAGGACTCAAATAATACGATCTATTTCTATCATACATAATTCAGCTAGTTTAGGGCCTATACATAAACCCATAAATATACTGTCACATTGTCTAAAAAATCTTTTATTAAAAGTAAAATTATTATTATTTAACACAAATTCAACCAGTTCAATTACCCAATTATCACAGTTTAATGTATTGATTATAAAGTTTTTATGTATAGATGGATACATATTTTTAATGTCGAGGCTTAACATTCTGCTGTTAGTATTAATATTAAGTTTTTTTAAGTTACTAATGAATTGGTCTGTATTTTTTAATGCTATAATCAGAATTGTGATATTGATTTAATTTATTCTTAAGAAACCGTTTGAGGTTATATGACATAAAATTTAATATCTACTAATAGCCTGTTTGATTCTTGCAATTGATGTGTTTTAACTTTGAGTTTAGGGATTCTTAAGTTGTAATCTAAGATAATATTAATACAAATAATTTTAACATTAAAAGTTTAAAAAAATCCAATAGTTATTTCTTCCAAGTTTTCACAAATGTGTGATGTAGGATCTTCTTTTAGTTCAATATATTGGTGTGAAGTGAATAAATTTAGTTTAATGTTTTCATATTTTTGTTTATCCATTATAACGATTTGTGCTGATTTATCAGCAAAGACAATAATTAGTTGATTATCAGTTAGAAATCTTTTAACTTGTGTTATTTGATTATTGAATTTACTGTAGTTAAGTTTATTTTTAATTTTATTATTTGTTATAAAATTTTTAAAGTTAATTCTCAATTGCACTTTTTGATCAGTTTGTATTTTACATAGTATGTGTTCTAACTCAACTATAAATTCCTTATAAATAATTTTTGTAGAATTGTTAAAGTTAAAACCTTTAGTTCAGATGTTTTTAATGTAGTTTGGCATTGTACAGTTAGTTTGATTTACAATTAACACTTGTTCCCAAGTTATCCATTCATTAATGGTGGAATATTGTGCTTTTTAACTAATTTATTGTATTTTCTTAGAGTATATGCATTATTATAGTCAATAGTCTATTTATGTTTTTCATTTAACTTTTTAAATTTTAATTTTCTTATTCTATATTTTTCAAAATTAATTACCGAGTGTATTATTAACCTGTTTACTTCCTTCACATCATGATCTTGCATAGACTTCTTTATGGTAGTAGGTAGGGTCAAGGTTTGAAGTTTGATGTTTTCTGTTAATGTTGTCTTCAGATACCAGATATCTGTTCATATAGAAGAAGAATTAAACAGTCTATCTTTAATGTTCCTTGGATTTTGAGTATTCATGATATCAATTAAATTTGCTGTTACTAATTTTGAGTGTGGATTTTAAAGATACCAAACTTTTTCGATTCACCACCCCCTTTGTTCCATAAAGTTATCCCAAACACCCCTAACCTATTTTCTCTTGTGTGAGAAAGAATTGGAAATATTCTTAGGAAAACTTTCCTATGAATCTCACACTTTGTGCCCTTACTGTACATTGTTCTCAACATCTGGAAACCATTAAACACAATGTTTCCTCTTATCTGTTTAACAGAGGAAAGGGAATGGCTGTCAGTGACCCCAACTTTTGCCTTTGGTCACCGTTCAGTACCCTGCCTCCAGTGCCCCCCTAGATTTACTCACCTCCAAGGGGACGTTATTGCCCACTTTGAGAAACGCTGATCTATATCAACAAATGCTCCTTGTGTGAGGTGTCACTGAGGAAAAAAGCCAATAGCTTTTAATTCTTTAAAAAACATGTGCACTTTTATATGTAGATTATGCTGGTTAAAATACTCAAATAGATTATTATGCAATCAAACAAGTATTAAAAGTAATCACTTTTATTTATTAAAAAATTTCTTATAATTTTAAATATATTAATAAATATAAAACCACAAAGACAAATAGTAAATTTTAAAATAGAAAAAGTTTTAAAAAAGTAGTTTTATTTTCCTTCATTATTCTAGAAATCCTTAAAGTGTGTCCTGACTTTCTTTTTTTGAATGAATGTAAGATCATTTTTTCATAACAACAAAAAATTTTTTATAGTATTTCTGAATGAAATTAAGCTATTTGTTTTGTGTAGTACATAAGTGTGCTTTAAATATAAAAAATTAAAATACCACATTTTTATTATAAGTTAAGCATTACAGTCTATTAAAAATCTTTGAAATAGTTTATCTAGTTAACTATTCATTTAATAGTTCCTTTTGTATGTATGCTAAAATGTTTACTGAATGTTTTAAATTATCAATTTGTGCATTTAAATGACAATATGAATAATATGATACTGTACTTCATGTTGGACAAAACTCAATCTATTTATATGCACAATTTGCTGATATTTACATTTTTGCATAATATAACAAGAAAATAGTCACCCGTATTGTTACTGTAGTTAGAAAAAGCTTAATTGTTAAGCCTAAATTAATCGTTACAGTACGTTCATAATAATAGTGCAATATTAATAGAAAAACTGCTTACTAATTTTTGTTACGTATTTTGTGAGATTGTATATAAAGATATTTTGTACAATGAAAAAAGTTACAGCAGCACAGTACTTTCTTTAAATCAAATTTAGTGAAGAATGTAATGTGATTAAAGTCATTCAGTATGTAGAATGATTGAACACATATCTAATAATACATTTTTATTCATGAATTATCGTGTTTTATTAACCATTTTAATCTGATGGAAATATGACTTTACTGATTTGTAAAAGGCTGTACATCACATTAATGAATTTCTCGGTAATGGAAATCAGTTTTCTGGATTGAAATAAACAGATCAAAACCAACATTCAGAATAGAAATACATTTTTTCCTTTGAACATTTGTGACCCATAATTTAAGCAACTTGTTTTTGGCACTTTAATTCCATACATCACAGAAATTATTGTAATTATTTTTAATATTCTCTGTATTTAATTTTTATTTTATCCCAATTTTTGTAATTTTCAAACCATAAATGTGAATGTGAAGATCAGGTGTAAAAGTAATTTTGAATGAAAAATATTCAATATTTTAAATCACCATTCTTCAACACACTTTGTAATGTTGAAAATACTTCAAAGAGAAAACTATATTAGTTTCTACCTTGAATGTATGTTTTACTCTGTTTATCTCACATTCAGAAAATTGATTTGTTACCAAGACATATGGCTGTTTAATGGCATTATCTTTAAAATTGTAAAAACATTTTCTTTACTGGTTGAAAATGGTTAGGGAAATATAACCTTTAAAATAATCCCTCTTTTTTAAAAGCCTTTAAATTATTATTATATAAGCAAATTAATAATGCCAGATTACATTTAACATAAATGATAGAATAAGTAAACTCAAAAGTTACATTTGCTAATATTTTATCTTCTACTTTATCAAACATAATCACAACTGCTATAATTATGTTAAATATTTTTATTACCGTATTTTACCTACTATAAGATGCACTTTTTTCTTCGAAAAATTGCCTCCAAAATTTAGGTGCGTCTTATAGTCCGTAAAATACGGTATTTTACTGAATGAAAAAAATTTGTCTTTTTCCTGAAGTGCAGATTCTTTACATATAAAATAAATGTTTAGCATGTCAAACATTTCAAACTTTTATCAACAGATTGAGGATATTAAAAACTTTTAAAAATAGTTTATTGAATTTACAGCCCATTTAATAATTCCTATGCTATATATACAATTAAATACTTGTTTAATGCATAAACTGAGATATTTCAATAACTGACAACATGAATAATAAAATAGCATACCTCAACATAAACCTCAAACTGTTAATATACAAAATTTTCAACTAATACATTTTTGTGTGATATAAAGAAAATAGACAGGTATTTAAAAAAAGCTTAATTGTTAAGCCTAACTAAACTAGTGATTGCTGCATAGTGTCTTCATAATAAAAGTAGAATATCAACAGAAAAATGTTTTTATTATTTATTTTGTATGATATATTGAACAATAATGTAGCAAAACAAGTCTCATCAATATAGCTTTATTTTTTTGTTACATTACTGTAAAATAGAGTACTTTATGTTACATTCAGCACACTAAATAGGACCTTACAGTAATATAAAGTCATTCTACAGAATGATTGAACATGTTCCTGCATAATAATAAAATTAGGTATATTTTAGTAAACATTTTCAATCAATGAAAATATCACTGCTTTTAATGACATTAATTGTATTTTTAAAAATAGCTAATACTTTATGGTACTGAACATAAATTTCATTACATAAAAAAATGATTATTTTACTCTACTTACCCTAATATTTTTGATATATGTTTGATAAAATAAGTCATTGTAAGTATGTTAAATTTTCCATTCCTAATTTTAATTGCTGTATGCAGTTTTATGTAGAAAATTTAAGCATTTCCATTATAATTACTTTGTTCTTTTTTGAAATTCAATAAAAATAATCTGTTTAATGTTCTTGATAAAACTTTTAGAAAATTTGTCAAAAATAAACAGTACTGTAATCAAAATACCTTTATAAATTTTAGAAATGTAGTGGTTCTATTTTAATCTGATTAGGGATAATACCATCTTATATATACATATATACATCTATATATTTTTTATACAAAAAGCTTTTCCTCTTGAAATATACTCTCTCATAGAAATCAAAACTTATTTTAAGACAAATTTTCTGATAAGATTTCATGAAAAGACAAATCTAGAATTAATTTATTACTATTATGTTCTCCACGATTTTGTCTAGTTTAAGAATTCAAACTCTTAAATTTGAAGAAACTTGTTTCAAATACTGAAATGATTCTTCTATTTGTTCTATTGTTTCATAAGTAATTTAGTAGATTAGGACATAAAATGAATAATATTTTCATTGATCAAAAATCTGTTTCAAATTTGATCATCATGTAATTTTTACATCAGTGTCTTAAAAATGAACTTTCTTAACAAAGTAGTTTAGCCTAACTGTAACATACTAAAATGTTTAAGATTTTCAGTGTAACCTCTTAATATGACAAAATGTATTTAATTTTAGCTGTTTCAGTTTAATTAAAAACTATATTAAAAATTAACTGTTTTTAATATTGCTTTCAATTGTTATTTTTAGTATAGAACAGTTTTTTTTATTAAGTATTTTATTAATAATCTCTGTATTATGTATATTTAATTGTCATGATACAAGAAAGATAAAATTACTATATTTAATGTATACTATAAAATCCAATAAATCATGAAAATTTTAAAATATCCTATTTCAAGTAATTTATTAACAAAGTTTAATATAAAATATAATAATAAATGTTATTAAACATATTAACTTACCCAATCAATACTCAAAATGTACTTCTTTCACAGTTGTTCAATGACAATGAAGAAATGATGCTGGAAGACAAAATTACAAACTTTAGAGAAGACAGTATCATTGGTAGTGGATAATTTGAATATGTAAAGTTTTAACAGATCTATTTTTGATTAAATTAAGATCCCCAAAGGGGAGTGGGCCATTCCCGGAGGTACTGCAATACCGGGTCAACCCGTGGCAGAGGTGGAGCAAGCTCCGAGCACTCCGCCGCCTTCCAAAAATCAGTTTAATATCATGGCCTCCGATGGAAGCCGTATCAGATATTAAGCTGATAAGAACAGATACTACACTTTGATCTTAGCCAAAAGGCCGAGAAGCGATAACCACAGAGAGTGCCTCTCCGAAATCATTCGCAAAACGTTCATCTGCTCAAGGGTGAACAAAATTTCTATGATGGAATGCAATATCCAACAGCTACAGCATCATTTATTGATGGTTCTCACTTCAAATAACTATCACAGATCACCAATTTACTCACTACAGTTTTATTTTACTGCAAGAATTATGAAAAATTCAATTTATTAATGCTTTGAGTTCTCCTCTGCCTCCACCCCCCCTAAACATTAACAAAACGTTGCCACTCTCACATACATCAATAGATGTCGCCTCTGTATAATTTCAATACAGATTGTAAAAATATTTTATTTTATTCAATTTTTGACTTCTCAAAAAATGAATAAAATCTCGAAATAATAAGAGGGGAGATTTGCAAAATTTTCATATCCCTTTTAATTATTTTGTGTGAAAACTGATAAGACGATGTTAAAGTGTGATATCAAAAATTTCTGACACAAATTGAATTTGCTATTTCATAAAATCTTGTTAGGAACTAAATTATCGTTTTCAATTTTTATAATTATTAGCATCTAGTGTTTAATTAGATATATTACTAGATTTTAATTAGGTATTTGAAAAAAAAAATTTTTTTTCAACTTGAAAATGTTCTTCTTCCTAATTTATACATACAACATTTTCTTATCCAGTAAATATATAAAATATATCCGATAATTTTTAAATATTTACAATTTAATGAGAGAATTAATATTTTTGGACTGCAATTTGAAAAAATTGTAGACCTTTAAATTCCCACTATCATCCATCTGTCTTTCCTTAATCTCAAAAACAGACTTATATCAATGAAATTCAGAATCAGATATAAAAACCTTATGGACAGGCGGCCCCAACTAACTATATAAGAACTTCCGATGAAAACCGAAAGTCAAATCATTTTAATTCAAAAACTTCCCCTGAAAAAAAGTTAGATGACCGGCATGACTCCATTGCTAACAGGAAAAGTATGATGTACAGGGGCAAGACACCACAATGCTAATTTCAGGTAAAGAGAATATATTTTATATTAAATTAATTAAAAATTGCAGCCCAGCATTTTGACGAGGTCACAATGAATAATTTCTGGTTAATAATAACAAAATTAATATTTAACCGCAAAAAATGAATTTATTATGTCAATCAGAAAAAAAATAATGTGACAATTTCTAAGTAAAAATTTTAATTACCATTTTTTTTTTTTCCTTTCGTGATATGTTTTTCAAGAATGAAATCAAATTGACATCGAACATTTCCATTAAATGCAGTAATTTCACATTTCGGCTACAGATTCTTGTATCTTGTTTCGTGATATCTAAAAAAATTATTTAAATGTAAGAAAAAGAAATTATAAAACATTACAATAAAATATGAAATTTTTATAGTATATAAAGTTCATAAATTTTGCAATATACTGCCATACTATCTATAAAGAGAATCGCGAACTAAATTTACCGGGCTGTTTTTCTCTAAATTTCACTTCATGGCATGGCATCATTTCATTTCATTAAATCGCATTACTTTGTCTTAGGCGCTTCAAAAATACTTATTTTCATTAAAAACAAAATAATTATAAAGCTTGAACATAAAATGAATAGAACTGAATAAACAATTTTCAAATTAATCTTATGAAAAGAAAACGCTTTAAACTACCGAATTTTTATCTACAATAAATTAATCTAAAACTTTATTATTGGAAATATAAAAATATACTTACCGAATACAAAAAAGATCGTTACCAATTCTCCTACCAAGACGGAGAAATTAATTTTGAAGTCACGCTGCATTTTTAACACCCGGTTACTACGGGTAATTGCAAGAAAGAGCAAGCGACAACACCTATGAAACAAAATTAACTGTTGAATTTTATATGCATGTTTTTTTTTTCTTATACAAGTAGGATTACAAAAACATTTTAAATGTTTCATAAACTTTCAATTCACTATACATCAGAAATAAACGTAGACTTCAAATCCGACTTCTATAAAATATTTCTAATTATAGTATTAATTATACAGTATAATTAAAAAATACTTCTAAGCGATAAGATGAAGTGCTATATACGATTATTAAATAAATATAATTTGAATATATAGTACAGTCATCTCTCGGTAACTGCGGAGGATTGGTTCCGGGAAACCAGCGGATTCTCAAGTCTTTTGTATAAAACGGCACACATCATCCAGTGTACTTTAAATAATCTACGTTATTTATAATATCCAATACTTCGTATATGTAAATTGTTATACTATATTGTTTAGGGAACAATGACGTGAAAAAATGTACGTATAATACACGTTTGGTACAGACGCATCCAGTGGCGACCTTAGGGAGTGGCGAGCAGGGCAATCGCCCGGGGCCTCGCGCAACAACCCGAGTAGAAAAAAGTTGATATTTAAAACTTTATGTTATCCTTAGCTATTAGTTATAACAATAAATTTGATTAATTCATAGTACATTATATATTAATATTAATAAGTGCCTAAATAAAATTTCTCATTTAGATTTATTCAATATCTTTCAGTAGGTAAATAAAGATTAAATGATATTAAGTTTTTAGTGAATCTTACATTATTAACAGTACTTATTGTAAAGAGTGAGTTGTTAAAAAAAACTGTGTAAAACTGCTTGTTAATTATTTCTGAATTAGTTTATGTGCGAAACTAGATTTGTGAAATGATTTAGCGTGATCGTGATGCCGGTAGAAAATTTGAGTCGGGTAGTTCAAAAAGGAAACGAGCTATCAAAAGAAAGCGGGTAGAAGAAAATCTACGTGGGTCTTTATATAAATATATAAAAAGTTATGGTCAGGAAACCTCTAAAAACCCTTCATTGCCTGAAAGTGACATATTATTGCACTATAACCCTAATCCAGCTGAAATTATTCTTTCAACATCGTCATGGGTGCCGCTGCCACCTAGTAACAATAGCGAGGATAATGAGTCAACATCGTCATTGTCTCTTACGCCGCCGCCGCCGCCAACACTATCCAGCCGAGAATACGTATCAGAGTCAATGTCTACATCCATGACTGGCGGAATTGAAAATCTGAATCCTCAAAATGACCCAGGTTTGTGGCCATTAACAATTACAGTGGTATCTCGTATAACGTACTTAATCCGTTCCAGGTGCACGTCCGTTAAGTGAAACGTCCGTTATACGAAACGCATTTCTCCATAGAAATACATGTTAAAACATCTAATTCGTTCCGCAGCATAAAATAACCGTACTGTATCATAAAAAAATGAACATGGGGTGCGTTCTTTTATTCCTCCGCGTAACTCTGCGCGAGCGACATCCGTTTAAAAATTCCTGTGGAACGCGTTCCTAAATTCCGGTATGAGTGCACGCCGTCGAACGGCAAAAATGGCCGCTTGTAGCAGTAGTTTACGGTTGAAAACAACACGGCGTCCTCCATGGCTCATATAGTTTCGTTTCCGGATCCATTATGTGGTTTTATGAATGAGAATTTAGAAACTGAAAGCGCGAGTTAGCGCACGCGGTGATGTAAGTGTCTTTACGAATTTTTTTCGAGGCTATTTTGAATGCTCTTTCAACAAATAATCCATTTTATGGTTAAATTTTACAATTGGGACCCTTCTTTTGCCTTTTAAAGCTAATAGTTTAGAATTATAGATTCCTCCATCACGATACTATCGATAGTGCGGGCGCCGCCATCTTTCTTTCTTTCACCGTGGTTCCTAAATGCCTACAAACAGCAGCGCACTCCCGTAGTAGCGGAGACGCAGAGCGACCGCTATTATTAAAGAACGCACCCATGGAGCAGTCACCAATTATGGTAACTGCTCCATGGGTAATGCCGGAAAGTCTGTTGTTCGCAGCCAGTCCGTTGCTCGAGTCACGTAACGGCCAAACAGAAAGTCCGTTGTTCGCAGCGTCCGTTATACGAGGTACTGTCCACTGTACTGTTGTAGACCGAACTAAGATTTTATTAAAAGGTCCAATCCGGGTTAAAGTTGATTTTTTTCCCTTAAATGATAATGGACGGCGATTCAGAGAATATCATTACTGTACAGTTAAATATTAGCTAATGGTGAAAAACTTGACAGGCGCTGGATGATTCGCAAACAAAGGATACCGTTTACTGCTTTCCGTGTCGAATGTTCGGACTAGAAAATACAAAAATTGGATCCAGTGAAGGAGTTGGAAACACTTGGGTGATTACCTAAAGTCTCATGAATCTAGCAGACTGCACAAAGATTGTATGTTGAAATGGTTAAATTTAGAGAACGGGTTAAGGCGTCAATCCGTCTTTGTGTTATTAGAGCAAGAATAAGATGTAAACGAATAGTCTTGCTGGTTATCACATTCCGAATCATTATCTATCGTTTGGGCGGCGCTCGGTTTTCTTCCGCTCTCTATTCAATCTGCATCGTTCGGCATTAGTAGTTTTGGGCTTTAATGATTCCTTTTAAATTTTTTCCCTCAATGATATACCTGACTTACATTTCTGTTCACATTTCCTTCAACATTAAGAAAATTTTCTTCGACTCGAACGCTTATAACTACAAATTCTATTTTATCGCTATTATTGCTAAATAATATTGTAGATCCTGTCATTCTGTACAGATCGACATCAATTTCGACGTCCTATATCAGTGTTTCCCAACGTGGGGCCCACGCCCCACAGGTGGGCAATTTGATTTTTAAGGGGGCAATTCAAAAATGGACTCGTCCAGAGTTTAAGTTAACCATACAGCCGCTGTACGCTATATTTATTGTAAATATTGATTTAAATTAGTTTTAGTTTTCTTTGTTCTTTGTTTCCCTTTCCTTTTAGAACTTTCCTTTATAACCCTTTTCCCTTGGGGTGGGATTAACAATTCTGGGAACCACTGAGAACAAAGAGATGAACGAAGCCCTGATGCCAGTGAAAGAGAAGAAAGGGCATTCAAAAAAAATGAAAATGCCGCAAAAATAATTCACTAATAAGAATTTTTGGAGTATGTCGACTAACAAATAGAAGCACGTGTAAAGGAAACGGAAACAAACTACAGTATTTACGCAAGCTTTTTTTTATCTTAATAAATATGTGCAATCGTAAAAATTGCCATCTACCGGTTTAAGAACCAAGTCTTTATTAACCACTTGATCGATTTCTACCAAAACCATACAGATTATCTCATACATACAAATATGTTATTCTCAAAATTTCATAAATTTTGGTTGTGTAATTCTTTAGTTATCGCGTGAACACAGAGCCGTGGGTTTCTGAAATTAAGGACTGTTCGCTTAACACTCAGACTAATTACAACATGCAAAGGGCACTAAAACATTTCCTAAGGACGAACTGATTCTAAAATCGACACTGTTTACTCATCCTATAATTCTGGAAAATGGAAATGCGAATGTTCTTTATAATATATTTTTTAAATTTATGTTGTATTGATAGTAATATACGTTTATTGAAACTAAAATATGTAAGGTTAAAAAATTAATATTGGATTCCTTGTCTCCAGTTGCACGAATAGTAACACCAGCATGTTGAATGTCACAGACTCGAACTCGTTCAGTGAACATCGTCACCAAACAAACGCGTACCACGTGACGTCCTCAATAAGTTCGTGTTCTCACCTGCATAAATCCAAAATAGGCACACCCATTTCCATATTTAAAACCCTGAACTAATATGGTAACTATGAACACAGACGCGATTCGATAGATCTACATTCTAGACAACAAATCACAGAAGTCATCACAAAAATACAAGCATTGCACCGATATTTAACTTGTTTCGGTTAATTCAATTCATCTCTTTGCAAATCTTGTCAACTGAACAAGTGATCATTGCTTTTAAAGATCAAAAATCAAACACCAAGCGACAGCGGTAATATTTTTGAACAGACCGAATGGCAAATAGAACTTTCAATAATTTAATTTAATGGTTTCACACAATTACTCTTGGACAGTTTTTATTGAATTTTAATAAAAGCAATATTAATTAATTTAATATTAAAACGTGATTTCATAAAAACAGTTTTACAAAATTATAAGTATTTTGAATGAATTTTCTAAAGTACAAAATACCTTCTGACTTATGCAGAACTCCACTCAATAAATTCAAAATCTAGCATTCTTATCGTTCGACTTCACTTGGAATATCACAATTTTGATAAATTTCAATAATATACATTTTCTATGAAAATTTTTATATCAGAAGAGAAAGATCAATATTTCTGATTTCTACGTGTAATATTACTAACAATCTATATACATAAGCCGTTGATCGTCTGTAAAGTGTAGCGGTATGCCTAAACAGTCCACTAGGGGCGCCCTAGCGAATGTTATCAGCGAAGGTAAACAAACAATTAAACTATTATAATTTATAGAATGTTTAATAACACTAAATAATTATTTTTAATTAGCGTTTTTTAACGAACGAATAACGTTTTGAAATTTATAAAACACTAATTTAAATTATATTTCACTACGCACTTTCACACACCACACTAATTCCCTTCTACTTTTTTCTTCTCTCCACTTCCGTCCCTATCTTCTCCCGAGACACACCCTCCAATAAATCTCTCACCCCTGGACCTCTCCACCGAGTCGGACCCACCACGTGGAAAAACTGTGTGGATGTTACAGTAATCGGGGATACTATAGATTACTATCTATGGAATTTCGGGACTTTGAGTATATATCTGAACTGAGGGGACCGAGACGAGTTCAACGATACCCTACTTTTGGACCGGAGACGAAAAAAAAAGTTATCATACTTTTTTCCGGCGATCACGCAATGATAGGGATTCGCGTTGCTCTCACCGCTAAGTCTGCCTCGCTATCGCAATCGGGAGTCGCGTCGCTTGCCGTTAAAATTGCCTTTAGTAGACGTTTCCCCCCGTTTTTTTACTTTGTTCAATAACTACCGTGAATCAATAACTAGTGACTTTTAGCACATGGCGGCCTGCCGGCGGCTCCCCTCCGGGAGGTCAGTCGAGAGCACGAACAGTCGGAATGGCCGCCACGTTCGCTCTCATAAGTAACATTAACCGAAATGGCGATCGCGCGATGATCGGAAGTCGCGTCGCTCTCTCCGCTCTCGTATCGCGTGTTTAACCCTACTGGAGATGACCGTAGTCCGACGTCATGGTTTGCAGACTTTACCGCAAGATGGCAATACTAGCAACTATGGTGCCGTCTTCATGAGAGCATTAAAAAAGTATGGTAAGTGAAAAAGTATGATAAGTTTTTTTATTTTTCGTCTCCGGTCCAAAAATAGGATACCGTTGAACTCGTCTCGGTCCCCTGAGTTCCCATATATAATCAAAGTCCTGAAATTCCATAGGGGGTAATCTATAGGACACCCCAGTAAGCTTACGATATATTAATCTTGGATCAAATAATATGCATCAAACTTTTAAAAATTAAGCACGTAAAACCTTCATATATTAAGTGGATCAAACGTGCCTCATGGAAATTTGTAAAGAACGCCCACTAGGGGGCGTCCCGGGCTACTAGTATACATAATAATCAAACTGAAACATAAACTCACGAACAAGAACAAGAACAATAATCAAACTGTATTAATTAGAATTAAAAGAAAAAATAAAATGGTTAACAACATTAGAGAAATATTTCTCAAACTTCATCTACCGGCAGATCCCCTTGAGTACAATTAAATAATTATAATTTTTTACGTACAGTACAGATATACATTTTTTTAAAAGTTTTTCTTAAATCATCATCCATGTTTTAAAAATTTTAATTTAATTGATTTTATGTATTTTAATTTCAACTTTAATATGTGTTTTCAATAACGGTAAATATTAAGAGACACTCTTTTTATATTCCACGATAAGAGTGTGCTGTTTTTCTCTTCTAAGAATTTGGAACCATACTAAGACATTCAAGTAAACTGGGGTCCGCAACCCAGTTTGAGAAACACTACTCTAGAGTAATATACAAATCCTGTATAAACACTACAAATACACCTCATTAATACTACAATAGCCACTGTAATTAATACTAAAAATTAGCGACACCATCGAACTCGATTTCCCAAGAGGCCGAGTAAGACTAGAGTTGCGAATAATACCTAACATGTACTATTTTTCTCGTAAAAATTCTTAACAGGTATCGTCTCGGGTGTGACATTTCACAAAAAGAACTGCGAACATATAAAATTATACACGCAAACAAAGGAAATCTTCCGAAGCGAAGATGTCGTATTTAATTAATAAACTCTCCAATTAATTCATTATTCGAATTATATTTTTTGTCATTTTTTATATTTATGTAAGATACAGGCAATTTGATAGAGATTTTTTAAAATATTTACCTAAAAGGGCAACAAGAACATTACAATCTAAGAAATATTATAAAGTGTTAAATCCGCCTCTGGACACCTATCTTCACTTCGGAAAACAAAAATAATATTTCTTTATTCTGTTTTAATATAATAAACGAATATTCTTATTTATAACTCAATGAAAAAGTTATATCTTTCGTAAACTTAATACCTTAAACTTATAATACAGTACAGTACATTTCACAAATCTTGTCGGGGGGCATTAACAGTTTGGGGCTCTGGAATCTTTAAAGAAACTATACACTGGCGACCCGAAAGGCGCTTCCTTCCTATTAATTTCATATAACTTAATCATTTACATACTGAGAAATTTATACTTCCTACTGCAGGCCTAGGAGTGCTATTTCCCCTTTGAAAAAGTGAGAAAAGTGAGTTGAAATACAGAAAAAAAGTGAATAAAAAGTGAGTGCAATAGTGACAAAACAAAGTGAAAACACAGAAGGAAAACTCAGCAAAATAGCGGTAAAAATTGTTATTTTCTTTTTATTCTGTTATGGTTAAACACATTTTAAAAATTTCTGTATATACTGTAATATAGTAGCCACTCGTTATATCGCGTTTTTTTGGTCCCCCAAATTTTAAAAGCATTTGAGTCAATTAATTTTAAATTACCAATTGCCACTGAATTTCTATTTGCAACGAAATACCAGAAAGAGCTAAACATGCAGAACAGGTGGATAGATCGATTGTCATTTGTTTCCTTTTGATATAAAAGTTGTTTATTTATTAGTTTTAAGTACTGTCTCCTCATTTACAAGTTTCTGTGAATTTGAAATTTCATACCTTTATGTGAATTAACGGTATTGCGTCAATTCACATAAAGGTGGGAAATTTCGAATTCACGGCATGATGTGTAAAGAAAAGATCTCTTTAATTCTGAACGAAAACTTTAAAATTTTTATACAGTAGTAACTTTATTTTGCTTTTTAGAGAATTTTTACTCTAATTTTATAAGTTTTGATGTTCTATTATATATTCAATATTTATTTTTTTAAATTTTCAATTACAGCATTTATAATTTTTATTGAAAAATATAAACTACACAAATTTCTAATAAGCGATTTATGTAGTACTGTATAATAAAATCGCAATTGATGTTTTGTTTTTATATCGACAGTATTTGTCTTTCAATGTCATTGTTAAAGAAACAATAATGCTAAATGGGCGTTCATGGTTTCGATGTTTACGTAAACGTCAATTAATACGATATAACCTACGAATAAAATTCAAGATTGAAAAACTAAGCTTATTTTATATCAGAAACACTTGCTGATGAAAGAATAGCGATTCCATAGCATGTATAATCTGTTCAGTAAAAGCCCAGAATTTTTATTACTCGGTTATATCGCGTTTTTTTTCTGTCTCCCGATAACCAGTGGCTTCTGTATTTCAAGTAAACCATGAATACTTGAAAAGTCTTTGGCTTCTGTAAATAATCAGTCATGAAAGATGATGTTCTTTTATTAAGATTATTCTGCATGTTATCAGCTTCCTTCTTCTTCGCTTCCTCTTGCTTTTGAACACTTAACACTAATAAGCATCACACGTGCTGCTTGTACTTCATTCATGTTCTTGCTGTTAATAGCCTTCTCCAGTTTTTTTGTTTGCTGCTTCTAACAAAACTTGGACTGTCGTATGTATTTCATTTTCTTCTACATTTTTCTGGTTTAAACTCAGTTGCAGTTCCATAATCTTCATGTTACGAACAGCTTTCTTTTGTTGTTCTTCAAAACATTTCTGTGCTCTTTTTTCCGTTTCTCTTATTCTTTTAACTTCTTCTCATTTTCCAATCGTTCTTGATAATTTCTATGCACCGAGGAAGCTAACTTCAGTCGTCCTTTGTAATAGGTACAAGGTGTGGGCTTTGGTCATACATGTTTCAGTCCCTCCTTAACAATCAAAAGTGAATTACGCATTCTTTCCAACACTGATGCTCTATCAGGAGAAAGTGTCCGGCATAAAATTGATCCTCTCTTTCATGGGAACGGGATTTTCGATGCTGATTTCACTAATTTGGCTATTCTCGGATATTTATCATTATCAGAAACTGTTTATTTTTTAATGCTTCGAGATGTGTAAATATTGATTTCAAAATAAAATAATAAATCTGAAATAAATATACAGTACTCCAAATAATATAAGTAAAATAATATTTTATTAATGATTTCATAAATAAAAAAGGAACGTTTTCCTGCAGATGAATAAAAACCAACATCGTTGCAAAGTTGTTAACCTTTGGGAAAAGTGTGAAAATCTTTCTCACAAGCAATTACGTGTTGTACTTTTTACAACACTTCGAATATTTTAATTTTTTTGGTAAATTTTATATGTAAATATGAATTTACATTTTCGTTTACTTTTTTAGTCTCTCAATTAATGCACAATTATAATTGGCATAAGAAAAGATTAAAAAATGAATATTTCACAAGCAAAGTAATCACACATTTTATGAAAATAACACTATATGGAATAATTATACTTGTAGTCAATTTAAACATACATTTATGAAAAGATGTAGATGTGATTTAACGTTAACAATATGCTATGAAATCATTAAAGTAATTTTATTTAGTCTCAAGTTTATGAAATTATTTAAAGATAAATCAAGTAAAAAAATATTTTTGTAAACGACAACTCCATAACCCGATTGTTAATTAAAACCAAATAATCTGCCAAATTATTGGGCTATAACCAGGATAACTAAATGGTCAGAAACGAAATCTTTTTTAGTGGTAGGAGGTTACGCTACTATCTCGTGTTAATTTTAATAATTATATATTTTGAATTTAAAAGCGGCAGCAGTGTTGTCAGCTTGAGAGATTAATCCCTCTGCGTAATGTGTTTTCCCCTGCAAAAGGACTTTAGTGATTTTCTTAGAAAACAGCCAAAACCGCCTGGATGCTTAGAATACTTATTTTTAAACTCTGTAGAAGGAAATGCAATTCGGATAAGGTAGATTTTGGCAAATAATGAAAATATGGCATGAGTACATAACTTGACTCAACACTGGCTTCTGAATTTGTAATGAAAGGGATTTTTTAAGTGCATAAAAGATCTTTTTAAATACGTTAAATAAATTTTTGTTTCCTATAACCTAACAACACTGAGCGGGCAGTTGCAATTTTGAGTCTGCTCAGGGCCGCGTATTTTCTTCTAAAAAATTCTATTCCGATAGTCCGATAATTCGGCAATTCGTTTGGCTTTAAAATTATTTTTGGTTTGTCCCACATCTTAATTAAGCACGTGAAAATGACCAAAAAAGTGAGAAAAGTGAGAAAATGACCTGAAAAGTGAGAAAAGTGAGGATACTTCAGAAAAGTGAGTACAAGTGAGAAAAGTGAGCGACTCCTAGGCCTGCTACTGTCTATCGCAGCAGTCTGTTCAAAATTCAATTATATTATGTATTTTTTTTTGTTTTCCGCGTGGGAAGTTATTTCAGAATCCTTTATTTTCTATAAAGATATTTAAAAATCAAATTTAAAAAATTGCATTACCTTAATTCCTACTACTGTACGGTATATATATTTAATCACTAGAGTAAGATTCTAGGAGAGGGAGAGGGGGGTTAACCCCCAAACGATAGACCCCCCTGTGCGATCAAAAATGTTTAAAATACCACACCCATACGGGCGACCCTTTACGAGATATAGCCCCCCCCAAAATCGGGAGGACTATACCTACGTCATCCCGGTCACGTGATGCCTACGCCACATATTACGTCGTTTCCGGTCACGTGGTACCTACGTAATATACCAAAATTTTGGTTTTCCCTCGCACAGGGGGTCTATAATTTGGGGGGTTCCCGCACCCCTTACCAATTATTCTTCGAAACGAAAGCGAGGAAAACGAGCGAGAGCGACTATCTTTAATACTACTTAGGCTTAATCGACTCAATCGGAGTAAAGGGAAAGGGGCAATTAAGCGATCGGAACGCATTTAATTCAAATAATACCAAATAAACGACACTCGCGTAATCCTCGTGCGAAATAACCCGAAATAAGTCTACGTAAACGATTTAAAATTTCTCAAATCCAAACATAACAAAAACATAAAACGTGCTCAATGTAAAATCGCACCGAGTCGCCCACGTCATCGTTAACACGCAAAGTTAATAGAATTAAACGATTTCTAAGTCTTCGATCATTAATATTAATTATAGGTACCAATTATAGTATATAATAAAATAAAATATTGATACGATTTTTAGTTTCCGCTATAAAGATTACTTAAAGCAATGACTTATTCGTTGGTTTCGAATACCAACCATTTTTATTGCTATATTAATATTTCAATAACATCGATAATTATTAATAAATAACTTTAACGAAAATAATACACATTTTTATTTACCCTCAAAATCAGGTCGCGCGAGATTGCGGCGCGCATCGCTCTGCCAAGAGTATCGCGCGCGACTTTGTAACCGCTTGTAAACTCACTAACCATTTCCGGCTTACCCATTTGGGTAATCCTCTCTGAACTGATTATCAACCCAATACACGTGAGTTATATCATGTCAATTGACTGGTGCGCTGCTAACCGAAAAGAACCACACATTCTAACTGCCGATGTAAAAGGCGAAAAAAACAGATTCTACACTAACCTTCAAAAGCGACTCCTGTTGCATCTCCTGCAAGAGGAAGCGCTGTCCTCTTGCTATCTGGTGACATCTTGGCTGTTGCTATTGTTGCTTGGTTACGATGCAGTGAGGCCGCTGGTACCCGCTTCCGCTAGGTCCTTCGGGTCGACGACAAAGGTGTTGGTTGCGTCCGATGTCTGAAAAAATCACATAATTCAGGTTTCACATCCGCAAAGAACTATCCTTTAGTCGCGCGCACTATACACAAGCTGCACTACTCACTGGAGGGTTGTCATCTCCCTGCGGTTCCTCTTCGTCGGTAACATCGAAATAGGGTTCGTCTGGCGGCTGTTCTTCGTCCATGGGCACACCGATCGTCTTCAGTTGGAGACCCTCACGACTGGGGCCAGGGTAGACGGCCACAATATGCTCGACGAACTGCCGGAATTTTGCCGATGGTGTTGGCAACTGGGACAGGAACCGCGTCCTGTATACGTAGGTGCATGTGTAGCTCTGCAGATTCCTGTCCGTGCGGAGCGACTTGATCGACTTCTTCAGCCAGCGATGTCGACACTCGACGTTTTGAGTGTGAACCTTGGGATCATCGGTAGACGAATCTGCATGGATAAAAAAAGACATATGTCACTTTTCGATACCCTATTCAATAACGCTCGTTCATTTCTTTCACTTAACACATAGCACAGTTTCATCCTATTTACCTCCCGGGGCCCTGCTGGCTGTGATTAATTGTTTTGTGTTCCGAAAAGCCCATCGTCGAACAACCGCGGTATTGAGGGGCGCTGTCGGAAAGAATAATGGAACCGAGAGCGATGCATCTTAATGTTAATTAACATGTGGTCCCAAATAACAAGCCTGCTTTTGTTGTCCACCTGAAAGAATACGAGAAAATATAACACAAAACTTCCACTAAAAGTAAAAAATAATAGGTAATAATGTTTCGTTACTACTTACATGCCAGTACATCACCTCTCGCGTTTCCCGACAATAGACACCTTATATAGTTATTTTGGTGCCTCTGGTTACGCGTCCGCGATTGTATTTCCGTCTCCTGGTGGAGGTTTTGTCAATCTAAAAAAAACATAGACATATCAGCGAAGTCAGAAACATGGTTCGATCGTCACTTCCACGTGTAGGCCTTTATCGCCAAGCTTGATGTCTTGTTTCTCAGAGACGAAAACCTCCACATCTCCACGGCAGAAATTAAACCAATCTACCGCTGTTTGTATGGCCACGCCGCATTCTCTCGCGGCGAGGGTGACCGGCTGCTGTATGATCCATGCATATATCAGCATTAGGACCTGTTAAATAAAAAAATTCATTTACTAAATGCAATTACAACTAAAAATTTGCACATTTGTGTTAAACTACTATAAAATATTATGGCATTTGACTGCTATTAATCCTGATTAAAACACTTTGAGTAAATATTACAAATTTAATATAGAGTTTTTATACTTTTAACGTAATTATTAACTAAATTTTATTAAAATTTATTGAAAGACACTCTGGACAGTTCCCTTATGAGTTGTCCATCTGTTAACCTTGTTTACCCCCGGGCTAATAAACTTTTGTCTTAGATATGAGTCATCAGGCGACTCATATCTAAGACAAAAGAAGTTCTGTGCCAACATTCCAGAAAGACGAGACACAACCAGGGCCGGATTTACATAAGGGCATTTGGGGCCTGTGCCCAGGGCCCCCACAAAATAGGGCCCCCTAAAAACTAAAAAAAAAATTGTTTAAACATAATTTTTTTTCTATTACCGCGACAGCCTAGTGTGGCTAATCATGAGGGCAACAGGCAGAGAAACCGAACCCGGGAAAAAGTCTATGAAACATCCGAAAATTTCGGGAAAAAATTTCACATAGGTATTTTTCAGTTAAATTAAAATAATTAGTTTTACACAATAAAATATATGTATGTTTACAATAACCTTATTTTAAAATGAAATTTACAACTTCCTAGTTCAAATCTAATTGAAAGTACTGTACAGTATTTTGTGTAAATTTTCTAAATTATCGAATTTGCCTACTCTTAAAGGGGATCCCCACCGAATTTGTGCCCAGGGCCCCTGGAATGGTAAATCCGGCCCTGCACAGAACAAAGGAAAGAAAAACATGGTTACCGAAAATATAATGTCAATGACACGGCAATACCGAAGAAGAATTATATAATTTAAGGGAATATAAATTATTTTTAACTTCTCTTTTTAAAGGAAGGTCTATTTTATAGACATTTAGAAAACGCATAACATTTTCCCGGACGATCCATATATAAAGCGCTATAAACAAAAATTCATAAGACGACTTACCGATTGTGACCCTTTCCAGACGCCATTGCTTAAGCTAGTTTTCGTCGCGGAGCGGCACATTGGTTGGCGGACGCGTATAATTACCAAATTTTGTATTGCTGCACTACAAAAACACTGTTTAACCCAAATTTGCTATTAGATTTCTTAAAAGTCGATAAACTTATATTTAAACAAGTAAAAAAAATTACCTTCATTCACTCAATTCTCATCTGTTGAAGAGTCGTCGTTCGTTAACGTCAGAAAATTGAAATACAAACGGTCATCCCCGCGTAAACTCGTGTCGTCAGTGACGACTCGTCACAAGTCGGATCGTTCCCTCATCAGAAGTAACTACACTAATCGTGTACAAAACCGCTATAAGCAAAAATTAATCATCTTATTATACGGATATAATTAATTTACGAAGATATGTGAATTTACTTTTCTTCACATCTACTAAATACACAATTACTTTAACGTTAGTGTAGCGTTGTTCTTTTGTAGTCTTCGTTGACACAGGCCAAAAATTAGACAACGAACATGAGGCAACACCGTAATTCAATTTCTGCCACCAGGGTCGCTTTCGACTTCCGTCTACAACAAGGTCTATATAAGAAGGTCAGGACACGCGTGACCTACTTCTTGAGCCGCCATTTTGGGGTTTTTTGAGTCGCATGTTTTAAGCAAACTTGTACGAGCAGTCAGTTTTATACGACATTAATTAAACTAAAATTGCATAAATCCAGTTATTTCCAGTCAAAAATATAATTTCGGATGATTATGCAACACCAATTTTATGTAACTTTTCGATCAAATAGTTTAAAAGAAACAATCATCCATATCATTTGCTATCGTGATTGAAACTAATTAAATAGGTGCTAAAACTGATGCAATTACGTATATAGTCACTTCGTAAAGTGATGCAATAACATCAAAGAAGATTTAAAGTATAATAAAGAATATACAATGAAGTTATCCAAAATTTTATTTTAAAGCATTTACCAACACAATATTAATGCATTAAAAAAATAAATACTAAACTAATTAATTAATAAACATTTTTGGTTTTACAAAGGCTTAAACGTGTTATTTTCCTAATTATATAAACTTTAACAAAAAAGAATAATATTAAACACAATTTAATGATATTTTTAACAGAGCTTATCTGTGACATAACTTCTTTCTCTGTAAACACACAGAAAGCTGTAAACTCCGTAAACCCATTGTTTTACGTTTTGAGTACGTATATACGTAATAATAGTCGACTCACGCAGGAACCACGTGTGGTGAGCTCTATCGATAAGTCCCAAAATGGCCGCTGCCGCATAGAATCACGGGAGCGTGTCCTGACCTTCTTATACAGACCTTGGTCTACAAACTTGTCTGACTGTTCAATATTAAATGATTAATAAAGTTATTTTTCTAATGTATAGAATTCCCACTGATGAATTTTTTCCTGGTTCAAAGGTTGAATCTCCATCACTTTTTAAGTTTTCTAATGTAAAACACCTAATATATATGCTTTGGAGTTATTTATATCCACAAACTGTACGGTTATATTATCAGTCGTCATGCAAATAAATGTCCATCTATTTCATCTATTAATAATATAAAAGTCGTCTGTGTGTTTGTGAATTCCTTCTAACTCCTGCAATTTTTGTCAAATCTTTATGAAATTATGGATATATTCGTTTTATCGATTTCGGATCGGCGATCGCACTTACGTTGCAGTAATGTCAGTGACCTCATTTAGTTGACGTTTGATGAGAGAATTTTCTTAAGTTGTTTTTTTCAAATATTTTGTCAAATGGCGTATTTTAACTTCGTTAAATTTAATTTAATAAAAATTTTTAAAAAAGACAGCCGTATCGTGTCGCTTCTACAACAATTTTTAAAAAAAATTTTTATAGTGACCACATGACGTTCTATTATCCAATCGGAAGTAACGATGTAATGAGCCTGTTATTTAAAATGTATTATCTCGAATTAACTGTCTCCACGGGCAGTATAGGCTACTTAATAGAGGTTGAGACGCACGTATTCAGCTGAAAACGGACGAGCGCCGCCATCTGGCCAGCGCCGGATCCAATAGGTGAGAGGCCCGATTGAATTTTTTTTGCGGGGCCCCTCAAACTTTAAATAACAAAATTAATTAACAGCTATTTTACATATTGAAATATGTTGTTTTATTTTTAATAATAATATACCTAGATATTTATTTTTGTAACATGTACTATTTTTAAATATATAAATTTTGATGTGATGCGGGGCCCGATTGGCACCAATCGCCTCAAATCCGGCCCTGCATCTGGCAATTCTATAGAGCTAGTGGAAGGAACGGAAAAACTAGATCGAGGCGCCTCTAGCGGCGATGCCGGGTAACAGAATCGGGGCTAGAAAGGTGGCCCCAATGCTGTTTCACATAGTACTTTTGTCCTAATCTAGTACCTTTTTACTTGTTCCAGCACCAAGATACCCAACACCATTTTCCTAGTACCATTCATGAAATCCTAATACAGTACAGGAGGGTCTAATGATGTGTTCACTTGTTTATAATCGATCAGCGCCGCCGTAACTTATCCGTTACAATTCCCAGACACGCACCTGTTATCAAAGAGTTGACCGTTACGAGATTGACGGTTGCGATTTGCGCTGATCGATTATAAACAAGTGAACACATCATTAGACCCTCCTGTACCTTTCCTTTCAAGTTAGGAATGAGGTTCCTGTCCAGATCGTCTTTGTCTGCTCTTAACAATTGATACACTGTTTGATTCTTTTTGTAAATTATTTTTTTGCTTGTAGCTATTCCTATTCTTTTGTATATACTGTTTAGCTGGGCCCTGTACTCCATCACTGTATAATCATCTAAGGCTTTAACCAACCAAAGAAAAACACGCAGCAACGAACTAAATGTAAGAAAAATAGATGATTATACAGTGATGGAGTACAGGGCCCAGCTAAACAGTATATACAAAAGAATAGGAATAGCTACAAACAAAAAAAATAATTTACAAAAAGAATCAAACAGTGTATCAATTGTTAAGAGCAGACAAAGACAAACTGGACAGGAGCCTCATTCCTGGAGTTTATAGAATCCCAGTGACAGATAAAAGGAGGCAGAACGAACTTTACTAGTTAAGTAACGCTGCATCAGCGTGTAGTCGGAACGAAACTGCTCGCACCTTTATTTTCTAGATTATGAGGGAAAAAGAAACAAAGAATCATTCATTCTCAACAATATATTTGATTTATATAGATCATTTATATAGATCATAAAGGTACAAATATAAGGTCGGAATAAGCCATTAATTGTTATGCCAACGTTTCACGAAATTCTATCACTACGGGCCTTGGACTTACAGATTGACTCGTAGCGATCTTTATTGTAACGCTTTAAAAATACTGAGTCAGTTATTTTTTCACTCGACTCAATGTAACATAGGTAAGGCCGATAGCTGTCTCTTTTTCCCTATATCTATTTTGATTTTTGGAAGAGTTAATCCCTGTGATTTATGTATAGTCATCGAGTATGCTAAGGTAAGGGGAAACTGTCTACGAGATCGCAATATACTGCCATCGTTCAAAGAGCGTGTTATGGGGATTATTGGAAACAGATTACCATAGATGAATTTCACTAAAATAAACAGAGGAAGAGCTGGAGGGCGAGCATTTAGAGCATATATAATGTAGCGTATAGTTCCTAGTGAACCATTGACGAGACTTCCTTGCACCCATAAATTGACTCTCGGCATGATTCTGGCATTAATTGAGAGATTCAAATACTTGGAGAGACCAAGAGCTGAGTCATCTTTGGACGAAGGCAGGGCAATATCCGGAGTGTTTTCGGATGCTATATAAGCAACAGGGTAACCAGTTGACTGCAAGTAGTCTTCGTTGCTTTGTTTAACTTGCTCGTTTGTTGGATATAGCCATTTGGAACTGATCAAGTTCATCTCTGGATAAATAGGCTCCATTTCTTGTCGTCAGAGTGTTCAGATCTGTATCAGAGAAATCACCCGAAGCTAGATGTTGTAAGACATCTGTGAAGGAACTATCTGCGCTATTTTGTCTATGAGAATTACTAAGTACAGTACAATGAACTTCACAAACGAATCAAATGCGAATGTAATGTAATGTCTCAACACGGTCCCTACCTTGTTGGGACATTACATTGTAAAAAACACTCGAGGAGAGAGGAGTATTTTTAACAGGAGGAAGCTGACGAAAATCACCAAATAGACAAAGAATCCACCAAACGGCTCATCTTTCTCGGGGTTTATCTCCCTCAATCTTCTCTCGATCATGTAAAGCATTCTTGCATCAATCATTGACATTTCATGATGATGAATTTGAGCGACTTCATCTCAATCTGGAATCTCTGTGCAGCTTCTTCATTTAGAGATCGAAATTTCGTACTAACGATAGGAAGACAAAGGAGAGAATGGATCGTAAAGCCATCAATATTGATCGCTGCTGCTCCACGTTTTAAAAATAAAACTTTTTAAAACTTATTATTCTATAAAGATTCTTTATATTTGATGTGTATCTAGTTAGCGATAACGTTTACCTTTCAAAATTACCGTTTTAATGCTTGTCATATTTTCCGACCACTAGATGACGCTTCTACACGTGCATGCAGAAAGCGACTAACACTTGACTTCATGCATTCCTTATCAACATTATAACTCTAGAATGAGTTGTACGATCTTGATGAAATTTTCTACGACGACTCATCATCACTCAAGGATGAACTGATTAAATTTTCAACTCTCAAAAATGATCCATACTGAAGAAAAATCCCTATCTCCAGTTCTACAAAAACGGATCATTTTTGAAAGTTGAAATTTTAATCAGTTTCATCATTGAGTGATGATGAGTCGTCGTAGAAAATTTCATCAAGATCGGACAACTCATTCCAGAGTTATTTTGTTGACAAGGAATGCAGGAAGTCAAGTATTAGTCGTCACTACGTTCCGACAACAATTACATCGGAGCCACAAGAAGGTCCCTTAAAGAAAGATTGACGGAGCACAAAAGAAACATAAGGCATGAGCAGCCTAGCACAGCACTGGCAACATATGTATTAGCAGACCCGCCAGAAGTAAAACTGGAATGGGAGAGAGCAGTCTGTTACAAAAAGTTTACAACAAAAAGCACCTGAAATATGCGGAAACGTGGCATATATTCAATCACAAAGGGCAGGCAATCAACTTTAGAGGAGCAAGTAAGATATCGGCAGCGTGAACCAGCGTATTATAAAGATTCTGTTTAGGATTAAATTTTTTATCAACATATTCTAAAGGTTTAGTAGGAAGGAAGTTGACGACAGCTTTAGAAAGCCGCTACTTGAAGCATGTTACGTGTGCAATGTGGTTAATACACGTATTTTATGGTTATTTAGTTAATTTATTAATTATGTGATTATGTTATGTTATCATTTATCGTTTGTATTTACTTTATTTTAAATCTATCGATATGAGATTGAGCACTAAAAATATTTTAAAAGCATTCCATAACGAATTTATCGTACAAATCGGACAGCATTCGATTTCGTTTTTCTTGAAAAAGGTTATTAAAGATAACCGAAAACGTTTGAATTAGCAATAAAATGGCTGAAAAGTAAAAGGATGATTTGTGTAGTTTATTATTTGTTATGCAAAGCAGTCTGTGAAGAGTTTAAAGAGTTTGATTCGGCAGTTATTGGTATTTAGATGTAAGTTATAACTTATAAGTTATTTTATTTGCAATCGATCTTTTTAACTCTAAGCACTAAAATTTTGTTTTTACTACGTATTTGTAGACTGAATAGTACCCTAAGGATATACTTTAGTGGGGACATAATTTTATGGTCTAGTTTCTCCCCAGTTGTGGAACAGTTCAAATATTGTATTGGGGGGTTTCTATTTGTAAAGTTTTGTGATATTTTGTTGCTATTGTTTTTGTCAATAGTTTTAAAATTAACATGATTTCAAATGTTTTCTTTGTATATAATGAGAAATGCTCATTCTTTGTTTTATATATAAAATAAATTATATATTAGTTACTCATCTTCTAGAAATAGATAAATAATTCTTTCATTAAATACGATAAGTTTCAATGAAACGTTTCGTAAATCATTTTAAAATATCGTAAAAAATATTAAAATATACGCGAATACGAATATAACATAATTAACTAAACAATAACATTAATGCCCGATACATTCTAACCTACACGCCATCAATGCCATAAGATATCGGGCTAGATAAAGACTATAATATTATTTAATTAGGAAATAATTTAATACTAGAGTTAGATGCTATTTCTTATTAACTTTAATAATTATTTAATGTTCAGCATTAATAAAAGTTACCAAAATGATTAATTTACTGTGTTTTTGTTATTTATTTATTTATTTATTACGCATACTGGATTTTTATTCCTTGATGCGGGGAGCAAAACCATCTCCCAAAACAAAACACTTAAATACAATAAACATAATCAAACAAAATTGTACAATGATAAATAACAATTTAGTTGTAAAATAAATTATATAAAATTTACAAAATCAAATACAGTAATTAAATAAAGTTTAAAGTTCGGGAGCATCTGTCAATATAATACAAAATACCAAAAAATAGAAACCAAATGGCAAATAGCTTACCTATAAATAGAAAAAAATTAGTATCGAAGACACAGCACTGACAGATGCTCCCAAACAGCACCAGCAACAAGGCTAGATTTATAGTAGAGGAATCACGCCCCCTAAAACAAAATTTTAACAGATTTTCTTAGAAAACAAAATACATTAAATTTATAACAAGGTTTCGATAAAATTTTAAGAAAAAAAGACCTGGTAAGAACTTCGCAACCAAACATTTCTTTACGTAACACTTTAAGACGCCCACATTTAGCCAGAATATGCCAGGCATCCACAATTTCTTTCTCAACACAAAAGTTACACAATTCTCTAGAGTAATTATTTAAAAAGTTTAACGAATTACACCTAGCCTATAAATAGAAAAAAATTAGTATCGAAGACACAGCACTGACAGATGCTCCCCGTGTTTTTGTTATTTATTACTACTGTTTTTAGGTATTCAGTATTCGGCCGAATAGTGATTAAATATTCGGTATTCGGCCGAATAGCGAAAAATAGGCCGAATACCGAGTAGTAACTAGGGATTGCAATCCAGCAGTGTTTTCAATTCAGCTGGATTTTTGCTGGACCAACATCATTCCAGCTGGATCCAGCGCGGATGTATTTTTGATGCAATAAAGTGTTATCTATCTATCTATCCAGCAATTTATGTTTTTTTTAAAGAAATAAAACTTTTTTTTAAATACTTAAGAAACTTATTATTTAGACTGTTCACTATAAATCAGTAAAACTTCTTTCACATTTAGGTAGTAAACTTAACTTTTGTTCGGTTAACACTTGAGATAGAGATAATTAACTTTAAATGTTTAGTTAGATTGTAATTATAATGTAATCTTTAAGTTAAATAATAGCAAAGGTAATTCTACTAATTAATTTATATTAATATAATACAATAATGTAAGGACGGATAATCATTGGCTAAGTGGTTATCAGTCTTACCAGTCTTATCAGTTACTTTCTTATATAGTCTCTACATATCAGTCTGTAGTTATTTATAACTAATTTAATTATTAGTGTTAGTAAAGTAGCGAGTAAGTAATTTGTAGTAGTCTAGTAGTTAGTTATTATTATTACAATCATGAATCACATACATTTATATCATCACATATCTAAGATACTGATAGTCATTAATTTAATTAACTAACTAGGTAGTCTGAGTTTCTCACTAATTTTCACAATAAAATTGCCTAGCCTAGCCCACTAACCACTTATAGAATAAAGGTTAAAAACTCTTACTTAATAGAATTAGAGTAGAAGTTATAAAATATTAGTCTTGTCTTGAATAAAGTATTTTAACAGTGGCGTGCCGTGACATTTGATGATAGGGAAGCTGTGTTTCTGTAAAAAGCCGACTTACAGGGGCAATCAATTAATTGCGCGTCAGGACCCGTTCGTATTCGTTTGTTCGATAAGCCAGTAAAAACCGTATACTTCTTTAAATGTATTTTTAATAGATTATCTGACGTACAGTACTTAATAAATAAGAAAGTTCAATATAATTACCTCCGTTATTAGATTCAATAAATTCCCTATGCCCTCTAAATGCCAATTCTCGCTTTGAGAAAAAACATATAACGTCTATTAATTTAGATATATCTATTAATCGTAATTATCTTATTATAATTTTCAATATTTATTTTATATTGTCTACCAATGTTAAATTCTATTCTATTTTGATTTCCAAATTGCTTCAATTTAGACATTCCAGCTAGAATTTAATATCCCGGGCAGCGCCTTAAGATTAGAAACAAATAGATTCAGATTAAATACTATACTAATAAAAAGATATTTAATGATTTTACAAAAAAGTTATTAAGACAGAAGACATAACAACAAAATTACTGTTTTTACTATACAACAAATCAAGGGAAACGGATTTAAGACGAAGCTGGATAATGCAGCTATCGAAGATAGTAAATAAATATGCTTTCTCTATTAAACTGTTTTTGGATCGTACATATAATATGGAGCAATATAGTAAAGAAATAATATACAGAGCTATGGAGCACTCCATTGTTCAAGACATTGAAGATATACGAAAATGAGAAAACACAAGCTGGTATACAACAATTTTAAATTACCCAGTGAATAACAACTATATATTGACAAACCTAGCCTTTAACATCAAAAAGTTTTTTATACAGATTAGGCTAAATAAATATGGAATAATTATAAGTGACAAATATATAGACTACACCCAATCTAAATGTCCAAACTGTACCAAAAATTTATCTAAACTTCATATTATATGCGAATGCTGTAACAAAAAGGATAAACTACAAAAGCTCCAAATTGGGCCATTGGCTAACCGTACCAGCGAGAAGGAAATGTATAAGATGTTTGATAGTGCTAATACTAACATGATTATATGTTATATAACTACGTTAAACAATCTACTAAATGATAATTGTGACAAAATATTAATGAAATTCTATAGATCAGTAAATATCAATGTTGTTGAGATGTTATTATACGAGTGTAAATATGCGTTTAAATAAAACGCCCTTGTAACAGGCGAAAGCCTTTTACGCGAAATAAAGATCAATATTATTATTTTTTTTAAAAATAATAAAAATAATAAAAAATAATAATAATAAAAATAACATTAAACACGAACACATTGGAGAAGAAAAAAAAATTGCTTCAATTTTACGAAATAATCGTCATTTGTCATAAAATTTATCATCAAAATGTCGAAATTTTTTTGTTGACGTATTTATATTTAATTTAGGCATTGGTCTTTCTCTTTTAATAATGTTTTATTTTTCATTATATGGTCTTGAGCCAAAACTTTTTTGAAATATTTTTTTAATCACTAGCCACGATATAAGGGTTAAAATTAAAATTATAAAAAAAACTTACTTGGTAAAACAAAATGGGTGATGAATATACATACCTAGTACAAAAAATTCTTCAATTGTATGAATATACTTTTAAAGAAACTTATAATTAAATATAACTTTGTGAAGAAACGTACATAAAAATAACAAAATATTCTTTACTTTTTAAATCATAAAACAATCCACTTAGTGAAATAGCTCCCTACGAGTGGCTAAAGAATGGAACCAGACGCGTCCTGGTAGGTGTGCGGCGCGTGCATGCACGCAGGCTGCCAAATCCCGAGGGTGCCGATACCGGTCAATGTCAAATGCCTCTTTTGTCGCTCACTAGTATATCTTAAAGGACGCGACAGGGCTGTTGTAAATTTTAAACGTTTCTCACCATAGATGTAAATATGTTAAACTTAATAGTCATTTGTTTTCTAACTACTGTAATTCGTTTTAGTACCAGGTGTACACGGAAATCAGTTCCCCACTGTATCGAGCTAGTAATTGGTTCGGTTAAGCTTTTGTTTAATAATTCTGGCTCTTTCAGCAGGGTTTTATTTATGTCCCCATTCCCTAATCTCTTAATTATTTAACCACTTCTTAGTAGAAATAAGTCGAAACCAGTTACTTTGTACTTGAATATCTGTAGTCTTGGGAAAACATTGGAAAGACAAATTTTTATGACAACAAATATATAAATCGTAAATTTAAGGAAAATAAATTCTAGAGCTTTTTTCGTACCATTGTATGTCTCATTCATTAAATTTGGTTGTAAATGATGCTGCCAAAGTAACAGTTAATTTTTTATCACTGTACTAGAATTGTACACGTTTTTTCTCCATCCCCTTACAGATGGGACATACTAAATCGTAATATCACCGGTTTAACATTGAAAACCGTAAGTAATATAAGATGGGAGAGCAGAATAAACGCAGAATAAATATATCAAATATTTTAATGGATTTTTTAAAACTCCTGTCAACTATACAGAACTATCATAAAAACATGCCAGTAAATTCCTATCGGTTGGGTTTAGTTATAAATCTAGTCTAGGGTGGGCAACCTTTTTTATAACATGGGCCAGAATAAATTTTACGTTTTTTCCGCGGGCCGTAGTAGTTAATTGACGCCTTCTTGTGACTTGTAATTTTTTTAGTCTGTAAATATGAAGTAAATAAATAAAAAGTTAATTACTACATTTATTTCTATTATCGTTTTCGAAAATTACAAAGAATTGGAAAAATAACTAATTAAATCTAGAGATACATAATGCAGTTATAATAAAATATTAATTTCAATTAATTAAAAGTACGTTAAAATATAAAAATTTATATTTTATAAAATACAAGGGAAGGTCATTGGAAGGTGAAAGCAGCGCTTCCATCGCTTCCAATGACGGCACGCCACTGTATTTTAAAGGATTAAATAAAATTAAATCAATCACTTCTGTTATTTTTTTTTCTTTGACTTTTCTAGAAGTAGGATCTCAACAAACAAATGGTATTGATGGTGTTGTCTCCCAACCTTCTTCTTAATGAATTGCATATATATCCCGCTGCGGAGAAGGCCCTTTCTGCCTCTAGGCTAGTTGGTTTCAGGATCATCAAATAATTATAAATCGTTCCGTCACGTGGTTCATTGACGTCACAACCGACCGTAAATAAGAATTATGCACCAGGACCAGGAGAAAAGTTACTTATTTTATTTAGCAAGAGCGAAAAGTCAACTGGCAATTAGATCAGCAGAAGTAAAAGGGCGAGCGGTGCGGTATAGAGAGGGGGTGTAGCACGTGCCACACTGAACGGCAACGTCACTCTCGCCGCCGAGCGATAGCGCACGTAGAAAAGCGGCAACGCCGACAACGTAGACTTTTGCGCCATTATTTAGAAAGTTAATTGAGTATTTGCGGATCCGCAGCGTTGGATCCAGCAGGCCGAAGAATGCGCTGGATCCAGCAATTGCAATCCCTAGTAGTAACCGAATATTCGTTACATCACTACTAAATATGTAGAACAGGTGGATTGATCGATTATCATTTGATATAAAAGTTGTTTATTTATTAGTTTTAAGTACTGTCTCCTCATTTACAAGTTTCTGCGAATTCGAAATTTCACACCTTTATGTCAGTTAACGATATTGCGTCAATTCACATAGTGTGAAATTTCGAATTCACGCATAATGTGTAAGGTAATTCTGAACCAAAATTTCTAAAATTTTTATACAGTAATAACTTTATTTTGCTACTTATAGAATTACAGAGTAAAAATTCTATAAGTTTTGATGTTCTATTGTATATTCAATATTTATGTTTTTAAATTTTCAATTACAGCATTTATAATTTTTATTGATAAATATAAATTACACGAATTTCTAATAAGCGATTTATATAGTACTGTATAATAAAATCGCAATTGATATTTTGTTTTTATATCGACAGTATTTGTCTTTCAATGTCATTGTTAAAGAAACAATAATGCTAAATGGGCTTTCATGGTATCGACGTTTACGTAAACGTCAATTAATTCGATATAACCTACGAATAAAATTCGGGATTGAAAAACTAAGCTTATTTTATATCAGAAACACTTGCTGATGAGAGAATAGAGATTCCATAGCATGTATAATCTGTTTAGTTAAAAGCTCAGAATTTTTATTACTCGGTTATATCGCGTTTTTTTCTATCTCCCGATAACGAGTGGCTACTGTATTTCCAGTAAACCATGAATACTTGAAAAGTCTTTGGCTTCTGTAAATAATCAGTCGTGAAAAAAGATGTTCTTTTATTATTCTGCATGTTATCAGCTTCCTTCTTTTTCGTTTCCTCTTGCTTTTGAACACTTAACACTAGTGATATAACGAATATTCGGTTATTACCCGGTATTCGGCCTATTCGGCCTATTTTTCACTATTCGGCCGAATACCGAATATTTAAATCACTATTCGGCCGAATACCGAATATTTAATTACTATTCGGCCGAATACCGAATACCTAAAAAACAGGAGTAAGAAATAACAAAAACACGATAAATTAAATTTGTAACTTTTATTAATGCTGAACATTAAACTATAATTATTAAAGTTAATAAGAAATAGCATCTAACTCTAGTATTAAATTATTTCGTAGTTAAATAATAATATAGCCTTTATCTAGCCCGATATGGCATTGATAGTGTGTAGGTTAGAATGTATTGGGCATTAATGTTATTGTTTAGTTAATTATGTTATATTCGTATTCGCATATATTTTAATATTTATACGATATTTTAAAATGAGTTACGAAACGTTTTATTGAAACTTATCGTATTTAATGAAAGAATTATTTATCTATTTCTAGAAGATGAGTAACTAATATATAATTTATTTTATATATAAAGCAAAGAATGAGCATTTTTCATTATATACAAAAGATAACATTTGAAATCATGTTAATTTTAAAAATATTGACAAAAACAATAGCAACAAAATATCACAAAACTTCACAAATAGAAACTCCCCAATAATATATTTGAACCGTTCCACAACTGGGGAGAAACTAGACCATATTATGTCACCACTAAAGTATATCCTTAGTGTACTATTCAGTCTACAAATACGTAGTAAAAACAAAATTTTAGTGTTTAATTAAAGAGTTAAAATGATCGATTGCAAATAAAAGAACTTGGTATTTAGATGTAAGTTATAACTTACATCCAAATACCAACAACTGCCGAATCATATCGGGCTATTTACGGCTATTACATAAATTATAAACCAATTTGGCACTAGAGGTAGACGTTAGGCTCCATCTCATATTAAGTTTAATAATTATAATTTAATTAATTAATTTAAATAATTTAGACCTAATGGAAGAAAAAATCGTAGTGACAGCGGGCCAATAGAGAGCACAGTGCGCGATCCTTGCATAATGAGGTTTGCGCGCTAATTTTTATATGCGCGTTAATCAAGCCGAATAGTTTGGCCGAATATTCGGCCATTCGACAACGTTTCTGGCCGAATATTCGGTATTCGGCAACGCTCCTAGCCGAATATTCGGTATTCGGTTGAGGCCGAATATACTATTCGTTACATTACTACTTAACACTAATAAGCATCACACGTGCTGCTTGTACTTCGTTCGTGTTCTTGCTGTTAATAGCCTTCTCCAGTTTTTTGTTTGCTGCTTCTAACAAAACTTGACCTGTCGCATGTATTTAATTTTCTTCTACATTTTTCTGCTTTAAACTCAGCTGCAGTTCCATAATCTTCATGTTACGAACAGCTTTCTTTTGTTGTTCTTCAAAATGTTTCTGTGCTTTTTTCCGTTTCTCTTATTCTTTTAAACTTCTTTTCATTTTCCAATTGTTCTTGATAATTTCTATGCACCGAGGGAGCTAATTTCAGTCGTCCTTTGTAATGGATACAAGGTGTAGGCTTTGGTCATACATGTTTAGTCCCTCCTTAACAATCAAAAGTTAAGCATTCTTTCCAACACTGATGCTCTATTAAGAGAAAGTGCCCAGTGTAAAATTGTGCCCGTTTCTGTCATGGAAACAGAATTTTCAATGCTGATTTCACTAATTTGGCTATACTGGGGTATTTATCATTATCAGAAACTGTTTATTTTTTAATGCTTCGAGATGTGTAAATATTGATTTCAAAATAAAATAATAAATCTGAAATAAATATATCCCAAATAATATAAGTAAAATGATATTTTATTAATGATTTCATAAACAACAAGGAACTTTTTCCTGCAGATGAATAAAAACCAACATCGTTGCAACGTTGGGAGGGAAGCGTGTGAAGATTTTTCTCACAAGCAATCACGTGTTGTACTTTTTACAACACTTCTAATATTTTATTTGGTAAATTTTATATGTAAATATGAATTTACATTTTCGTTTACTTTTTTAGTGTCTCAATTAATGCACAATTATAATCAGCATAAGAGAAAAGATTAAAGCATGGATATTTCACATAGTAATCACACATTTTATGAAATAAATAATACTTACTATATGGAATAATTATACTTGTAGTTAATTTAAAAATATACTTTTAAAAAGATATAGATGTGATTTAACGTTAACAATATGCTATGAAACCATTAAAATAACTTTATTTAACTCAAGTTTATGAAATTATTTAAAGATAAATCAAGTAAAAAAAAATATTTTTCTAAACGACAACTCCATAATCCGATTGTTAATTAAAACCAAATAATCTGCCAAATTATTAGGCTATAACAAGGATAACTAAATGGTCAAAAACGAAATAATTTGTCTAGTGGTAGAAGGTTACGTGTTATTTTCTCGTGTTGATTTTAATAACTATATATTTTGAATTTAAAAGCGGCAGCAGTGTTGTCAGCTTGAGAGATTAATCCCTCCGCGTAGTTCCCCTACAAAAGGATTTTAGTGATTTTCTTACAAAACAACCAAAAACGAAGGGATGCTTAGAATACTTATTTTTAAACTCCGTAGAAGGAAATGCAATTCGGAAGAGGTAGATTTTGGCGAATAATGAAAATATGGCACGAGCACAGTACATAACTTTACTCAACACTGGCTTCTGAATTTGTAATGAGAGGGATTTTTTAAGTGCATAAAGGATTTTTTTTTTACATACGTGAAACAAATTTTTGTTTCCTATAACCTAACAACACTAAGCGGCAGTTGCGATTTTGAATCCCGCTCAGGGCTGCGTATTTTCTTCTAAAAAATGCTATTCCGATAGTCCGATAATTCGGCAGATCGTTTGGCTTTAAAATTATTTTTGGTTTGTCCCACATCTTAATTAGTGTAAGGTATGACCCGACCCTACTCGCCTTAGGGATCGACCTTAGGTGAAAAGATTACGACCCTCGCTTTGCTTGCGATCTGTCAGGATGACACGAGAAAGCCTTTTCGTATGGGGGTAGTGGTTTGCCGGACGCAAAGATGATTCACACAGAGACCGTATTTCCAGCTTAACGCGTTTGTTTTATAGAAACAAGCTTACAGATAGATGGGTTACACTGTCCAATTTTAGAGATGTTGCCCCAACACGATGAAGGATCCTTCCGAAGTACGTTTGTGGATCCCCAGACGGGGTTCGAACTTTAGTAACTTCCAAAATTCTTATGTAAACAATAAGACTCGGAACTGTTCGAGTACGTGTCAAATTTCTGTCAAGGGCTTAGCGGAAGACAAACTCTAACACGAGCGCTCATAAATAGGTAAATATTGCGAGATCATTGACTCGCGAGTTTATAAAATGTTGGCCGAGATAAACCTTTTTGAACAATAAAAGAGGGAATTTTTGATAAATGAAAGATGAAAATAATCGTTAAAATTCTTAGACGTCAAAAATGGCATAACAACGGCCTGAATTATGAGTGCTGGTGTTGGTGTTTTATAAACATTGCCGGGCAGAGTCGATAAAGAGGTATCAAATAGACACCTCGAATCGGACCTTTCTCGCGACCCGAAGAGGCTTCGTCTTGCACCTGGAGACAAAGGAGAGACCAATCGGGAAGCGAGGAATAGGACGAGGGACCAATCCGAAATGCGAATAGAGGGGAAAAAACTATAAAAAATCGGTATTTCAAGGTCGAAGGACAGTCTCCTCTGGATTAAGCCAAGAATCTCCTGGGATATTCCGTAAACAATCGTAATCCGTGTTGAGTTGTGTCGTCGCTCAAGATAGAACTCCGTTGCACCATTTTCACCGATCGTCCGCCTGTCCAGCGATCTCATCTCGTCCGCCTCGGGGCTGCGACCGACGCCGAAGTTCTTGTCTGGATTAGTGAAGGACTGTCGATTAACGATGTAAGCACTAATGTTAACAAATAAATGGTTTTAGTGTGAAAAACACTTGTCATCATTTGCCTCCTCCGCCACGATCCACATACAACCCTCCTTTCGGTTTATCTTGACGCGGGATTAACTGATCCCATCTAAAAGACGGCAACCTAACACGGGTGTCGAGGAGTGGGTTTCCAAGTCCCCTATCTCCACCGGGTCGGCTACCTTACATGTTAGTCGCTCTAACTGGAGAAGATCCCGTGCAGGAGGAAGAGGTAGCAGGGCTCACGTTGTACACGATTCCGATGAATCCAATTTCCGTCGGGAGGCAGAATCTCTCGTAGCACCCGTCGAATGGAGAGGTCTGTCGTGGGAAGTTCGGTCCCCTCGCTCCTCTATCGGTCCTGTTTTCCACGTGTTCGCCTTCGCTCCGACAATCTCGTTAATCAGTAAGACTGTTCGCTCCCAACCTTCCCGTGTCCTTGGGATTTCGGGCTTTTATAACATTTTTACCCGAAATTCTGAAGTTTTGGTTGGTCCGAAAGATGGTCCCGGTAATTCTATTGGTCCCTGATCTGTTGCCAGGAACGCGATTCGGGCCGCGGGGTCGCCGAACATCCCCGAACTCCCCCGTCCGGCCGTTCCCCTCCGGAGTCGGGTCAAGCTCTTCCCCGGATGGCGGTCTCGTAAATTTTACCCTAACGTGTATTTTCCTGTCCCGGAGAAGATGCAGCTGTCCAGGTCACCGCCGCCTCCACAGGAGTGTCAGTAGGTCCCGCTTTGCACTCTGTAAGGTAACCGTCCAAAGTTACCCCGGCGGACGATCCCTCAGTCGTTCTCACGATGTACGATCGGAGATCTGTCAATTAGGTCTGGAATGCGACAATTAAATCGTCTTGCACTTCATTCCTCGGCCACACCGGTCCTGTTTACAAATCACCGATTTAATGGCTCTAACTCGACAGTCAGTTTCCCGACGAGGGGATGTGAAGTCCCGGCCTGACATTAGGCACGTGAAAATGACGTATATAGTGAATAGTGTTTGCTCTTAGTTTTGGATGTTCTCGCTGTTACGGACATTTGAGTGTAGCAGTGTATATTTTCAATGGAAAACTAATACTCCTGGCTGTTCATTATATTGTGTTTAAAAGATTATAACTCAAATAATATTTAAGTATCGAGTTAATAAAGATTTTTAACATCTTACACAAATAGAAATAACTGAAGAATTTAAAAGTAAAGCTTATAGATGCCATTTTTATGTAACAAGTTGCTTCTTCCAATCTTTATTTAAAGTTTGTCAATCGGTACTACACTGTTATTTAAACTTTTTATTTGTATTTATTCTCAACATTATGTAAACAAATTGGTATTTAATGTCATTTAAAAATATACAAATGTTTAATGCCTTTTAAATTCAAATTCTATTATGATAAAACCTGAACGTTTATTATTAATTCGTGAAAAACGACGTGGGTGGAGTGGACGAAAAGAAAAAAAAAGAAACTTGTTACGAATAGAAGGGTGGACGAAGGTCGGTTTAAGCGGTGAAAGTTCGAATGTCGACATAATTTAAATAAGTTATATCAGAAAACCGATGAATTATAAAACATCTACTTCTGCAAGTAATGACTGTAAATAGGCTAAATTAAGGGTGGAAATTCATTTGAAAATTAAAAGCCCTTATTTAAAAAACGACTGGTACAATTTCAAAATAAAAGATATCTTGAATTCAAAGTATAGTCTTCTACAACATCGTTTTATCACAAAATTATTTGTTCTATGCGACGAGAACTATTTATTAGGCCTTACCATTTAAGCAAAGGAAAGCTTTGAAATTTGTGTCTAACTATCACTTCTCTTATGGGACCAATTACTGTCCCGCAAACTCAAATCGGTTAAGTAGCCCGCCGTTGTTGAATATAAAAAAAGACTACTACTTAAAACAAATTATCATAAATGTATTTAATTTTATTTTAATTTGTAATACCTGCCTGTAGTCATATTTTTACATTTTTATATATTCTAATTGTTTTTACATAATAGATACATTCCTGAAAAATCATTGTAATTAAAATATGTTTACTAAACTTGAAATATTGCGTTTAATTAAACAACAATTGTAACTTACTTATAAGAAAAATTTAGTAAATTAATACTATGTGCACCAACTTTAGTTTACATTGGACTTTTTCAATTAAACACGAAATTAGGACATCGCGCGACTTCGTCGTATCGCGATAGAAATGAGGCGGAGCCGGAAAGAAAGCGATCCATGCACTCTTTAGATACAGAAAAGGCAATCCTTGTACTGATAGTCGCGGACAGACGGACTTTGCACTTTTCTCCACGAAAGAGGCTATCTTTGCACCTGCTGGCCAAGGGAGATGCGATCCTGGCACTTTAAAACACGGGGAGGCAATCCAAGAACAAAGCAATTGACATCAATTGCTTTGTTCTTGTATTCTGTTCGTTTTTTGCGTCTATTTTCTGTTAGGTGCACGCAATGCTGTTTTTTTAATTTGACCCTTAAAACTGTTAGACGTGCTCAAGGAGCGGACATTGTCACCTTGACCCAATTTTATACCTAAAAAAATCATAGGCCCCTATTTTTTACATTTAAATTTATTACATTTCTGGATTCTTCATTGTAATCAATATAAAATGGCAAAGTTTTATGAAAATTGGTTTATCAAATTTTGAGAACGAATTCAATTCTACAGGGTGTATCAGAATGACGTTTTAAAAATTTGGGGGATTGTAGAGGATGACATTGTGAACGGTTTGATATAAGGAACTCATAGCCGGAAATATGATATAAGTTCTACAGCACTTTGCGGTTAGTATGCTGAATGAAACAGCAGAATACAGTATTTATGACAAGTTTTATTGACAAAACAGTAGAGTACAATCAAACTGTACATCGAATCAGTGGCCTCACTACTTTAGAGTAAATGTTCAATGTGACGACCCCAACTTCGTTACATCATGTGCATTTGTCCGACATATAACAATGTTTTGTCCGACTCTCTGTAAGATGCCACGCTCCCCTCTGATAGTATTAAATGCTGTAAAGATGCGCTCCATAAGCTCATGAACTGTTCCTACAGGTGTTGCGTACACAAGGGACTTTACATAACCCCAGAGGAAGAAGTCATGAACAATAACATGACGTCAATGGACAGAATGGTAGCTACCAAAATGAAGGGCGGTCAAGCACTTCCTACCGCTGTAGAAAGTTTATATCACATTTCCGGCTATGGGTTCCTTATATCAAAACGTTCAAAATTTCATCCTCTACAATTCCCTGAATTTTTAAAACGTCATTCTGATACACCCTGTATAAGCTATACAAGACGTGTGTGGCTTTTAGTCCTAGTTTCTGTTAGGACTTTATGTCTCGAAAACGAAGTCATGGACCCCCATTTTTTTATTTCATTTTTGGATTATTCATAGTAATTAATGGAAAAAGACAAAGTTTTATCAAAATTGATCGAACAGATTTCGAGAACGAACGCAATTCTGTAAGCCACATAGAAGAGGCTTCACTAATGCTCCGCCTAAAATATCTGTAGCGTTTAACACGAAGTGGAGTAAAAATAATTCCCTATTGAAATAAATCGGAAGTAGAGCAATCGACAAAAAATTGCCAACTGAGATGCATGTAATTAAAGAATGAATAACACAACCTTTAGATTTCTCCTTGGATTCTTAATGTTTCAATTTAACAAAAACATTTGCTTCGTAAGTTTTCGACCGGATATCTAAAAACGGTTGGTCAATTTTTAGAAATACAATCATAAAAACAAATCGCCAGACTGCGAATTAAACCTTTTCTGGCGGGATAAAGTTGAAACGAAAGATTGATTGCCATTAAACACGTTCAAATAAATCATGAAAACATTAAAATCTTTAAATTTACTCGAGCGGATATAGCAGATCTTTTCTAGAAAATTACTTTTTAAAAACCTAGTTACAACTTTCGAAACTTTCCCGTCAACGTTCAAAATCGATGTGGCCCCATCTCTTAAAATATTTTATCTTAAAAAAAAACTTTTATTATTAATTATTATAAAATGGCAAGAAAAAATTTAATTTTGAAGCTGGAGATTAATTTTATAAAAACAAAATTGTAAATGCGATTAACGAGTAAAATCTTCATTAAGTCTGATTCCACTGGAGATATTATACATAATCCCTCTATCTCCCCATTCCCTTGACGTTTAACCACCAAAATGTAATAGCATCAATCTCCCAAATACACAAACCTAGCAGCAAAATTTCAGAAATGTTCGACAAAAAGCACAGGAGTTGTTGATCTTCAAAGCTGGTGAACAAAATCGTGCCCCTCTTATACACTAACGTCCATGCAACAAAAAATTTTCCGATTTTTTCCATTTCTCGACGTATCAAGATCACCTGGGTCCAAAAATATAAAAATATTGGGGTAGGTCATTTTTTGACACTTTTCCTCTGTTATAGGTAACAGATGGAAAATAAAAAGAGGACATTTCTAGAAGTATTATTAAACTTTTAATATTTGCATAAGTTTTCTTTAACGAATTCTATTCTTCTGCATTTAATTTTAGTGTTATTGAGCATCAAACACAAGACTATTACGTGTATTATTTTGAAATTTATATTTTTAATTAAAATTTTTAAAGTAGTGCGCAAATTTCATAATTCGTAATTCTGAACCATTAATAATTAATGTATTTAATACACAAAAATTGATTTTAAATGTTTTCCGCGAGAAGGAAGTTGTCGAGAAATACGTCAGAAATGACACTTGGCTGAGTGACGTTTCTAGGTAGCCACGTGACTGAATGGCATCAAAATTATGTCACGTGACACGTTTCATATTCCTCCGTCTTTCAATAATTAAATAACAGCAGTGGAAAAAGTGGAAAATAGTCCTAAGATTTTTCTTTATAGCAGTTTAAAAAATAAAAAAAAAGTAAGATAAAACGGTCATGTACGAATTCTATATAATCAGGCATAATTACAAATCATCCCGTTTTACTATTAAATAAATAGTTTTTAGTAAAATATTAGCAAATTATATTCAGAAAAATATATTGTTTAAACTATTTATTTACCGTTAGGTAAAAGCTTTTATGTGCATTTCTAATAATTCTTCCTTTCTCTTTTTCTCTTTGTTCTAGTTTCATTTATTTCTCCTAATCTTTATTCGCTTTCCGAACTTTTCTACGAAAATCTTGTAACAGCTGTGACACAAATTACTGTGCCTGTGTCACTTAGCAGGAAAACGAATTTCATTATTCCCTTGAGAAGTGTTAAAAGCTTTAAAACAATCGAAACTAATAGGGATTTCCCTTCCCTTTTATTTACTACATTTAACACGGAATTTACATTTACAAACACAGAATATTAAAATATCTAAAGAATACTTAAAAACGGGTAAAGCAATACATTTTTATGACACGTTAAATAAAAGTTTATAAATAGAAGTATTTATAAGTAAAATCCTGATATTATTTTATATAAAATTAAAAATTAATTTATTTCAGAACGAATATATTAGTAATGGTCCGAGTGTAGTTTTAAGGACGACCAATATGTTATATACATTGTCTTAAACCAGATAAACAAAGATATTATTGCGTCAGTGAATGTTTGTTTGTATGTAGCAGTTTCCCATTTCAAATATGCCGTCGAAATGATGCTAGGGTGCGTTTATAATACATAGCGTCTTATTTAGTTATTAAAACAATTTTTGAATCGTTATTATTTTTAATCTGCACGTCATAAACACATAAAACTGTATTATTTTATGTTTAAATAAAACTATAAGATATATCTCGTGAAGGGTCGCCCGTAGGGGTATGGTTCATTAGATATTCGATCCACAGGGGTGGTCTACAATTTGTCTCCCTCCCCCTCATTCAGAGCTAGAATCTTACCATACAAAAGGGAAAAATATACTTATTTTGCTTTCTAGTTATATAGTTATTCAACCTAATTGGTAATTAAAATAACGGTATACCAAAATAACTATAGAGCTGAGCATATTCTATATACAGTATGTACGGTACTCCATACGTCTTTTAGTGACGTCTCTAAAAAAATAAGAAGAAGAATTTACTTACATTGTGAATTTCATCAACTAAACGTAAACCCGAACTTAAAGCGTTACCCGAATCTGTAAATACTAACGTCCGAAACTAGACGAACGGAACAGAAAGGATATCACGTGATGAGTCATTATGCAGCGAGAAAACTTTTTAGCCAATCGTAGACCGTAAGAATAAACTTTAATGAATAAATAGGTTTTATAGTCCAAACAGTGACAATTGTCAAAAAAGTAATTGACTATTTTCACACTCTGATAACGTTCTTTCGGAAATAAATAACCGACTGAATGCATTGTTTACTAATTGCAATGATAATTTAGAAAACAAGTTAAAAGATTTGTAGGCCATTGCTTCATTAAACACGACTTTTCCATCTTATGTCATTAATAATACCGTATATATAATAATAACTATATATTTTATAAGATAAGAAATGATAAATGAATATTTACGTAATAGAAAACAATCATGAACTGTAAACAAAACTTATATAAAAATTGTATAATAAATTGTAGAAATAAAATTGAAAACTTTAAACTATTTACTACTGTATTATGTAAATATGATTTAGATTTATACGGAGATTTACGGCGAAAGTGTGAAGTCTCCAGATTACATTACTAGTCCAAAATGAAGTCACCATTATCTGGAAATTTGGGTTGAAAAGGTAAAACAAACACTGCAGCACCTATGAACTGCTAGAAAAGTTTGCAAGATATTAGTATACTTGTATCTTATATTTATAAAGAACGTGATGATAAAAGTGAGTCTCAATTTGCTTATATTTGAAGTTGAATCATACTTCTCTTCATTATTTCACTGCTGATAATAACTTACAAGTTGTAAGATAATCAGTTACTTTATTTTGATTACAGTAAATAAATTATTTTATTTTATTAAGTCTATGTGATTTAAATTAAGTTAAAGCTCTCTTACTTTGTATGATATTTGATATTATGTTTTATGTATTATCTTATTGTGAGGCCCTAGGCTGGGATGAAAAACATTCTTTTAACCGAAAATCGAAATAAAAACGAATCTTGATCTTCGTGATTAATTAAAATTAAGGGAACTAAATTATAAAGAAAAGGGGGGAAAAATAAAATTATTTTAATATTAAAACCATGCGAAAAAAGGGAGAAAAATTAGTAAATTATTATTATTATTATTTTGACAAGACGAACAAAAAACGAAAATGTTAGTTAAGGTTCGTTCAACACCTAACGAAAGAGTGTCAAATTGTATTCGTAAACAATCGTCTTTCTCTGGTCCAATTTCACCTAGTAGCAGAGAAAGACCAATCTGGGACCGAAAAGTGGATTAATAACCAATAAAGTAACGATTTGCAGACGAAAAGGTATTTAAGCCCACACTTGGTTCTTTGTCGTGGCGTCCCACGAGTCTATGTCCCTCGTTGGGGTGCTTCGCGTAAGGTTCCATCTTCGTCCTTTGCCGATGTATCCACCGAAAGTTATAGACCGTCGTTGAGAGAAACTTCGGACATTCCGATCTGCATTCACCGGACATCGTTTCCTGTTTGAGAACTGGATTTGGAATGCAACATCTGGTCAGCGATAGGAAACCACCCTCATCGCTGGACTTTCCTATTCTTCTTTGAAGATTATGCGCCGAAGTATACAAGGGATGCATATACTTTTGGAATCAAACTGATCCAAGATCACTTCAATCGTTCAAATCGTGTATAGAAAGGAACTACTGCGATCCGATCAATCTCTATTTGCGTATACAAACGCCATCTAGGATCAACTGAATCGCGATCAAACTAATCCGAGCGGAGGGTAGGATCGTATGGATCAGATAAAAAAGATTAAAGATGGCGGCTACCATGGTTGAAGTTAAGCTTGCAGTAAATAACGAAGAAATACGTTTAATTATTGACAAATAAACTTATTTAAAACTTATAAATAGCAAGTAAAAACATCATTATTAAAATATCCGATAAACTGAGATGAAAAAACAAGTATTTAGAGACAATTTTGCGAAGTTGTACCTCAAGAATGTATGGAATGCACTTTCATCTTTTCTGCAAGTTTTATTTTTTAATTTTGTGAAATTTTTATTTAAATTTTATTTTGTGGAAAACAATTTTAATCACAGAGTAATACGATTTAAAAATTCGTATGAATGAGCACAAACAATTTTATCAAATAAACGATAATTCATAACAGAGTATGTCGTTTAGTACTAACTACAGTTTTAATATCGAGAGATAAAATGGATTATTTTAATTTAATTAATTAATCCTTGTTAGTTAACATATACAGAGTTTCAAAGATATTATACGTATAATATTTTTAAAACTCAGTATATGTTAACTAACAAGGAGAGACTATTATTAACTAACAAATGTTTGCCGCCATCTTCGATCTTACTTGTATACTGTCCGCCATGACAGAAGCTATCTGTAATCACGTGCAGTGGCGTAGCTAGCATGGGTGACACCCGGGGCGGATATCGTAGTGCACCCCAAGTCACACCGTGGGTGTCACCCTTCTTAACTCTTTTGTAAAACACTATCGGATTATTGAATTGTAATATGTCCGCACTTGAGCAAACTTGAACGTTATATCGAATAAGCGATGTCAACGCATAGGTTTATATTGAGTAGCGTGAATCCGTTGACCTTTTTTTTTAGCCATAGGTTGTTGGGTCGATCGAACTTTCCACGACTCAATGTTAAAGCGCGTTATCATGGTTTATTTGGCGACTTAGTTTTTCACAGTCGGGTGTCACCCGTACACGCCCGGGTGTCACCCCTAAACGGGTGACAGCAGGGGCGGACCCCTCCCAACGCCCCCCTCGGTACGCCTCTGATCACGTGACAAGGACTGATCCGCTTTTACAGATCGATCCATACAAAACGAAAAGTATATGCACCCAAGGACTTAAACCGTCTGTGACTATGAACTTTTTATAAGTTAAATTGTCTAATAAGCAGGTATTGTATTGTTTGTAAACGAGACATTGATCTCTGTTTCAACCGCTCCCTCGTGACGTTGCCTGTTACCGCTCGGCAGTTCAGACGGCAATGGAGACGATAACGATATCATATAATCGTTATTTTTCGTGTTGAAATCTTTCTCCCCTTGGCCCCCTCACTTTATATTATTTTTATTTTAAATGTATTATATATATATTAAATTATATGTATTATTTCCATTTTAAATATTATATTAAACAATTTGTCCATTGAAAGAATTAAAACAAAATTTAAAATCTTCGTTTACAAAAATGTTTATAAAAATATAAAAATTTTAGGATATTCCTTTTCATACGTTAATAATTTTCCATTATTTATTTTTAGAAATATATAGAAATATTCATGGATGAGTATAGATCAGACATACTTCTGAGTAAGTAGAGGGTCGAAATTAAAGTACGATAAACTTCTTCAGGCCGCAGATAGGTTTATAGAGGCTCAATTTTCAAGTAAATTATATAATTAATGATTAAAGTATTTTGCAAATGAATCAATTATAAAAAATTCACCAACGAATTGCATAACTTTCCTGACTGTTATGAGCTTTTATTTAAAAAAATAACTTTTATACTATAACAAATAAAATTGTATGTGACATCATGTTATAAAATTTTGTTATAAAAATGTTTATATTATTAATAATTATAAAATAGCAAAAAGCTTAATTTTGAGGATAGGGGTAAGTTTATAAAAAAAACGAGCAATTATTTATTTACCATCGTCACAATGCCGGGCTGCAATTTTTAATCTTTTTAATTTATTTAACCTTTTTATACTCGCGGCCCACCAAATATTTTATAATTTTTTTCTGATCCCCATTTTTTAAATAATAATTTATATTTGTTAAATTATCTATAATAAATTGATTTTTTTATTATTGTGTTATTTCTTTATATAATACATGTAAATCATAACTTTATTATTATAACTGTATAACTTTATAACCTTATCTATTTAAATAACATTCAAACTTCACATTTAAACATGAAAACTCATTAATTTTTAACAAAAAATAAAACAAGAAACATGTCGATAAATCAATCCAATGTCGATGCTAAAATTAAACTAAAACTAAAACACCAACAACTTGTAAAGATTTTGCATATCTTTTGCAAAAATATTTAAATTTTCAAAGCCTCTATTTTTCCTAATTATTTTTAAAATTCCAAGCATTAATAGTTTCTTAGAATTACTTTGGAATAAAAGAAGTACTGTACATGTATAATCGAGAACGACGTAACTCGAAGTATACCTGTAAATACTGCGGTGTAAGTAGTATATTTGCATTTATTTCTTCTGTACTAACAAAGTTGTATGTAGGAAGAAATGAAAAATAAATGTAAAAAAACTACTGTAAATAGGAAAACTTTATCTTTGTTATTTCACTTTTCAATACGATATTCAGTTATACATCAATTATCTTTTTATTGTATTCTGAAGGAAATTTTGTATAATTAGGCGGCCCCCGGCAAACTTCTTATGGACCCCCAGGGGGCCGCGGTCCCCTGTTAAGAATCACTGCTTCAGAGCGCAAGGACCAGTATATCTATCGATTCTGGTACAATTAACGCCTCAAGAATATATAAAATGTTTGTAGCGACATCTGATGTTGTTATTCATTTTTAATCTGAAAATTTTTCTAAAAATAAAATGAATATTAGAATGTATTTAATAATGTATTAAATAATTATTTGTTAGAGATTGCTTTAAAACAATAAGCAATAATTTTAGAGTATTAAAATTCTCACTTCTTTCTTTTTTTTATATTTTATATCTGTTAACCAATCAGCTCGTTCTTCTACGAGTAGAGCTTGTAGCATTATGTCCTGAGTTTGAGAGAGAAGGTAAATGAATAAATTGTCTGATGTTTTATTGAATGGCTTTGTTAAACAGAAGTTTTATCATTTAATGGTTATTTTATATTGGTTATAATATAATAATCAAGCTGTAGAAGTATAAGGAAAGACGTGATTAAGGGTAAACAACATAGGAGGTCTTTGTTCCTATGAGGGCTGATATTGGGTCGCCATTTTCTAAGCTTAGTTATTGATTTTTGAACGAGTTTTCTTTGTTTCAAATTTTAAACCCGCATTTATGAATGACGTTATTGTTTAATGAATATTTTAAGATAAAAAAAAAGTTTTTATAAATTTTTAAATTAAAAATGGTGTTTTTTTCAGAATTAAATATTTCACTAACAATGTAGATAAGATTGTAGAACTGAGAAAATAATAATAAATAATAAGAAAAAATCCAATATTTTACAATATATTGGATTTTTGCTTATATGAGAGCTGTTTAATTAAAAGAAGACCAAACTTTTTGAATATTCAAAAACCTACACTTGGAATGAAATACAGAAAATTTGCAATACTGAGTCACTTCCTGCATTAGGCCAGATTCACACTAGCACTGGCAGTGCTAATGTGAATCTGGCCTAATGCAGGAAGTGACTTGGTATTTGATTGTGCAAAAAAACCAGTTTCATATATACTACTGGCTCAACAAATCAAATATTCATTCATACTTCCACTGACCATTGTCATGCATTCCATATTGCTATTAGGACATGTTTTACTGAAGAATTTGATCAATCAGAATAGATATAAGTTTGCATAAAACAAAGAATGACATATCAAGACCAAGGGCGTCGCCAGGTGGAGGGGCAGAGGGGCAGTTGCCCTCCCCTGGAAATTCGAAAAAGTTATTTAAATGCTAAGTTTTAATTAAAATAATCTTCTTACGCTTCTTGTAAGTTAAAGAAAATTTTTTATTTGAGATATTTCTTTTCCGGTACATAGGAAATGATTAAAACTTTATGAATCGTTTCTATTTTACCTACATACAATTCATATCCTCTATCAATTTACATCATCTTGCCCCCCCTTACCCATTGGCTGGCGTCGTCCTTGATCAAGACATATAGCATGTTTCTGGAATGTGTAGCGATATTGGTAGAGTGATGCATATGTTATGATGAGATGAACTTTGTTGAGTTGACTACGGGTGGAGTTGGGCAAAAGTCAAGCTTGACTGAATGGAATTAGTAAGTGACAAAACAATGCAGTTGCTATGAAACTCATTAGATTGCTCAATTCAAGCTCTGAAAGAGATGTTTGGGACTTTATTGGAGCTGTAGGGCATACCTATAGGAGCAAATAAGTCAAAGGAACTATACTTCTACAAGCAACTCTTTGTGAGATACAGCTTCCGAAAATCGGGTTCGCAAGTTGTTTTGCTCCACTAAGACTATTTCATTTATCTAGTTAGCCTCAGCAGATTACCAATAATAATACACAAACACTAATTACTTGCTGAGCTTGCTGATTTCTTTATTTTCTAACGTTTTCAACCTAATTTTTATAGGTCATCTTCAGGAAAAATTTATTACATTTCCAATTCGAATATAAAGCTTTCGAATGCTCGCGACACTTAAAACTTTTCGAATCTTTACAAATTTTAACGGTTTAAATAATAACGGATTAAACATTAAACCAACTACAAACACATTAAAATCATTACTAATCAACAAACATAAAATAAATAAATAAATAAATAAATATTGTATCAAAAGTAGATTAAACTAGTTAATGCTGCCATGTCCTTTCTACGGGTTTTTTAATCCCATTTCTTTTTCTATTATGTATTTCCATGCCGTTGGAAGATTATTTGCGTCTTTTGCATTTAAACATTTGTTTTCCACCTTACTCTTATATATTTCTACTTTTTCCATCCCTAACGCAATCGTAGGTGAATGGACTGCCTTTACTATTCTCGCTTCATCCCATTTTACGTTCGCTCCTTCCTCTTGTCCCATGATCGCCAAAATGGTGTTATTGTGCCCTTTTTTACATCATATTTGTGTTCTTTTATACGTGTTGCCAAATTACGTCTAGTTACTCCAATATATTCTTTTGTTACCGCTAATTGCTCGTTCTCAAATGGAATCTTATAAACCCCCGCCTTATCCTGCATTCTCATTGCGTCCTTATCATTTCTAAGTAATCTGTATATGCTTGGTGCTCTTTTATAAATCATTTTTGTGCCTTTATATCTACATAACTCTTCTATCACTCCTTCCATTTTTCTGTCGTACGTGAACTTGCTGATCCGATCCTCTCTATTAAATCCTCTGTGTCTATGCTGTTTGTAACTCTTAATTAATCCTCCTATTACGTTCTCTTTATAACCCAACTGTTTTGCCACTTTTTTAATTCTGTCAATCTCCTTAATTTGATCTCGTACATCTGTGCAATGTTAGCCTATGTGACTATGCTGGCTTTAAGTAGCCCACTTGACTGTTTGTGGAGTACTTGATGTTATATAGTTTTAGGGGGTGTGGGCTTGTCCCCTCCCATGCACTGAGATGCAAGTGTTAGCAAGCACCAATACACACGACTACATGTGGAGTGTCAGTCAAGGTGGGCAATAGCAAGCCTTGACAATGCAGAGCATGGAGAATAGATGTTAAAAACTGACCTTTGGAGGCAAATATCTCATGGAGGGTTGCATGTACCGGTATTGTTCCTTTGACTTTTCTGCTTGTACAAGGGGAGTCAAAAAATCCTTCATTCAGAGCTTGAATCTTATCCATTTGATCATTGAAACATGCTAGCAAATCTCAAGTAAATATGTTACATTGTCATATGTTCTCCTGATGATGTACTTACTCCAATAGAATTATGAAAATCTCAAACAAGGTTCTTTGAATGGGTTCTCAGAGACTACTCTGAAGAAACTCGACCAATAGTAATGGTTTTTGAAAACTGTAAATGCATTAATGGCATATCTGGTTGATCCAAGATTTAAAACAAAATTCCTCAGGGATCAGAAAGATGAAATTGTTTTGCATTTAAGAAAGATTTAAGAGAACTGACAATGACAGTTTTATCATCGCTTTTAAATAATCTCTTCAACAGTGAATACAATGAAATAGATATTTATTTGAACAAACCAAAAGAAAAGTCAGAAACTTAACATAGATTTCTGGTTTAAATGTCATCAACACTTTCCTCTTTTATTGAAAATCTCATTAGATGTTCTCACAATCAAAGTACAAGTGTTCCATACGAAAGAGGTTTTTGATAAAAACCAAACAATTACCAGATTACAGCAGGCTATATTAATGCTACTAACTACTAATTAAATTAATAATTAGTAGCATTAATATAGCCTGATGTAATCTGGCAATCCTTTGCTTCAATTTGAAAATTTGGCTTGTAGATGTTTGTAGAGATTTTTGATAGCTGGTAAAATGTTACTAACAAATGACATAACCTCACAGCTAAATCAATTACTTCAGTTCAGTTTCTATACATTTGAAGAAAACTTTAAAAATCTCTTTCTCTATAAAATTAATATTAATTGTAGAATTAAAATGTTATAAATCATTATTGTAGAACAGTGTTTAATATAAACCACCTACAGCGTGCTCAGCATAAAATAATACAAAAACAAAACCAGCACCTGATCACTCGCTGAGAGATATTTATTCTTAACACAAACGTTTTCAATCCAATCAATGGATCATCATCAGGTAAAATAGAACATTACAAAAAATAGAACAACAAGTTCAAAATACAAAAAATATAACGGCTAACCAATATGTAACTAACAGCACAATAACGTTTCGAAATATCAAAAAATTAATAAAAATGCTGCTAAAATTAAAAATAAAATAATAATATATAACAAACAAATAGTGTATACAAAATATTAATACTTCTGCCTTAATAAACAAATTAATAACACTAAATGTTAACACTGCTTAATAAGCTGTACAGAGTTTTTCATTTAACAATACATATTAATAAAGCTACTGCTCTTATTTGAAGTTTACAACTGCAAACTTCCATGCGGAAGGAAGTCCCTCGGCATCTCTTGCGTTGATGCAATTCCCTTTAAGCTTGCTTTTATAGATTTCTAATTTTTCGGCCGTTCTTGCCAAGGTCGGGGAGTGTATTTGTTTCAGTATATCTGCTTCATTCCATCTTACTATTGAGCCTTCCGTTTGTGCCATTTGTGACAATACTGTGGCATTAGAACCTTTTCTAACATCATATCTGTGCTCTTTTATCCTTACCCCTAGGTTTCTGGTAGTAACCCCAACATAATCTTTATTTATTCCTAACATCTGATTCTCGTAAGGAATCTTATAAACGCCGGACCTATCCTCTTTTTTAATTATCCCTTTATCATTTCTAAGAATTCTGTACAGATTCGGAGCTCTTTTTAAGATTATCCTTGTATCCTTTATATTTGCGATTTCTTTCATAATGCTTCCTAAGTGTTTGTTGTACGTAAATTTCGTGTATGTAGATGGACCACGACCACGACCAGGTACTGTATCAGTACTAACTTCTAATTTATTGATAATCCCCTTTAACACATTCCTCTTGTAGCCCAATGCTTCTGCTACCTGCGTGATTCTTTCTATTTCTGCATCCCTGTCTATAACACTTTCGCAGTATAAAAAAGCCCTCCTAACTAACGCTCTAAACGCTGCTAATTTATATTTATAGGGATCGTTAGAGCCAGCCGGAATATAAAGTGGGCTATGAGTTGGTTTAATAAATACCCCGGTAGATATACGTCCCTCTCTAAACATAACCTTAATGTCCAAAAAATGTATCATAACAGAGCTTTTTTGCTCTAGTTTTAAGCTTAGGCCATCTTCATTATCATTGATCTTGTCAATAAATCTAGCAATTAATCGATTGCTTTTCCAAATTATGAATATATCATCAACATACCTTTTGTAGTATACGATGCTGTTCCTGAAATTACGCAAAACTTTAACCTCAAGCCTACTAACAACAAGCTCACATAATAGCCCAGAAATTGGGCTTCCCATAGGGACCCCTCGGCATTGCTTATACGTTTGTCCTTCAAACGCAAAGAAGGATTCGCAGCAAACGAGGTTAACCATCTCTACCAACTCATTAATATGATGTGCTAAAGCAGGGTTTATTCTGGTCAAATAATCCAAAAGTGCTTCTACACAGGATTCAATCTTGATAGAAGGGAACAAATTTTCGTAATCCAATACAGTCCCAACTTCGTCATCAACTAAGTAAACCTCTTGTAGTTCTTTGACTACCGTTACCGGATCCTTAGCCACCAATTCATTGCTTTCCATCTTGGAGGAGATATACTCATGCAACCTTTTTTCAAGGAGAAACGTAGGCGCTTTTCGTTTTTCCACAATAGGTCTGATTTTCTTGCCTTCTTTATGAGTCTTAGCAAAGGCAAATAATCTAGGGGTCCCTGGTCTAGGGTTACGACATTTTACTAAAAAAGGTAAGATCTTCGCCAGTTTTGATCCTCCCAGTTTTCTAACCCTTCTATCAATTGCTTCAACTATGTTACTATTTATCTGAATACAATCCGTTTTCCTGATATATTCCTTCAACGCTTCATCGTATGTAGGTTTTTTCATCACAACGATCTGCTTGCTTTTATCCGCTCTTGTTGCGACTAAGTTGTTCTTTTTCAGCCATCCCTTAGCATAAGCGATGTCTTTATTATAACCTCTTCCTTTTCTATTTTTCTGATTCTTTAACACTGCTTTCCAACGTATATAATCTTTGTCAACCGGATCTAACCCCACGATTCTTCTTTCAATCTCATGGAGTGTTGTTTCCCAAATCCCAGAATCTTCCGGGACGAAGTTCGGGCCTTTATTCAGAATCTCCTTTACCCTATTAGGTACAGTACTTCAATCTGGTCCCATACTTCGTAATTTGTAACACCTTTTTTAGAACTTTTAGGTACCTGTTTGTAAATGATCCATCTCATCTTCTTAATATAACGTTTTTTCAAGCTGTTATATACGCCATCAATAAGACTAGTAACTCCTAAGTTCATTTCCATGAGCTTATCTGGATTCTCCCCATAAACTTTATCTTCTAATTCAATGAGGCATCACAGAATTCCAAACTTCTTGTTTTTTGCAAACCTAATAGATTTCTTAAGGCATGCAAGGCAAAATCCCCGTTTTAACGAAAGGCACTCTTTGGGAATTTGCAGCCTATAAATGGACATCAGAAAAACTCCGTTTTTCATATATTCTCTCGAAAACTCCAATTTACAGTTAGCCTTGCTTAGACTTAACGCAATCTTTCTATACTTCTTATACAATACAGCCGGTGTCGCCATATCAATATAAACCACCTACAGTGTGCTCAGCAGAAAATAATACAAAAACAAAACCAGCACCTGATCACTCGCTGAGAGATATTTATTCTTAAGCAGTGTTAACATTTAGAGTTATTAATTCGTTTATTAAGGCAGAAGTATTAATATTTTGTATACACTATTTGTTTGTTATATATTATTATTTTATTTTTAATTTTAGCAGCATTTTTATTAATTTTTTGATATTTCGAAACGTTATTGTGCTGTTAGTTATATAATGGTTAGCCGTTATATTTTTTGTATTTTGAACTTGTTGTTCTATTTTTGTAATGTTCTATTTTACCTGATGACGATCCATTGATTGGATTGAAAACGTTTGTGTTAAGAATAAATATCTCTCAGCGAGTGATCAGGTGCTGGTTTTGTTTTTGAACAGTATTTAACTATAACAGTATTAAAAGACAGTGTACACACAACTTCAAACTAAAGATTGCATGGGGTTGTAATAACAGGATTTTCTTTTAATACAATTGATGTCATCAAAATCATATAAAATATATGCATTAATTTTGTGAAATATGACCACATTGAAAAAAGAAAAATGAACAAAAATTATTCCAGTTAGCATGAAGAAGTGTATATATTTTCAGCCAGCTCAGCTCAGCTTGGTTTTTCTAAGTTAGTTTAGACCAGCATTTCTCAAAGTGGGCGATAACGCCCCCTTGTGGGCGGTGAGTAAATCTAGGGGGCGCTGGAGGCAGGGTACTGAACGGTGACCAAAGGCAAAAGTTGGGGTCACTGACAGCCGTTCCTTTTTCTCTGTTAAATGGATAAGAGGAAACATTGTGTTTAATGGTTTCCAGATGTTGAGAACAATGTACAGTAAGGGTGCAAAGTGTGAGATTTATAGAAAACTTTTCCTAAGAATATTTCCAATCCTTTCTCACACAAGAGAAAATGGGTTAGGGGGCATTGGGTATAACTTTATAGACAAAGGGGGCGGTGGATCGAAAAAGTTTGAGAATCACTGGTTTAGACAAAAAAAAAGTAGTGAATGAGTTTATAATTGCAATTTAAAACTGACAGATAGTTCCCATTATCACATAACCTGTGAATATTCCAAATTTTTATATTGATTGGTTTAGTATGATTAGTATGAATAGTCCATTATCTGTTTAATGTAACTAGTTTTTATTGCTATTTTAGTGAAAAAAGATATGAAATTACATAGGATTGGAAAATATTAAAATGGGAAGTAGGAATGGATACTAGAATACAGAAAATAATAATACTTAACTAAGAAAAGATATTTCTATATTCAAGTTTAACAATTGACAAGAGAAGCTAAATTATTCTGCGATATGACTGAATTGATCAGTAAATCAACATTCAACTCAAGAAACTAGAAATACCTTTTTTATTAAATGTTAACATTTTTGGAATGTTAACATTCTGTCTTCAAACCATGTAGTTTAAAAAACATTCAAATCACAGTAAATCAAGCTGATTTAGAACACTGCTGTTTGAATGTTCTGATGATGGAATGATGAACATTCCAAAAAATGTTATCTTTTTAATTTAATAAAGGATTATTTTTCTGGCTTATTGAGAACTTGAATGTTTAACAATCATAAACCTATATAAGAAATATTTTTCAATTTAATTAAAATTAAAATTTTATTTTTGTGAAAGAAAGTAAAAATGTAATCCCTGTGTGCTAAGTCACTAAGACATATTTTGTATTAGACGGTGCTTCACATTTTCTTGGTCATTGGTCACGTCTTGTTTGGTCTGCAATGTCTCTGTGCGGCATGGTGTCTCCCCTTGTCCAGCTTTTATTCGTGTTACATATAACTGTATGTTTCTGTGCATCTTTAGATTTATTTATTTGCTTCATTTTCTGACAATTTTTTTGATAAGTATCAAAGTAAAAATTATCATCTTATTTCGTCCACTAGTTCATATCTATTAACAGGACTTATTAAACTGGCTTTACAGATACTGCAACTCAGTAATTTACCTGTAAATTAAATAAAAGAATAATTTTATAATCTGTGAAAACTGAGTTGCAGTATCTGTAAAGCCAGTTTAATAAGTCCTGTTAATAGATATGAACTAGTGGACGAAATAAGATTATAATAAGTTAAGGACATTGAGGCATATTAATTTAATCAAAGTAAAAAGTTAAAAAAATTTACTAATAATGTTAAGCAAAATTTTTAAGCAATATATAAAACATGTACCTTCAAAATAAGTCAACTCCTATTTTGTTTTCAATGTATCTTTTATTAAATGCAATTACATAAATTGATGTGTGTGTGTATGTATATATATGATTAAATATTCTGTTTTTCAAAGAAGAAAGCAGCAGAAAAAATTTTTGTTTTGCTTTTGAAATTTCTCAGAAACATTAATAGCTCTTAATTTTATTTCACATTCTTTTTTAGTCATTTTGTCATTTTTGTTTAAAAATAATGAACTTAATGTAATTTGATTTGTTATTTATCACTATATTTTGAGATTCATATAAAAATTATTTTACAATAAATTGCCATGAGAATAGATGAAGTTCAAAATTTTGGTTATTAAATATGTTTGAAAAGGAATATATTTTTGTTTCCATTATTTCTTCATAAATTTTTAAAGCTAGTTTTTAAATTTCTAGGTTTTGGTTTTGTTTATTTGAGTTAGAATTTCAAAGGAATTTGTAATGTTAATGTTTTTGCTATCAGTATGCTAAAGGAGGTTTAGATTGTTGAATAATATCGTATTTTGATTTCTAAACATACTGTATTTTATAAATAAAAAATGATTTACTAAATGAAAATACTTTTAAATTTTTAACTAGGTTAAGGAAAATTGAAATTTTGGTCATTAAGACTTTTATTAGTTACATCTTTGAAGTTTTGATAGTTTAAATGGCTTTACAAGCAAATTATAGACAAGCTACAAGTGGCAGTCCATCAACTCCTCAAAGCACTCCTCGTAAGTTTTATTTTTTTTATAATAACAGAAAAAGTTGAATAACTTCTCATTTTATCATGGCTTGAAGAGAAATGAAAAAAAACTAATTTCTTTGGAAATAGGTATTCATCTATTTGACTCCAAAATTTCATTGTTTTTAGAGTTAAATCTGAAATGTCATTTTACATTTATTATGTTTCTCTATGATTTGGGCATTATTCCTTTTTTAGCACAATTGATGATGTATTTTTCTTTCTGCCTGATTTCCTTTGTTTTTTGCCATTTTAGATAGATTTTTAATCAAATTTTAATATTGTTGTTCAAGTATTTTGTTTTTCCATGAATTTATAATGAAAACAAGAATTTTATCCAAACATATTTTTCATTGCTAATATTCTCTGAAGAATGATATTAAAATTTTTGAAAATTATTTCTGTATGGTTTTAGTTTGCGTTTATAATAATATTTCTGTAACTACTTTTAAGGAACTAAAGAAACCTTAATCTAAAGTTAGCTTTTTTTTTTTTTTTTTTTTTTGCTAATAGCTGCTACTAATTAATCAAATTACCAGATAATAATATAATAATTTAAATTTGAGGAATTTCTCAGATCATTTCATTAAAAGATGATTATTTGTTTTTTAAGAATTATGCATTCTAGTATTCTAAGGTTTACGATAAGTGTCAGTACTTCCTGACACTGGCTATTTGGATTCTATTATAGATATGGATAAAAATATATAAAAATATGCATTTTTATATTTAGAAGACCAATTCCATTATCAGCAAGAGTTAATTTTTTATAGTGGAATTAGATTAATGGGGATGTGACGTATGTCAAGTATCATCATAACCGACGGAAGATCTTATCAGAGTTGCAAAAGTTACTGACCTCCATGCCAATTTACCCTATCTTAAATAAGTGAAAAGGAAACATAAATTCAATGATGAACGAACAACCTGAGAATTGTTCAAATAACAGACTGATTAGTTTCTTCATAAAAATTTTTATTCTCACTCACATTATAGACTCGGATGTTGACTCCAGTGCCTATAGGGATTGCCCTAAGCAATATTAAAAAGTTGTTAAATTCAAACATAGGTGTTTATTTTCACACCTGTGGTTTTAATATATACATTTACCCTAATAATATTTTATTTTTATCTTGTTTTAAAAAATGTACGGTTGAAGCTGTCCATCTCAAATCTCATGGAACAAGAAAAAATTGAAGATAAGGCAAGTTCTAAGATATAGAGATTACTACACAGTGAATAAGATAGGTTTGATTGGAGGTAAAGTAGTTTAATAATACAATAGCAAGTAGAATACATACCTGTATTAAGTATAAATAAAACATTTTTGACACCTTAACAGAAATAGTTTGTTATTAGTTTCTGATGCTCAACTTCAATCAATAAGATGCAAGCCAAACTTGTAGCCAATCAGAGAAAAGCAGTGTTAATTGCAACTATATACTGTATTTCAAGAAATGTTTCTCGACTAAAATTTATACTATCAAAATCTAGTTTCTGAGCTTTTAATTTGTAAAATCCATCGTACGAAAACGAAGTAAGAGCAAATAAGTCCACTCTAATAACCTTAAATAGCTTCGCAAATATATTTATCCACAAACGTTTTCGGTCCCTTAGGACCTTCTTCGATGAGATTAACAGAGAGATTTAGCATTAAGCAGAGAGCGACTGTAGGGTCGCTCTCTGCTTAAATCCCACCTGAAGAAGGTCCTAAGGGACCGAAAACGTTTGTGGATAAATATATTTGCGAAGCTATTTAAGGTTATTAGAGTGGACTTATTTTAATTTGTAATTGACATTTCAGTTTATAATTTGAGATATATAGGTTTTGGGAGAAAATTATTTGAGATAAACATGGAAAATTATTAAATTTATGCTGAAAATGCAGGGGGAAAAATAAATTTTGAGATAAACATCTTTGAGATAAGTTCAAGTTCTACTGTACATTGCTAATTTTAGTGTGTCTGTTTAGATAAACCTCTCCATTTTTTGAACATATTTTAAATGGAAAACAATTCAAAAAAGCTATTCTAGAATTCTTAATCCAGTCTACAATGGTAGAATCTAATGATGAGAAATAGTATCCTGAAAAATATTTAATTCTGAAATAAAGACATCTTGATTCAGTTGTAGAATATCAATTATCAATTCTAATTTTAAAACTTGTTTTTAATTGGATATGTTTTCATTGCTTTTTAAAGGCTTTTTGATGGCCAAGTAACCAACAGAGAAAGGTCAGTTGCCAAAATATTGTATTCTGGAACTTTTGGAAATTAGAATTGATAATTGAAAGTGAATAAATGGTGATTTCTTTTTCAATAGACCATCTTCAATTTCAGTTTTAAAAAAAACTGTTGAGTTTCTTAAAAAACATATTTTTGCATTAATGCACAGTACTTTAGATAGTATGCTTTCTCTTATGCTTCCACGTTATACTCTACTTTTTCCTAGTTTCTTGAAGTATACTTAGTAATTTTTTTTCTATATAAATTCATATTATTTAAAACTATTTTCAAATATACTTTTTTAATAGTTACATCAAAATCATATCCTTCATACTTTTCCAGCCTTGTTTATCTGAAATAAACCCAAGCTGGAAAAGTATGAAAGGTATGGTTTTGATGTTAGTTGTTCCAGTGTTTGTACTTTGAATTTAATACTTACTATTAAATGATTAATTTTTTATAAATATTTAATAAAAATGACTTATTACCAGATTATATCAAGCTATATTAGGGCTAATCAGTAATCATATACAAAGCAGTTTGACTAGAGGTAGGTGGTAAGCACGAGTTATGGGTTCAAGTCCTATTCTGTGCTGATTCTTTCTTCCAGAATATTCTAAATTAAAAATTAATTTATAATGAAACCAAACAATTACCAGATTTAGAGTGTTTGTTTAGTTAAATCTCTCCAGTTTTCATCCTTATATCTTACCAGATTTAAATCATACTATGTTACTACTACTATTAATAATTAAATACTGAGTAATTTGGTACTAGAGGTAGGTGTTAGGTGCTATCTCTTATTAAATTTGATAGTTATAATTAAATTAATATTTATTAAATAATTTAGAATATTTTGAAAGAAAAGAATCTGCCTGGAGTGGACTTGAACCCATAACAGTAGAGTATAGTAGTGGTAAAGTAGCCCAGTTTAACTCTGGTAATCAGTTTTATTATAAAATATTGACTTTGAGATGTTTATATATAAAATTTAATTTACTTGTAATTATTAAATTCATGAGATGGTGTCTTAACCACTTACCTCTAGCCAAATTTCTTTGTTCTGATTATTAATTACCTTTAATATAGCTCAATATAATCCACCAGATTGTTTGATAATACTAGTGTGTTTCTAGTTGATGTGTATTTTATAAAAAATGGTTGAAACAAACTGTTCTATTACACAATATTAACCATTACAGTAATTATTAAAATTAAATATGTACAATTTAATGTATTCAAATGAAAAATATGGCATATTTTGAGAACCCATCATTAAAGAATAATTGAAATATTCACTATGATTACAGTTTATAAAATTTTGTCATTATATTTGAGACAGCTACAAAATTTTATTTTCAAAATTGAACATGAAATTAACATAATGCATAATCTGTTTATGTGAGAATCTTAAATTTGTATTTTTACATGTGTGTTTTATCTATAATGTGAAAATTTGAAGCATTATATTTATTTAACATTTTGTTGGTATTTTCAAGACTTTTATACTGTCAATATGTTACACTTTGTCTAATATTTATAAATCATTATTTAGAACATACTACATATCAAATAGTTTGCTAAGTTAATTTGATCTCATTAAAAATTTGTCATTTACAAAAATAAGAAAAAAAGAACAATCTTTATATTATCTTGATTTATGTTTATACGTGGTACGATCGAAAAGTTCGGGGACAGCAGTAATCTATGACAACAAAAGCATGTATTTGAAGTAACAGCGTATGAAATGGATTCTACCAAACCAGCTCTGTGTGTTCAGGTTAATTTCACCCATGTCATGTGATTAAACCACAAGTGCTGCTGTTTTTTTCCGGAGATAGTTACCTTTGTTCTGCGATGTAATAAAAGTGGAGTTTCAAGAACAACTTCCAACATTTCGACTTTGCCATGGTAGAATTACCGTACACCTTTCTTAGCAATTTTAAAGTCTCCATAGGTGTTTTACCTAAACGCTGACGAAATTTAATGTTGGAGGTTGTTCTTGAAACTCCATTTTTATTATGTCGCAGAACAAAGGTAACTATCTCCGGAAAAAAACAGCAGCGTTTGCGGTTTAATCATGACATGGGTGAAATTAACCTGAACATGTAGAGGTGGTTTGGTAGAATCCATTTCGTACACTGTAACTTCAAATACATGCTTTTGTTGTCATAGATTACTGCAGTCCCCGAACTTTTGGATTGTACTATATATCTTGTCCACTTGTAGATTTTATTGATTAAGAACATAGAGGGAACATTTGAAACTTATAAGTTTGGAAAAATTTGTCTATATGTTTGCTTTTTTTTTAATTTTGACAATATTGTGTAGAAGGTAGATGCAATAATTTGAATAAATTTAGAAATAACAGATTGTAAAATAATGAACAAATTGTATATAAATTTAAATTTGGTTTTATTTATTGTATAAAAGTCTCCAATCATTATAACTTCATTCATAAAATCTATATTAGATTTCCTATTCAGTTTTCATATTCACTTACAACTAGAGTAAAAATCTGTTTATAACAGAAATGCTTGGGAGTAAAAGAAATTTCTGTTATAGAGAGACTTCCATTTAATATAGATTTTACCTTAAAATCTCTAAAAATATAAATTTAATTCTCTCCTCATTTATCTGTAATATAGTCAAGAATAAAATAAAAAATTGTTATAAAAAGATTACTCATTTTTAGTTTACTACTGTAGTTTTAATTTATACAGTAGAGGACTGCATTAACAAACATAAGCTGTGTTATAATTTAGCATAGATTAACATTTTAATGAATAGAAATCATCTCATTCTAATAAAATCATGCATTTTAAAGTGTTTATGAAGTGGAAATGAAATAATTGGTTGCTCAATCTAATAACCATTGAAAATCTGAAAAACTCTGAAGGAGTTAGAAAAAATTTTTTTTTTTACTTTTATTTTTTTGCATCGGTTATTGGTTGATAATTTGATATGTTAATAAATTCAAATAAAAATTTAGTTGACTCATTACTGAGATATTGTCAGTTTAATATGCTTAGAGGGAATTTTGAAAGTGCTTAAAATTGAGTATTTTGTTGTAATTAAATTTTTAAGAAAGCAGTAAAAATGTCCATCAGAGATTAAAGAGCACCTGCATGATGTTTATGGAGATTCTTCTTTGTATTCTACCATAGAAGAATTGGCAAAACAATTCTGATTATGAAGAGATTCCATTGAAGGTAACCCATGCCAAGGAAGGGCTACTAAAGGAAACATCAATATTGTGAAGAAAACTTTTGGAAGACAGATAGCTAAAAATGAAGGAATTATCAGCAAGATGTGCCGTGTGAAATCACAGTGCTTAGGATTGTACTGGAACATCTTGATAGGAAGATCGTTACAAGTGCTGAAACTTCCTTCTTTAGTTCAAAAGGAATAGTGAGCGAGATGTTAGTTTTTATGTCTTTGTGAAGACTGGGAGAAAGAAGTTATTGAATCATTTGCTCCTGAGGATGAAACTATGGTTCTTTATCATGATACACTCTAAGAAAGGGAATCAGTAGAATGATGCCATCCTGATTTTCCAAGGCTCAAGAAAGCAAATGTGATACAATCTCAAAAGAAAATCATAGTAATGATTTTTTGGGAATCTCAGTGGATCATTTTGACAAAGAACACAGTGCCACCTTTACTAGAGAGTATTGTTCTGCTTTAATGCATCAATTGAGGAATGCTATTAAAAAGGTGGTGAGTTGTGTTGCTGTTGCACAACATGAACCAATGCACATATCAGTTCTTGTAAAGGTTGTTATTCAAAAATGTTGCTTTAAGGAATTAAATTACCTACATTAGCACCTTTGTCTGGATCCAAATGATTATTTGTTTTCAAAGTTGAAATCAGATTTGCAGGGAAAAAATTCAAGACTAATGAAGTGCAGTTTGTAGTGATGGTACAGTACATTTTGAACAGAACACAAGGAGACTACATTAAAAGAAAATTTTTTTAAATTTATTTTCTTCTGTAAATTATGGTCAGGACAGAAACTTTTGGACCTTATTATGTACAAAGACTTCTATATTACAAGAATTATCAAAAGCAATAAAGGGTGATATTTTAAAATGGTACAAATAACAAAATTCATTTCTAGCAAAACAAGAACAGTACAGTTTTGATAATTTGAAGTGGATGGGCCAAGAGTACCTTGAATTACAGAAATATCAAAATATTCAGAATAATAGAAAAAATTTGAAGAGATGAAAGAAAGAACAATACATATGTAAATTCAAAAACTATGTACTAACAACAAATTGCATATACTTTAATGAATAAAGAAACTTGCCAAAAATTGCCAAAGCTATCTGTAGGTTAGGAAGATAGTCTTTTTCCTGATTGGCCTGAAGCAAGTTTTATATTTTTATTTTTATGTATATACTTAACATAAAAATATAAACATCTAAACCCAATAGTTATATATTAAAGCCAAACAGTTGCTGAATTATATTGAGCTATATTACTATTATTGTTGTTAATTAAATGCTAAGTAATTTGGCACTGGAGGCAGGTGTTAGGTGCTATCTCTTGTTAAATTTAACAATTATAATTAAATCAATATTTTAATAATTAATTTAGAAGGTTCTGGAAGTGAGTATCAGACAAAGGTCAAGGTAACATAATTGGCAAAACAACTTCGTGGTAAGCCCAAAGCTTTGGACCAATTCTTTTCTTCCAGAACCTTCTAAATTATTTTAAAATATGTATAGTTTACATACATACATACATACATACATACTGTACTGTACATACATATGGTGGACATACATAGATATTTATATGTTGTTATACTTTTAATTGATTTTCCATTGAATTTAATATGAGAATATTTTGATGAAATTTTATGATATTCTGTAATTTTCATGAATGAAAATATATCAAGAATATTAGTGAAATGTGCTATAAGATTATTTTATTAATATACTTTGATCATTTTGAATTTAGTATATTTAAATGTAAGAATATATTTTAAAAACTTAAAAATATTTTTATAATTTCAGAAAGACCAAGAACACAAACTGCTGCAATGTCATCGTCATCACAACCACAAGTAAGAAACTTAACATGTTACATTACTTTATTCTAAAGTGATTTATTAAATAAAATTTTCATTATAAAAAATTTGTTTCTATTCCTGCTTTGATGGAATACAATAAACAGGTATTTTATTAAAATGGGAATTAACATGATTGTTGTTTATCAAGAATTGGGGGTTAATATTGGTTTAAAAGTTTCAGATTAAAAGTGATCTGAAATGAAATATACTCTTATTATTCAGTTAGTTACCACATGAATATTGTAAAGATTAGTGCTGAAGGTCAGGTACTCATTTTTGAATCTAGTAGTTGAGAATAGATATACAGTGGACTCTGCATAAGTCGACACCAGGATAACTCGACACTCTTCGGTTACGTAGTCAGTTTTTTGTGGTCCCGGCTGACTTACATAGGTATTAATGTTATTAACCTTAAAAAACTCGATTTACTCGACATCGTTTAACTCATCACCACTGGATAAATCAACATACTTTTTCTGTTTCACACTTTTTAGACGTCTGATAAGTCGACTCCCCTCCTGAAAAAATGAGCTTACACCGTACAATAAGCTGTGTGGTGTGAACTCATTTTTCAGGAGGGGAGTTGACTTATCAGATGTCTAAAACGTGTGAAACAGAAAAAATATGTTGATTTATCCAGTGGTGACGAGTTAAACGATGTCGAGTAAATTGAGTTTTTTAAGGTTAATAACATTAATACCTATGTAAGTCGGCCGGGACCACAAAAAACTGACTACGTAACCGAAGAGTGTCGAGTTATCCAGGTGTCGACTTATGTGGAGTCAACTGTACATCTATTATATGGGTGATTCAGTATCTGTGCCTGTGCAGCCCAGCTAAAAGATAACACATATATGAAGTATGACTAGCAAAATCATTTCTTAAATGATTTAAATTGCAGGTTTACTAATCTATCTAATGAATTACTGTATTCAACTTTGCAAACTAAAATTTTTAGTTAGTTAAGATTGTTAATTAGAAATTAGATTTTTTGGATTTATTGAATTATTAAAATTTAAAATAAAATATTTTATCATATAAAAATTATTTATTTTGTTATTAAGCTGATTATAACCTCTTTACAGAGTCCATCATATTGCGTTAGAAATGCAATGTATATTCTATGTGGAAATCCTTTTTCAAAATTCTCAAAAACAAGTCCAATCTATTCCATAGATGCATATATGGCTTTAAAAAAATAAACAAATTATAGTAAAACATATATAAAATACAGAAGATACAAATACATCTTCATTTTTGCTGTTTTCAACACCAAGAACTAACAGTCTTCTTTAGCAGAGATGACCTTTTATTGTAGGCTATAACTCTGCCACAATATGCAAAACAGTTAAAAATGTTCACTGATGATAAGTCACAAAAAAACTCGTAAAAATTGTATATGTAATTTAAAAATGATAGTTGGAAAGGGCAGAAATAAAGACGTTTTTCTATCTTCTGTATTTTATGTATATGTTATGCTCAAAGACTGAAATCGCACATCGAGCGAAAAAAATGACCACAACGCATTGTAGCTAATTCAAAATGGTTATGAAGCAAAACTCGCATCATGGCATTTGTAAAAACGGCCACAATGCATTGTGACTAATTCAAAATGACCACAAAGTGAAATTTGTGTCGTGGCTTTCATGATATTTGACCATGATGCGTTGTGGTGATTCTAGTGAAGTTTTCCTAGAAATTTAATTTTAATACTTAAAAAAATTTCAAAGAAATAAAATTATGGAGAAAAGTACACATTTGTTTCTTTTGTTTTGCTAAAAAGTGCTGAAGGTCTAACTACATACAAAGGCTATTTTTTAAATAAGGTCTGTTTTTTAATAAGAAGAAAAATACTGTATCATTAAAATATATTTTTTCCCATATTCTACATACTTTTATCTACTTTTCTACATAATTTCCATTTTTGTTTAAACATTTGTCATACCGCTCAACAAGTTTTTGAATTCCAACTTCAAAGAAATCTGCCGCCTGTAAAAAAGATTAATTTATAATTGCAGTTTTCACTTCTTCGTTTTCGAGAACCATTGACCACCAAACAACTTTTTTAAGTATCGAAACAAGTGAAAATTACTGGTTGCAAGGTCTGGACTGTAAGGTGGATGATCCAGTTATTCCCATCAAAAAGAACTGATTAGACCTTGTGTTTGTGCAGAAACCATGTGGACTTGCATTGTCACGGAGCATAATTCAGTTTCTCTGAAACACTGGAATACAAAATTGATCTTGAAACCTGTGGAAATTCAATTGATAACATTGAAATCGTGAGTCGTTGGTCCTGTTGAATGTTGTTATCCACCTCACAAACCAAATCTTCAGAAATCAGAGCTCAGCCAGGGCATGGCTCATCATGCACATTAACCTGCCCGTCCTTGAACATTCTCACCTACTTTAGAATTTTACTGTCACTCATAGCATTATCACCGTAAACTTCAAAAATTTGACAGTGAAATTCTGCTGCTGCCAAGTTTCTTGCACTCAAGAATCGAATAACAGATCATATCTCACAGTCGACGGGTGACTCAATTTTCTTAAACATTATAAACTTTTACAGCTCAGCACACAGACAGAAGATACAGCTGCAAATGGTGTCTAAACACGCACAAAGCATGCTCGGAGCAGAGGCACATATGCACTGCCACAATCATGTGTCATTCTCACTCTCATTCACACACAGACCTTATTTAAAAAATAGCCCTCGTATATTCGTAGGTACTTGATATACTATATATGATGAAATAAAAATCAGCTGCTAAAGTGAAAAACCACTGTGAGACGGATTTATTATGGTTAAAAGCCACCACACATTCTGGATGTTAACTAATAATGAGGTGATGATAAGAAAATAAAACTTTCTTTTTCATTATGATTTATTTATCTTCAATCATCTTATATAAGTAGGTAACAAAATTTTCGTCGTTTGTACCGGAAATTTAAAGGTTAAAGTTGCTGGATTAAACAAAATTATTCACCACATACAGAAATGTAACTTTTCAACACATTTAATCGTTCGTGAAAATCTATTGCAGTGCATGAGATGTCAACATTTTCAAACAACTAATTTACTAAAAATAATTACTTTGTCAGGAGCTTTTATTAATGTGACTGGAGGGTCAGAACCTGTTTAGTGCTTTGTCAAGAGTGACACCACTGTGTCTCGTTGGACACAGAAGCCAAGGTGGCGTGTTGATTTGGATTAGAACTTAGGTCACATGGGCAATTGTATCCGGGATGGAGATGGGTTGAGAGACAGTGTATTTGAAATGAATCACTTGGATATCAAGTTAACAACTAATAACTACAGGGTTCCTACGCACCTGGAAAGTCGGGGATTTTCATTAGTGTTCAGAAAAAGTCATGGAAAGTCACGGAATTTGTCGAAAATTGTCAAAAAGTCAGGGAATTTGTCTCCTTAGCTGCCTTGTTGATTTCGTTTGCTGAATATGGCTGACCAAGTGTAGCCATCTGCAGGTGGCAAGAAGTAATGCTGCAATCTTTAATAAGAAAATATACCAGAATCCATTTTGAATCCAAAATGGCTTTTTCACTGTTCTGAAGCCATATAACTTTACAGTTGTGGATTAATAACAGGATAAACTACTATTATGTAATAGTGTTTAATTTTTAATTTTAATAATTCAGCGATTATAAAAAGATGAATTTGTTAATTAGAATAAAAAATAACTAATTAAAAATTAGTTTACAAACTTTTAAAACTTGAAATCGTAATTTATTAGAAGGTTCACTTCAAAATAGCTAAATAGATCAGTAAAAATCCGTAATTTAATTGTTTTTTACATTTAAAACATAACTACACAACATTAAAAATATTTCGTTAATTTGTTAAATTTTACTAATCTCGGATTTATATAATATGTATAAAAATGATTATTATTGTGTTATGTTATATTGTACTAACTTCAGTTTATGTAACATATTAATCCCCTTGTAAGAAACTAAGATTCATACAATAAAGAATTGAATTGAACTGAACATTTAAATTTGAATATCATTGTTACATAAAGAATGTTTTATTTGGAATTTCAATTAATGCATTCAATTTGTAGAATATATGATAACCTTGACAAAGGCCCATGAAAATGACTGAGAATGTTTTTCTTCAATAAACATACCTGGGGACTTATTCTGAGTTATATTGTTAAGCTAACAAATACAATAAAAACCAGTTTCTATCAGAACTACATGATTGGCATTTAATCAACTGTGAAAATGCTGTTCTGAGCTGTGCGTTTTGGTTTCAATAGCCACATGCAATAACTATGCTTTTCTTATTGATTACTCTTGAGCTGCCATTAGGAATGTAATGAAAGTAAAAAGAACACGGCAACTTTAGGTGTAAGGATGATATTACTTCACGAGCAATTAGAAAGAGAGAGAAAATTAGGGCCTCAAGTTTGAAGTGAGCTCAAACTTTTCTACAAAAAAGAAAATCAACTTTTTTTTTACAAATCAACAAACTATGCTTTACTTTTTTTGTATTTTTTTTCTTTTATTAATTATATTAATAATCAATATAAAATAAAAATAGACAACCATTCCAACTTCAGCAAAAATTCTTTAATCCTAAGAACGTTTTCAAATGCATTAAGCATCCATCTTCAGTTACTTCTTTAAATCGAATATGAAATTCGAACAAATATTACGTAAATTAACGGTACGATTACAATAAATAAATAAATAAATAAAAATAAAATAAAATAAAATAAACAGGATTATCGTAATTTTACAAAATTATGCCAATATTTCATAAACAAATAAAAATAAAACAAAAAATAAAACGAAACAAAAAACAAACATGCGGTTTAAACCAATCACAGATTATCGCAGTATTTCTTTACAATTATCCTCATCCGTTATTAAAGACTTAAAACAAGACCAATATCAGCTCTAGGATTATCGTACTTCTATGTTTAGTCCAAATCATCGCACAAAGATTTCCAAGCCGTGGAAAGCCCATCAGCGTCCCTATAATTAATGCATTGCGTACTTCTCTGCGCTCTGTGGATTTCCAATTTTTCGAAAAACTTTATTGCGTGTCTCGATCTAGTAGACCTGATGATAGAGGCTTGGTCCCAAAAGACCGTGATGCCCTGCTGCTTAGCATAATTGGCCAGGACCGTACTATCATACTGATTTTTCCACCGATCGTTTGTGTTCATTAATCCTCTTTTTTAAATTTCTCAAAGTTGCCCCTATATATACTAATTTAGAATCGAACCTATGATCCCTTAATGGTATCGAATAAATTCCTGTTAGTGAGTTACGCTCATACTTCATCTTATCATTCCTTAAAAGCTTGTGTATAGTCGGATTGCATTGATAAATAACTTGCAAATTCCTACTCCTGGAAATCCTTTTAACTAACGGCTTAAGAAAAGGAATGTAATCGAGGATCACTTTTTCTCTTGGTTGGTTTCTATTCCTCTCACGTGTTCGGTTATGGTCCTTCTTGATGAGAGCATCTATTTTTTCTAAGTTGTTGTTCGGATGTATTGTAGTTCTTTAATTGTATCCAAAACATTTGTGCAGTGTGTGTGTGCGCTCTCTGTATCCACGAGCGAAATACTGCCATCCTGATATGCCCAGGGTCTGCGGAGTTCCTAGGGATAACGATTGGGGCTGATGTCAGTTTGCGATAGACATTCGTGCGGATTTCCCCTCCTACACATGTTATAGTGAGATCCAAGAAATTAACACTGTTATAACTTTGCTGATCCAACTCTAGAGTTAAACCATAGGGGTTTTGATTCATTAAATCTATAAACTTTTTGATGTTGCGATTGTCCTTCCACACGATAAAGATGTCGTCCACGTATCTCACATATAATAAAATATGCTCTACTATCAGGAGAATACCGCTTTCTAGCTTGCGGAGTACCAATTCGCAGAGTATATAAGACATAGGGCTACCCATCGGTACTCCTCGCCCCTGTATATAAGTTTTGTCCTCAAAGCCAAAGAAAGATGTGTGACATATCAAGTCCGCTAATTCCAAGATCTGGGTGTGGTACTTTGCAGCGTTCTGAATATTGGCGAATAAAAAGTCCCGCAAGGCACAAAAGCAAGAAGGCAGCTTGATGGAGGGGTATAATGCCTTGTAATCCAATACCGTCAAACACTCCTCATTCATGAGCGTAACATCCTCAAGTTTTTGGATCAATTCTATCGAGTTTTTGATCGAAAACGGCGAAACTTGCATATTACTTTGTATAAATTTAAGAAGTACTTTTTCTATCTTGAACGTCGGAGCATTACACTTTTCCACTACAGGGCGTAATTGAGAACCTGTTTTATGCGTTTTTCCGAAAGCAAACATTCTCGGAGTTCTGGGAGCTTGTAAAGTGGCAGCATCCATATGTAGCAATTTCGCTAGAGGAGTTAGGGTGAATCTTATCACTCTTTGTTGCAATGCTTCCAAGTAATTATTCGGGGCAAGATGACATTCCGTGCTATCGATGTATTCATTTAACTTTTCCCTATACGAGCTTCGTTTGATGAGTACAAGACCTTTTGATTTGTCCGCCTTTAAGAGAACCACATCGTTTTTTTGGAGCCATTCCTTTGTTTCTTTAATGCGCTGCTGGAAAACTATATTTGTTGAGTTGTTACGTTTTACTTTTTCGGCATATATTCTCGTTTTCCATCTGTAATAATCCTGTGTGGTTAATTTCATACCCTTTATGAGATTTTCAACGTTTGGTATAATACTTTCCGGGCGTATTAGAGGTGTCGGAACAAAAGAAGGGCAGTGCTCCAAGGCGTTAATCAAACACTGCCACTTTCTTCTTTTTACTATAAAATTCATTTGATTTTTATAGGTAGCTTTTAGTAGCTTTTTTGCAATCAAAAAATGACAGAAACGAAATTTTTAGTGTTACCCTCTTTAAATTGTACCTTATTTTATAATATGTTGTAATAATACCTTTTTAACAACAAAACATTTTATTAAAATTAATATGTTTACATTAATTCTCTTTTTTATATGATTGACTTCTAGAATTGTAAAGGGTTGGTAAGGGGCCTCACACAGAGTTTGGCTTAGGGCCTCGAAATGCCTAAATCTGGCCCCGGCTAGAACTGAAGTGTTTTAACTAATATCTCAAACTGGCAAGTTGTAGTTTGTTGGCTGCGTTGTCTTTTCTTTGATGACATTTTAACACAAAACTATTTGACTAGCCCTGGTACACAACAATATGAAAACCACGTGCTTCACTTAGAAGACGACGGGTTGCATCACGTGACAAAAATACAATGTTAACTAAACTGTGATTGGTTAAAGCATAACAGCTGTTGATGGCATGGAATTCAGATGCATCTCGACCGACTACCCATAGTGAAACTCACGTAACATGGAGCACAGAATAGCAATTTGTCTAAGGTTCGTTAACTGCCTTTTGCTAAGAGGACTTATTGAATGTCTCGTGTATTGCTATCGTTGAGTTATCAGAAGAGTTCAGAATAGGTCCCCTGTTGGAATAAGTACAGAAAGTATGATTCAAAAACAACTGAGTAGATTGGTAAAAAAATTTTATGGTTTAATCATATTTTAACTGTTATTTATAATTTTTCATACTGTATACACAATCTTTTAAATGGGTGTCTAGTTATCTAAATAATAGCTTTGCACTCAATATTCAACCATGTACAAAAATGTGGACCTGATCTTCAATTTAGTTATTTGGGTGATAATTGAATTTTGAAATTATTATTGAATGAAGATTGAATTTCATTCTTAAAATAAATAAAAGTTTGTTTGAATCTGTTACAAGAATTTTGAACGTTCTGATGGACGTTCAAAAGAGGGGGACATCCTGACCCCTCTCTTATATTCAAATTATTTTTATAATTATTTGTTTATAATAAGCAGAAACATGTAACATTTATCTGATTCAAAGCAGAAACCTTATAATCCTTCAGTGTATTTATAATGAATACTTGAGATACCTTAGTGTTTATTAATGAGTTCTAGAATAAGATAATTTAAAATAAAGGAACTTTAAGTAGATTTGTACTTGATCCTGATAAAAATTTTCACTTATCATAAATCAGTATTATAAGATTTTTTTGAATTAGTTCAATAGTTGATTTATTTATTTTTTCTTAGTAATTGCATATGCAGAAAACTGTTTTAATAAAATAAATTTAAAGCATGAAAACAACACCCCAGTTATTATTAATCCGAGATCCACTACATCACAAAACCATCGAACCAGCATAAAAGAAATATTGACTTTGAGTTCTTTTATGCTGGTTCATTGGTTTTGTGACATAGTGGATCTCATTAAATTTAAAGCATAATTAAGATAAAAATAAATATCATGGAGGATTTTATTTCAATTTCCATAATTGTTTTACAATATCTTCTTATAACTTTTTAAGAATATTAATTGTTTATTAATTAATTAAAAATGTACAGTGGGTGATTGGATAATGAACACTTTCGTGAAAGATTTTTATGTTCAGACAACGAACACATGTTTGGATAACAAGCACCTCACAGAAAAAACACAAGAAGTGACATAAAATAATGAGTACTGATTGGTTTTCCCTTGTCTTCAGGCAACAATTTGAAACTTTTTGGAGCACAGGAGATGTCAACGTCGATGCTCAACCTGGTATATACTGATCAGATAGTATTCCTCCAAACTTTGAAACTCCCTTGTAATTTCAGCCTCTTATTTTTCTGACAGAAAATTTTTTTATAGTATTTGCAAGACTGTCAGGCGGGCACTCATTAAATTTTGCGTCTGTTTTTATTTTTGAAAGGTGAGAGTATAATAGCAAAGGTAGAGAGTAGGCAGAAGATGTCTGATGTTGCTGGGCAGTATGGCTTGAACAGATCTACAGTAGAGTGCAGTTTAATCTTATCTAAGAAAGATACATTATAATCAAGAAGACTCAAACAGCTTAAGGCGTAACAAAAATCACGTCTAAGAAATAAAGAACATTGAAGAGCTAATAATGGAACCTGAAAATGGATCTGACGACAGAAGAACACCAAGAAATTCGGTGAGATATGTTTTCTTCTGAAAAAGAGGATTAATGCTGATATCTGCTATTCAAGATCTTTCAAAGAAGTGGATGTCAGAATGATGATCTTAGAATGACATCCAAACCAGGGTGAGGTTAATAGGCTTGGAGATCTCTACAGTTACAATGCTATTAATTACTTCTGAAAATTCCTGAAGAAGAGAGAAAAGCAATTGACATTAGACAGATTCTTTAATCCCCACAAATGGAAAAAAACATGACTAATAAAAATGCAAGACTGTGTATATATGTATTTTTATATTACATATAAATAAATGTAGTAAGAAAGTATATATTTTTTATTTTTTGGGGTCTCCAAAACGAATTAATCAAATTCCCATGAAAACCTATGGTAGGCCTATATCAATAATCAGTTAATAAACAATTTGGATAGTGAACAAAGTCTTGGGACGGATTATGTTTGTTAACCGATCACCCACTGTATATATAAATTTCTATAATATAAATATGAAACAATTTTGAATGTTGTTTTTCCATACTTTTTCATTTATATTACAGCCTCCTTCTAATAATAGTAGTCCTTTTGTTCCTTCTCCACATGGCCATCCTTCATTTAGTCCTGTTAGACTTGGTTCAAGAGGATCTAGTGTTGTAAGTTATATTTCCTTAAAAAATTATATATATTTTATTTCATATTAAAATATTTTAGGTTTTCATATGTATTGTTTATTGATATCAGACACCTTCTATTTCTTTAGGCTGACAGTAGAGTTCCTAAACCTCCAAAGCCACCGGATAAACCTCTTATGCCATATATGAGGTATAGTCGAAAGGTGAGAATACTTTACAGTGAAAAATATTCATGACAGTTTGAGTAATCCCTTTATTTTAATCAGTTTTTATTGTAAGGTTGATCATTTTATTAACAATTTCCAAGTCTTTTTTTATCTTTCTTTTTGTTATTGATAGTTCTTATTATTAAGCTTTTTCCTTTTTTTGGTATTGAGATTATGATGGGTGGGAAATAAAATTATCATCATATGATTTTGTATGACAAACGTCAAAGTGATTGGGGAGAAACCATACAGCATTTGCTTATAGTGACTTGGAAACCTGAAAGAACAGAGATTGAATTATAAATTAAAATTGTTATTACATCTTATTGCAATCTGTCTTTTATCATTTTATTCTTAATATGATTATTACATTAAATTTTCTGAAATATTGTAATTCGCAAATAAAAACATTGTGTGTTTGAAATTAAATTTTAGAACATATCTAGCTTAAAAAGTTTAAAATCTGGTAATAAAAACAGTTCTTATTATCTGCTTGTATGACTACAGTTAATAATCCAGATTTACAGCTTCTTAAACTAGAATTTTTTAATATATTGTATTAAAAATTATAATTACATGAAAGTTGAATAGACCTCATTCAATTTAAAAAACACTTGGAATAAACAACAAATATTCCAAAAAGTAAGTCCATGTTTAAAATAGTAAATAACTATTATTTTCATACTTTCCATTTCAAATGAATTGGATATAATTCTTCCTATTTTCAGGTATGTAACAAATGGATTAAATCAAGTTTAACTTCAAGTAAAATTTTTATGGAAAGCTAATATATATGTTTGTTATTATTTTCATATTTTTAGTTATGAAATAATAATGGTGATTAAAATTTTGATGTTTATTAGTATTTATTACATATTTTCATTTATACCAAATTATTTTAAATTATATATATTAAATAATTATAAACAGTTTTTTAGTACTGTCGTCGATGGCTTTTAAAAATGATTTTTTTAACATTTACAATTTTTATTTTTTTGTCTGTCTGTCATGTATCTTACAAAGATAATTTGAAGCATAATCATTGTTTTATTTGTTTATTATATAAAGTAAAATATATTAATTAATCCTCACTGTTTAATTTATCTACTTTCAGTTATTTAACTGATATATTTTATTATATAAAATTTTCATATAAAAATATCTGGATTATATAAATTTAAAGAGAGAACAAAATTTGTAAAATCCAATATTATATTTAAGAATATAATTAAGTAATAAAGATTATTTAGTTATATTCTTTAGTTTGATATTGCAATTTTTATTTATTATTAATATAAATTAAAATAAATAACCCAAACTCATAACCAGAATTAGGAAACATTTTCATAATTTTTCTCCTTGTTGACTCATTATTTAATTTATTAAAAATGTAAGATGAAAAGTTAAAATTAAAAACACTTTGGAATTTTAATGTTGGGTGCTTGAGTTTGGCTTGTTTATTTCAGTTAATTTTGAATGCAGTAAGATAGAACATGGAATTGTTTTTTCCAAATGCTAATTATGTGTGTGTGTATATATATAAGTTGATCTGTTTTATAAATTCTTAATATGATAAATAAGTTAAAATAATAATTAGTAACATGATAAGTTTGTTTTATATATATAATTTTTAACATAATTTTATAATTTTCTTGATTTACAATATAACATAAGGATAATAAAACATATTTTCTTACAACTTGAAATAAATTATTTTGTATAAAATAGACCTGTAGTTTTAATTTGTTAATTTCTATGTACAAATTAATATGCTTTTTACACTAAATTTATTTTTGATAGAATGTTTTGTTTTATTATGAAGTAATAGATTAAAATAATTTCTAATTATAAAATTTACAATGTATAACTTATCATACAGGATATTGCATTTAAACCTGTACATGTGCTAGGTCATTGTCAAACTGATAAATTGTCAATGTCTAAAATTTTTAGTTCAAATACAAGTATAAAAATAAATTTTTTTTAAATTAAGTTTTTCTTTATACTATATATGTAATTTTAACTCCACTATCTTATAAATTAATTCTTTTTCTGTTGTTTAATTATAATATATAAAAAGCTTAAATAGTGAAGAAATTAATTTTCTGCTCCTTTAAAGATAAAAATTTTTAATTTAATTAACTTTGTTACTAACTTATTAAAACATGTCTAAATAAAGTTTTTCAAATAATTGTAAGAGACAATCCTAAATAAGATTTTTTTCTTTAAAACAATTCATACATATTCATATGATATTTGGATTTTATAAAAAATAATCCAATTTAATATGTAATTATTAAGTTTTGAACTGGAATAATTAATGTATAACATATATATATTGCATGCAGTAGTAGCAGTAAAGAACCAAATTTAGAAGCATAAAATATGCAAAATTAATTTAAAAATCAAAAATAGTTTATTCTCTAGTAGGGTTTGGTAAAACTTGGTATTTTGATACTCAGTGAGTCCAACTCAAGTCTAGATTTCTTAGTCAGAGTCAGTGTTTAAACACTAGATATCTGTTTCCATTTATTAACTTTTGGTATCTACAATACACAAAATACAACAAAAACATCTGTGTATTTTTTTAACAAAGCTCAAATAAAATATTTTTTATCTCATTTGTTTTTATCTAGGCCATACATAGAAATTTCATTTATTTAGCAAATACAATTAACTAACTAAACTTCATATCCTGTTCATCAGACACAGAACCAACTTCCAGTGCAAATAATACAAAAAATAAACAGTACAAAAATGTTTTCCAACTCCTTCAGAGTTCTTCAGATGCAGCTGAATGGGCCAAACTTCTCTGACATCACCACATACACAGCATCTCAGATGGTTGGAGGCCATAGAAATTTTTAAAGCTAATTTTGAGTCATCCTGTATAAATTTTAAGGATGAAATGGTGTTGTTGGTGGAATGGCAAAATTGTAGTCATTAGTTAAATGATCATTATGTGCTTGATTACACTTGGGCAGCATTAAATTTATATTTTCAAATAGTAGTTTGAATTACATTGTTTTAAAAACTTTCTACAAATAGGCATTAGTTCTGATAACGTTCCATTGGGTAACTGTTCAGTTGCACCTGAAGAAGAGCTTCGAAGGAGTTGGAAAACATTTTTGTAGTGTTTGTTTTTTGTATTATATGCACTGGAAAAGTTGGTTCTGTGTTTGCTGTACATATATTTTAGTCTGAAGTGATGTGTGTATTAAATTCATATCCTGTTCTGCAAACAAGACAAGATGTTTTTCAAACATCTTTTTAATTATAATTACCAAATTATTGTTGTTTGAGACAATACTTTTTTAATGACATTTCAAATGTGCACAAAATGAACCACTTATACAAAACAAGATATCTTAAGTAGAAATAAAGCAACTAAATATTTATAAAGTTTACTATAAATATGCATAATATTTCATTTAAAGTTATTTTTTAATTCTTTCCTCTGAAGAATGGCACTCTTTCCATTAAGAGTGCCATTCTTCCTTTCTTATGCATTGTGGGTTCAGCTAGACCACAATGAGATGGCTGGGTGATGATGGATGGAGTTCAACTTATCTGGGGAAAACAGCCCACAAAAAATTCCAGGGGAATTGTTTTTCCCAGACTTTGTTGCAGATCCCCACAGCAGTAGACTAATACCTTAATCTTGGCCATCTTACTGCCAACTTTGAGACCACCTTGAATAATTTCTGAACATTTGATTTTATGGCATATTTTTTCTTCAATCTACTTTTTCTTTCAAAGTTTTATAAAATAAATAAATGAACATCATGTGTACTTGTATTTTAAGAACATGTTGCCAGCAATAAATCCCGCAGACTATAAAAAAGGGCATCATACACAAGAAGATATCTGTAGATACATACAATTATCCCTTGATTAACATGGTTAATTAATCCCTCAATGCTTCCGTGTATATCAAAATTGCATTAATCAAATACAGTGATACTGTACCTCAGTACTTGACCGAACAATCACAACCTCCAGAATAAATTAATAACAAATATTTTTGGGCTGAAATTTGATAATATAACTACACACACACTGGGGTGTGTATAACAAAAATTCCACTTACTTAAACCTTTAACCCGTGCATAAAAACTTTAAAAAACAAACATTTTCTGAACACCTTCCATGTTCTTCATCGGGTAAGCTAGCTGGATTCTTTATTTTGGAACACTGTTACGAAACTTTAAACAAAATCGAATGATGAAAGTTCGACTGTCCGGTGTCCACTGCGCATGCGTTGTATGTGTCGTGTTCACAGATGTTCGAAATTGCCTTTATTCCTCTCATACTCATGTACATCCTTACAAAATGTAATATTTTTAAATTTAAAGTTACATGTCCCCGTATTTTTTTTTTTTTTTCATTAAGTTAAGTAAATCCTTAAGATTCATTTTGCAGTAAGGCCTGCCAGGCCATTGAAAGAGGCATTTTCTCCTGGGAGTTAATGCATGCAGATATACTGTGCGCCTTATATATCTCAATTGCCTCCAGCCATTTGAGGTGGTCCATGCGTGTGGTGGTGACTGTTAACGCCTCCTCTGCAAAATCCACAATAATGTCTGGGTCAGAAGCATATGTTCTCCACATATGGTGGTGGCTCTATTGTATTGTATATCGGATCTGTGTTCTTTTATTCTGACCCCAATAGAGTGTTTTGTCGATTCTATGTACAATCATGTCTCTACTTAATCGGTTATCTCTAATAGGGATTTGATAGATGCTTGGCAGTTTAAACGGGTCTGATGGTCCTTTTCGTTACGTAATATGTCAAACATAGTTGGGCCTTTCCTGTATTCAATGTTGACTTTACGTTTTTTAGCGATAGCCTTGTATAAAGATCTCAAAACGGGGGTGGAAGTAAGTGGTATCCTTTCAATATCTATAGTCTGGTTATCCCCCTGTATCATTGTAGAGGCGTTGGAAGATATCTGTGCTCTTTTGTGGCGTTCTGAGATTCTTTGTATAAGATTGCTGAAATGCACAGTACTGCAATCTTTTCAATGTGGATTAACTCTTCTGTAAGTGCCTGTTGCATAGATGAATGTGTGTAGCCTCTTCTAACCAATGATCTAAATGCAGCTAACTTGTATTGAAACAGATCACACGAGTCAATCAGTATGTATGTGGGGCTTGCACATGGTTTACAATAGACCATAGTGAGGATGTTAGGTCCCTCAAAAATGATATCTACCTCTAAGAAGTGGACATTGGTGATGCTGTGTTCTTTGACCTCGAGGGACAGCCCATAAGGATTATCATTCATCACTTCAAAAAATCGTGCCAGGTTTGGTGTTGTTTTCCAAACAATAATATCATCATCTATGTATCTTTTGTAAAGTATGATGTCTTGCATGAAGTTTGGAAGGGTCCGGGTCTCGAGCTGTCTCACCACTAATTCACATAAGTCTCTGGAAACCGGGCTGCCCATAGGGACACCTCTCGATTGCGTGTTTATTACCCCATTGAACTGAAACGCCGAACTATAACATATTAGGTGAGCCAATTCCATTATGTTCTGGTGTAGAGTTGTGTTGTTTACTCTCGTAAAGAGGAAGTCTCTGAGAGTGCAGAAACATAGAGGTAGTTTAATGGAGGGGTATAATGATCTAAAATCTAACACAGTAATGCAATCAGGGGAGGTGATTAATTTTAACTGCTCAATTAATTCCACTGGATTAGAGATGGTAATCAGATAGCCACTTAAGTGTGGTGTAATGATGTTATGGATAGCTTTCTCCAATTTACAAGTTGGTGCTTTGGCCTTGTCTACAACCGGGCGCAACTGTTAGGCTTGTTTATGCGTTTTTGCAAATGCAAATAATCTAGAAACATCTGATGTATCCATTACAATGTTCTTCAAGTCTAGTTTTTTGGCCAACTTTGTACTAGAGAAACACTTAACTCGTAAATATAGCTTATCAATCCAGTTACTTTCAACCTCATTTTATTGTCACACCAATGTATTCCTGTAGCCCTCTCTCATAAGTTTCTCTTTTCATAATTACCAAGGTCTTGGCTTTATCAGCTCTGATTAATGTAACTCTGTTCAAGCGTATCCATCTGAGGGTGTATTTAATGTTTTATCTATGTTATTTTTTATGCTTGAGAACCTCCCCAAAGTCCCTGGTGCTTTTAATTTTCAGGGTGGCTATCCACCTATAGTGCTCCTTCTGTATGTTAATGGCCTGGCAGGCCTTACTGCAGAAGGAATCTTAAGGATTTATTTAACTTGATGAAAAAAAAAATATGGGGACATGTAACTTTAAATTTAAGAATATTACATCCTGTAAGGATGTACTGTACATGAGTATGAGAGGAATAAAGGCAATTTCAAACATCTGTGAACACGACAAATACAACGCACGCGCAGTGGACACCAGACAGTCGAACTTTCATCATTCGATTTTGTTTAAAGTTTTGTAACGTTGTTCCAAAATAAAGAATCCAGCTAGCTTACCCGATGAAGAACACGGAAGGTGTTTAGAAAACGTTTGTTTTTTAAAGTTTTTATGCACCGGTTAAAGGTTTAAGTAAGTGGAATTTTTGTTAAATTGATAATATTGTAGACCTATAAATTTTCACTGTTGTCTATCTGTGGCCTGTGGTCTGTGGTCTGTGGCCTTCTTTAATCTCAAGAACAGTGTTAGATAAATGAAGGTCAAAACCGGATATGGAGAGCTTAGGAGCAGGAGGTCCTGATTAACTATATATGTGAAGTTTCAGTTTGCACTGAAAGTCACATTATTTCAATTCAAAAATTTCCCCCTGAACGGAGTTAGATAGATGACCAGCATGAGTATGGTTAACAGGAAAGGTGTGATGTACAGGGGCAAGACACTGCTAAAATCAAGGCGTATATTTTAAATTAAATAAATTTAAAATATGATTAAAAATTACAGCCCAACATTGTGACAATGTCACAAATAATTGCTCATTATTTTTATTTTGTTGTCATAAAAAAGTTTTCTGTAATAAAAATAAGTAAATTATTTTAAAATAAAACAAAAACTTAGAGCTTCCTTCGGAATTAAGAAAAGGGCAACCTGGAGACAAAGGTATGCATGCTCCAATAGATGGGACCCCCTGGTTGCCAGATTTGTGAAAAATTACTTGATTATTTTCTGAATCAGCATGCAGTTTTTTTCTGTGGTTTGGACTTTTTTTTTTCTAACTCTTCACTTTGTGGTACTAAGAGAACCATTTTCAATAAGCCCGTATGGGTTCAACCAGTCCACAATGATGGGGTGGCTGGATGTTGAGTGACAGGGCAACATATCTAGACAAACTATTGAAAAATTCCAGTACATTTTTGATCCTAGGTGTCCAGAATTGTTAGCTGTCACCTTAACCACTTGGCCTTAATCTGTTTGTGGGTGTCGACTATTTTCAGCTTTCTCCATCCAAGTCTCAAACTGTCTTAAAAATTCTGTTGTGCATGCAGTAATATTAGTATTGTAGATGTGATGACAAAACTAAGCTAGTTGTATTTTATCTTTACTAATTTACATTTTGTTTCCTTGCATCTTTACTAATAATGCTTTAGCAACTGACAATTTCTATTCAGTTATGTTAAAATATACTAACTTTGGACTCTGACTTGTTGAGTTTTAGATTGTATATTGAGTATGAGTAAAAAAGTAAAAAGACTGAGTCCAAATACTTGGAACTGAAAGACACTATTTTCTAGTAATTATGATAGTTTTTCATTAGATAGAAATAACATGGTTAATTGTGACCAGAAATATAAAAAAGAATGTCAATAAAATTTAAAATTTCTTAGAACTAATATAGGTTTATTCGGTTGAGCCATAAGTAACTTCAGTTTTTTTTATTAGACATTTATTTTGCTTTAATTAAATAACAAAATTATAGTAATTTATTATGTATGACCTTCTCCCACCTTCCTGGCAGTTTATCAATTCCTTCCTTGTAAAATGTAGTTGGTTTGGACTGGAAGAAATTTTTGACAGCCTGGCTGACTTGCTCTTCAGAATTGAAGGTTTTTCCATTTAGAAAGTTTTGTAAGGAACAGAAAAAGGTGGTAGTCTGTCGGGGCAAGGTTCAGGGAGTAAGGTGGGTGTGGTAAAACAGACCATCCAAGCTCAAGAATTTTTTCTTGAGTCACCCTTGCTGTATGTGGTCGCACATTATTGTGTAAAAGAATGACGTTTTTGCAATTGATGAGTGCAGGATGCTTTTTGTGGAGTTTCTCTTGCAGTCTTTTCAGCTGCTGAACGTATGTATCCGCAGTAATCGTTAAATTTGACTTCAGTAACTCGTGAAACTCGTGATGGATTATGCTTCGACAATCCCACCTTACACACAATAAAATCTTTTTGTCATGGATGTTTGCTTTCGGATCTGGTAGGGGTGGTTGATCCTTATCAAGCCAGTCTTTTGCAGGTGATGATATCATAGGTAACCCATCTTTCATTGCCTGTTTTAATCCTGTTTAAAAAAGGCTCAATTTTTACCCGTGAGAACAGACTTGTGGCAATTGACATGCAATTTTCTTTATTCTGTTTATTGAGACTGTGAGGTACCCATACTCCTAACTTGCTGACTTTCCCTAATTTCTCCAGGTGGCAGTTAACAGTTGATTGTGAGGTATTCAATCTTTTTGCCATACCTCTTGCTGATTGACATGGATTTTGCTCTAATATTATCTTTAAAAGGTTGTCGTCAAAGTCGGAAGGACGTCCCGTCCTCAGTTCGTCTTTTAAGGTCGTATCTCCGGAAAGAAATTTTACAAACCAATTTCTAACTGCCCAATCAGTTATTAGTCCTTTACTGTATACACTACATATTTTTTCAGCTGTTGCCTTAGCACTATTGCCTTGTTTAAATTCCCAAAGCATTACATGACAAATATGCACTTTTTGACTCTCCATTTCAGAGGTTAAGAAAAACAGTTTAATGAAACGTGCATCACACAAAACAGATGATAGAAGACTAACTGAACCCTCATCTATATAGTGAAAACAAAAACTTATTTGTCCCAGTGACTCATAGTGGGTAGATACGAACAATAGATTCTACTTAGCTGCATCGGAAGTTATTTATGGCTCAACCTGATATATATAATTATTTCAAGATTTATATGTTTGAATGATAATTCTTAAAATTCATGCTAAGTTGTGATAATTTTTTCCTTTTGTTTTCAGTTGTAAACAATTTGGTTTTTGTTGTTTTTATCTTTTAATATTAATACCGTAATCCCTTTGTTTATGTAAGCAATTGATTGCACAAAAACTGTGCATAAATGAAGCCATGAAAAGCTGTTTAAAGAGATCTGTTCCATATTTTTAAATACAATATTTTGCTCTTACTCAGGTAGAAAAGTTTTAGTTAAATTTCTTTTTATATGTCTACATAAGAAGTTATTGATAATAAGAAATGCACTTTTTGATATAAATATCATTTATTTCCATAATTATATTATTTAGAATTTGAAAAAGTTTTCAATCCTGTTAAAGTGAATTTTCATAAATGAAGGGATTACTGTATGTTGAATTCTTATTTTATTAACTAAAGTTTATTGATGTGTTTAATTATGAAGTATTTTAATGTTGAAGAATTTGATTCAAAATATATATGGTGTGAGTATAAAACTAAAAATTTAGTGTTAAAAATTTTTAATGTCAATAATTATTATTGTTATGGCCATACCTGCTTCACAAGTTCATTTAATGTTCTTTGATTTTAATTTTATATAATTTAAAAATGTAAATAATACTGACCATAAATTATTAGAATATAAATACTGTATAACACTATACTACACACTAAGTATAGTGTTGTGTGTTATATATATATATATATAAAATTGGATTTTTAACTACCAATAAGTGGATAAGGAAAATATTTTATGTATTTATATACACATACATAATTTCCTTATGCAGTTTATTTTTATTATAAGTTTTGCTTTAAATATTCTTTTAATGAGCACTTAAAATGTCTACTGAGCTTTTTAAAATTGTACTGTGTTTTATGATTCTTTTGAAATATGAATTCAATTTTCATTTGGATTGATAATGTGGTTTGGTTTTTAAAATTTAAATTGAGATTATATTCATATTTAAATTTATTAGAAGTAAAAACCCTCAGTTTAATGGTTAAAACATTTGTGATATGAAAAATTTAAAACATTTTTATTTATGAATGGAGCATGCTAAAAGGTTGGTTTGGTGTCAATAAGTATAAATTACTCAATGTCCATTATATTATTATTTTGTTCATATTTATACATTATAATAATAATTTAACACATCTTGCACATTCAGTTTAATGGACTATTGGAATAGCATTTACCCTTCCCCAATTAGTTCATTAAATTGAGGGTTTATTGTACTTTAATGTTTTGAAGATGAAGAAGGACTTAGCAGAATAAGTGTACATAACTTGTGAAGAAAGACAAACATATATTTCATAAATAATCTTAATGGTCAATTTGTTTCATATATCTTTCAGTTCTAATTATGTGTGATATTTTTGTATGATGAGGTTAAGTTTCCTTTTAATGTAATTAAAAGTATTTGATGCTGTAAAATTAGATAAGTGCTTCACATACCATATTACTAAGATGCTTTCTTAGTTAAAATGGTTTTAGCTTTGAGATAGTGATTTCTATCAGGTCTTACAAGTATTACATCATCATCATCATCATCATACAATTTTATTTATTGAAAATTATTTATCTAAGAGCCTGAAAATAGTATGAGTTGAAAATGAAAGCTAAGCAATACAATTTTCCTAGCTTCAAATAAAGTAATTATTCGTATAAAATTTTTGCTAATTTTGTCAGAACAAAATAGTGGCATTTTTCTCCTAATAATGCAAATAATAAACTAATATTTTGGAAATCTTACTTAATTGTACTGTGAGTGAGTACATGAAAATTTGAATTTTTCTTCTTTTCTGACTTACAGAGGC